>NC_081343.1:35301474-35435502 GCF_029784015.1 Lycium ferocissimum | reverse complement strand
GGAAAATTTACTTATGATAGATAGTTAACTTTATGGAATAATAGTCAAGGCAGAGAAAGCAGACAAGTTCATGTGAGTTGGTGTGAAAAGAATAATCCAATTGCAACTTAGAATCCTATTCAACATGAAGGATGAAGTTTGAAGTGAAAATGATTTGTTGGTGAATTTCTACACTTTAGTATTTGTATTTCTTTAGTGGATAAAATCAAGCTTTTCGCAGGTTGCCCTTCTATTGCATATATTGTAGAGTCCTAAATATTAATTTTGTAGTCTTTAAGATCATGAATAATGTTGCTGTAGCAAATATTGTTCAATAAGAAGTGCTTTAGGTTCTTTACTTTAGTTCACACATCTTATATCTTTTTTTCTATGAAACAATCCGCGCATCGTGCGGTTACATATACTAGTAAAGAGAAAGTGAAAGAAAGAGATCAGCAATTCAGTTATTGACAAAGATACATACTTAATGGTTACACGTCTTGGAGAAGAACTCTGAAGGCAGCCCACTGTATTTGGGGGATCATGAACTTGCCATATTATTTGACATGGTTAAGGCCTATTTCATTGAAGCTGAAGTGCACATATACTCGACTTGGAATTACCATTTAAGCCATTTTTGTAAGGCTTAAAAGGTTGCCAGTTTATCCACTTCAGAATAACTTTAATCATGTGGTGTCTGAAGTTTCATATGGCTTAAGTTCCGCAAATATGGCTGAAGTTCAATCATTTTTGCCTAGACTTCGGGTAGAAATTCCTGAACTTCGGCATGTAATTACAGACACACGCAAACTTATTTCGAAGTGGATAGACGTACAAATTAAAAATAGGTACATGATAAATAGAAATGTCCAAATAGGATACCCCATGAATTCTTACTTTCACTAAACAGGGCTGTGTAATTGTAGGGACTTTGCCCAGTCTACTAAATAGTAGAAATGACATCAGGTAGCGAATTGTAGCACTCATATTTATCAAAATGCACATTTAGTTTTTAAAAATGATTTAAAGTTCAGTACTGAAAAACATCAACTGACGCATACCGATGAACATAGCGACTTCCAAACCGATAGAGTCGAACAGATTTAACAAAAAAAAAAAACAATTGTCCGAATGCGGTCGGTTTTTTAGTGTCAAAACACGAGAAATAGAAAAACTGATATATTTCGTCGGGTTTTTAGTGCCAAAAACATGAGAAATGGAAAAATAGATATATTTCGTCGGTTTTTTTTATCTATTCTTTGGTCAACTCATCTAAAAAATTGGTCATGACCGGTTGTTTTTAGGAAAACTAACTGAGTCCATCAGTTATTTTCTCTCAAAAATGCAATTGCAGAGTATAAATTAAAAAATGAAAGTCTTAGACCAATACGCACCAGTGGTCTAGTGGTAGAATAATATCCTGCGACGGTACAAACCTCGTTCAATCCACTGCTGGTCCATTTTATAATTGCATAATTTAACCAAAAAAAACAACGGAGTTAGTCAGTTTTCATTTTTTCTTGCCAATTAACCAACTGAACCAAGCTGGTTGTTTTTTATCCCGACCAGTTTTTTTCTGACCCATGTTATTAGATCGATTTTTTGGCAGTAGTCCTCTAAAATCGATCGCGTACGATTGGTTTTTAATTCGCACGAAAAAGACCCTATTTTTAGTAGTGATTTAACCAATTTTGGCAAATTTCGCAATGAACCTGCTTATGGTGCTTCTTCTTCTTCTTCTTCTTTGTGAAGGTCTGAAGTTGGGCTATGCCAAAGACTAACTTCATACTCGCAGATATGGAGTTTGAAATTTAAAATGCTAAAGCAGCCCTTGCGATCAATACTGGATACTTAAAATAGCTAATATCTAGTGTATACTTGTCATGCACATGAACTAGATAGTTTTAAATGCATCAAGCAACTCAAATAACACGCTTTTAACGAAAAACAAGCAAAAAAAAAGCTAAAGTCTGCTCACTTACCTCTCGATTAAACTTGACCTAAAGTCATATCTTCAATTCTCATGAGTTTTCCTTGCTCAACAACTTTCAATCTATGCAAAATATGCATTACCTGAGTTAATTATATGTATTAGACTAGGTCCCATATTTTAAGGACGCTCGAAGTCAAAGTTATGCGGAAAGTCAACTCAAAACGACTCTCTGATCAGGGCAACTGTCCAAATCTCAAAACAAAGTTCATAATCGAGTTACCCATTAGCTAGGCATGCTAAATCAATCATCAAAATCCAAATTTAACTTTCAAATTTAACTTAGGTTTCTAGTCCAATTACTCAATTTCCCTTTTTTAATCACAAAGGTTGGCTGGATTCCAAGACTTGGCACAAAAAAGTCCTTTTTAAAATGAGCTTTATTTTATGGAGAGCTTTAAGGGACAGAAACCCTACTGATACCAGAATAGCAAGATTTGAAATTTCAATTCCATCTATATGCACTTGCTGTTTTTTCCCAAAAATTGAAACTGTGGAGCATATGTTCTATGAAGGACAGTTCGCTCAGAAAATATGGAAGAAGCTGGGAGGGATTATGGGTATTCAAGTTAGCAATATCAACTTCAGAAAACTCCTTATAAACTGGTGGAGATCTAAAGCTGCTAATCCTGTTACTGCTATGCTTAGAGATATTCTGCCCATAATTGCTACATGGGAAATTTGGAAAGCTAGGTGTGGTATAAAATATGGAAATGAGAAGAGCAATGTAACTAGATCCTTGGGGCTCATATCCTTAACCACTACTTGTCTCATTCAAAATCAGTTTGCTAAAGTCAAAGTGCAGCAAAATTTCAAAGGAATGGAGGATATTTGTGATAACCAGGTCTCTTTCTAGAAGAATTTGCTGGTGAAATGGTTGAAACCTTCCAGGAGTTTTGTCAAACTCAATACTGATGGAAGCTGTAGAGTGGGAAAGTGTGCTGGGGGAGGTGTTATCTGAGATCAACATGGACGACTTGTGATGGCATACGCTCTCAACCTGGGAGCAGGAACTAGCAATTGGGCTGAGGCAGCTTCTCTACGGCATGGTATAAAATGGTGGCTAGAAAATGATTGCCAATACATAGAAGCTGAGAGTGACTCAAAGCTTTTGGTAGACTCTGTAAATGGTACATATTCCATCCCATGGAACATTTTTGAAGAAGTTACTAAACTAAGGAAAGCTATGGAAGATAATGGATATATCCTCAAGCATGTTTACAGGAAGGGAAACCAGGTAGCGGACAGGTTGGCCAATATGGGACATGAAGTTTCTCAATCTCAAATATATCTCAACTTCAATGAATTGTCAAAGGTTGTTAAAGGCCTTATGAACACTGAGAGATCGGGTATGCCATCAACTAGAATCTACAAAGTGAAGAAGTCTCTAATCCATTTTGATCCACCATGAAAGACTGGTTTTCTGTTCAGTTTAAATTTTGTTGTCAAATAGCTAGATGTTTTGATACTTGAGTACAGTAGCATTTACTTCACTTTACTAGGTAGTACTAGTCAAAATCTTCTGTAATTAAAGGGGTTGGTAAGTTGTACAACCCCCTCAAATCATGGTGTATCTTTTTGAGGGAAGATGAATAAAAAATGTCAAATTAAAAAAGAAAAGAAAAAAAAAGAAGACTTTAGACTATAAAAACTCAAGGTTTCATAGTTCAAATTACTGCAAATTCAAGTATAATCTCAAGGCTAGTGCTCCAAATTCAAGTATACATAATATCAAGATTAGTGTAGGGTATCAATACCTTAATTTGTAGGATGAAATTCCACCCTTTCAATTTATTCGAAGTCCGAGAGCTTCTATTCCAAAATTGTTTAAAATAATTTTTGTTTTTAGTTCAAATTAAGGGCTTTCTTTGTGATCGCGGAGCCCCCTCTCGCGACCACGATGGGCTAGGCTGGCTAGCTTTGTGACACCCTTGCTTGCATTCACGTTGAAGGCCGGGAGCTAGGCCCACCTAGCATGGCCCTTCTTCTATGCGTTCGCGAAGCCCTACTCGCGTCTACGATGGGCAACTTCCTTCACCTTAACGATTGTGGCACTCCCTACTCCCTCTCTCTATCGCGAAGCACAAACTACACGGCTACACCAAATTCTACAACTGCAAATTAGGTGTAATGGTGTTGAAATGCATCTGACCCCCTCAAGTGCCTCAATCATACCAACAAAAATAAAGTATTATTAACTTGTATAAAATCTCAAAACATATTTTGAACCACAAACTCTCGAAAAGAAGAATTAGATTATTACAACTACTCGTACAAAATGTCTCATTCTATAAAAAGAAGGTTAATAATTGATCGTAGATGAACAAGATCCAAGGTTGCAAGGGTGCAGGCAGAAATAAGTGGAACACTGTTTTCGGTAGAAAGCATATGTTAGAGAGTTGAGTTTAGCGAGAATATATAATTACCTGTCCAAAGTAGTATTTTAGCAAACTCAAATAATGTTCTATTGATGGTATTCAATATATTTTGTCCACTCCGATTGCACCCTAGCATAAAATCGCCGACTTATATAAGAAACTAAAAGCGAGCCATATTTTTCAATCAACAAGTAATGGATCGATCAAGTAGCCAATTCATAATCGCAGAATCTGGATTTTACAAAGTTAAAGGATGTACAAGAATATCAACAAGATATTAAGTAAATAAAGAAAGCAAAACATGGCACATGGACTCAAATTAGAGATTGTGAACTCTCAAGAAACTCTTGTGCCTAGCTTCATTAATGTCTCAACCAGAACGCCACCCCCTTTACTATTACTCTACAGACGTGTAGACAGACATGGCTAGCTACTTGATAAGCAATAATTAAATAGAACTAGTGGTCCTTGCCCACCATATGAAATGCGTACGCAGCTAACAGTTATCAATTTTTCCCCTAACCAACCTACAACTCGTATTTAATACTACTAGTTTGTTACGTATCACAGAGGGATATGGTGAATTAGTTGAGATCATCTATACTTTTAATTACTGTCTTAGTGTGCTTATCCGGTTCAAATTCAAATTAATTGGATCAATGAATTTCAATATAAACACCTAAAAACAATAATAATAAAAATAAAAAAGAAAAAGAAAAAAGGCTTGTGTCGAACTCAAGTAAGAAAATAAGGCCGGGAAAAAGACCTTCCTCCCTTTGTAAGAATAAAAAAACTGTTACCAAAAAAAAAAAAGATGAACAAAACCCTTACTCCCTAATTAGCAGTACTAGGCATGTCTATTAAGACCTTAATTAGCTGAAAGCTTTTTGCCTCAATCTTTACTTTAGTCTTTATAGCAGTTGTTTAAATCAGGGCAATTATTCCCACGGCTATCAATTCTGTTTACCAAACTTGTGTACGTGTTCATAACTTTACCTTCCAATTTCTTCTTTTGTTACTCTCTGGCTCATGTGCACACAAGTACTTTGGAACAAATAATTTAAGCTACTTCAGGGAAAAAAATTAACAGTCCGTGTGCGAACAATATTTCCTATCCATTTCTCTATACCTTTATTTGTCCAAGTTCTTATTTAGAGTGGTGGTAACACATATCTCATTTTAATATCAGTGATATAGATTTAATTAACTAAACATAGGTTTTAATCATGTATTGTTGATGTTCTGTTATTAACATAGCATTAATTAATAAGCATTTGCTAGAATTGTGGGATTTCCAATTCTTTGGGAACAGAGATGTGGAAAATTTGTTAATCTTAACTATGGTTATTACCCTATTTTACTACTCCGATCCGTTATGCCTTCATCTCATTATTTAAAGAGGTCTGAAATTGGTACACGTCTTTATTTTTGGTATTACTAATCTCACTTTTGGACAATCCAATAATTATCTTTTAGTATCCCTATAGTGTTGTAAAAAGTTTAATTCATCAATCTATAGTATCTCAGGCAGTGTTTTAATTATGGCTCCGTACATCAGGGCTTACGTCTCGGCCGTGTTAGATTAAATGTCTCGCCTCATGCTTACGCATTTTAAAACATTGATCTCAGGGAATCAAAGAAATTACAGTCTCATTGGACATAACAGTAAAAGAAAACCCAAATAACACTCTATAACAACTGAATCGGTATTATTTTGTCCAAACATTTCTCTTTCAATTAACATGTAATGGCAAAACAGAAAGATTTTAAGTAGTACACATCATCAGTGTAAGTAATTTTTGTATCATCAGGTCATCTTTACGCATATTTCAAATCCCATATTTGGAGGTTTACCTATAGATCTCCTTTGGATGACCTAACGGTGTAAAAATTATTTACACTGACAGTCAACTTAAACTTAGGAAAAAAAAAAGTGAAGAAACCCAGCTTATCATATTTATAGGAAGAAACTGTAACATGGACCAATGCTAATACTAAATACGGAACAACTTCCTGATAATATTTTTACTGGTTGCGTTTTAGAGTTTCACAATCTCTGGAATGTGCACTGGATACTTATCAATGCAATCTTGCCATGGTCCATCAGTTGGTCTCTTGATTGTCCTGTTACACTTCCAAACAGCACTGTTACACTTAAATCCACTCCCAAATGCTATCTGCCAAACTCTGTCACCTCTCTTCATCCTTCCCTTAGCTTCAATATAACTCATCTCATACCATAATGAAGATGAAGAAGTATTACCAAATCTATGCAGAGTCATTCTAGAAGCTTCTACATGTTCAGCAGACAATTGTAAGTTCTTCTGGAGCTCATCGATAACCGCCCTACCACCCGCGTGGATACAAAAATGCTCGAACGCTTGCTTGAAATCGGGGATATAAGGCTTCCACTTAGGATTAAAAAATTTCCGGCCAATTAATGTTAGGAGAAATAGTAGTTGCTCAGAGGCAGGGAGAACTAGAGGACCAATTGTAGTAATGTTGGATTTTAAAGCTTCCCCTGCTATAACCATAAGGTCTTTTGATAAATTAATACCAACTTTCCCTTGTGGATCTTCTTGTTCAAACACACATCTAAATGCCTTGTCGTCCGCACCCTTATGGGTTCGGACCACATGCACTAGTCTGTACTTGGCTCTGTATCGATCGCGCCTTTTGTTGGACAACAATATGGCTGCACCACCCATTCGAAACAAACAGTTCGGGAGGAGCATTGCTCTTTCCGAACCTTGGTAATAATTGGGAGTTATGATCTCAGTGCTTACAACTAAAGCACATGAATTCGGATGGACTTGAAGGAGGTCTCTAGCTAAATCAATTGAGATTAAACCTGCACTGCATCCCATGCCAGAAAGGTTGTAACTTTTTATGTTACTTCTCAACTTGTATTTGTTAACTACCATAGCTGACAAAGATGGAGTTGGAGAAAATAAACTGCAATTGACTATGAGAATATCAATGTCCTTTGTTTTGAGCCCAGTTTTCTTCATTAGGGCATCAATTGCTGTGAATATGACAACTTCTGCTTCACCTCTAGCAGCTTCCATAGTTGGGGCTGGAGGGATGTAATGGATGGCAGGAGGCAAGGAAGTTTCTTCTCCAAGGCCGGACCTGTTAGAAATAATAGCACAACATAAAAGTAAGAAGAAAGGCTTTAACGCGCAAAACAATTTTATTTGAGGAAACAAACAAGTCCCTTGAGGATACAACAAATCAATTGTGTAACGCAAATTTACTTAGCCGTTTCTCAAGGAAAGCATGATTACAGAGCTGAAAGAAGACTCTTCGGAAGAGGCAGAGCCAGGAAGTCTAGCCAGGGGATTCAAAATATGCTGGAATGCAATAATTATCATTGACAAGGGCATTCAACAAGGTATAAAAACACACAAAAAGATTATTTTTACCCCTATTTACGCATTATAGTCTTTCAATAAAGAAAATTCAATTGAATCCCCTTCCGAGTAGGTAGCCCCACCACTATTCAAAAGAGATCTATTTTCATAAACAAACATGATCCTTTATATTCGGACTAAAATGCAGGATTACAAATTTTAAGTGGGCTAGGAGTTTTCTGAGTTTGACATACTTGTATTTACTGTTTTAGATAGCAAGTTATGGTAGCTTGGCTATGGTTTTGTAATGTTTCATTTGGTGATTAATACAACAAAGTTAGTTACCAAAAAAAAAAAAAAAACATGTTTCTTGAAATTTTAAAATTAAAGTTATATTTATATTTAAGAGTTGAATAAAACTTTTTAGCATACAAAAGCGTTCAAACTCATGTTTTCCTTGGAACGTGGGATAATTTCAGATATAAACAACTTTTTGCATCATAAAGTCATCCAAATGATATTTATAGGTAAGCCTCTTTGAATTGTAAAATTAAATCTTATCTTGATAATAAGATATGGTCCCTGCTCAATAGTTCAAGATAACCTGATGGTGTAAAAATTATTTACGGTAATTTTTTAGATTACTTAAACTCATATACAAATTATGTAACAAATAACAAATACCTTTCAAGAATACGCATTTGGAACTCCACACTCTTGGGACTATCCTTCAAATTGAGCCTGGAATGCTCCATGAAAGTTGAAAATGGGGCTCGGTAGGTAACCGGAGCCTTGTAGCATGAATAATCTACTAGGTAAATAGATCGAGGTTTGGACATGAAATAAACAGTGGCTACGAAAATGATGAGAAAAGAAGAGCATAGGATTTGGAGAAAATCAAAGTGGAGTGAATTCCATATGCTTAATAATTCTTCAGGGCCTATTCTTAATAGCTCTATGGTAACCCCAACCATAATAGGCACAAGCAAAAATATTAGAATATTATTAACAAGGTATTGATAGCCAAGTTTGACATATTTCAGCTTCACAGAGTTGGAGAAACTAGGCACTACTTCTGGCATTTTGGAAAAAAATGCAAGTGAAGAGAAGAATAAGAAGAGAGAATGAATAGTGGTGATGGAACTGAGACAAGAAGGGGCGAAGAGGGTGGAGATTTAAAGACTAAGAGGGAAAGGGAAATGAATGGAGGCAGATGAGAGGATTAAATGAAGCAACGCTCTCTTAGCTGGAGTTTTTTCTTTTTGTGTCCTAACCTCCCTATGATCATTAATCTTCCAACTACTCTATACTTTTTAATTTATATTAGTCAATTTGGTACTACTATCGTGTAATTAAAGATCGAAAATGAGCGTTAACGTAATTGGAAGAGTAGTTCGTGGTGACTATATGACATGCGTCATGCCCATTTTTAAATTTCTAGTTAAATATAAGATAAGATAATAACGTATTGTAGGTCCTATATGGTTTGGTCCTTTCCCGAATCCCACAAATAGCGAGAGCTTAGAGCAGCAGGCAGCTTTTTATCTTGCTAAGACGAAACTACATTGATTATGACTAATTATTATGTCGATTTAGCTTTAACCTATGCTTAAATAACGAAGATTATACTTTACCTTTCTTCATACTCAAACACATTAAAGAAACGGCTTTTGCTTCAATCACTAGATCTGGTTATTAATTGCACGGCGTGACACGTTCAAACCGTGTCCAGCGATTGCGAATCCAAATCCTATAAGGTTTTCTTGTAACGTAGCCACAATATTGACCCTTTAGGCTCTGGAAATACTTGGAATATGTAAAGGAGTTGTATTTTGGACTTTCTTTTTTCATTGTATTTTTTCCTCTTTTAAAGTGGAAACCTTGCTTTGCTTGTGTTCGAGGAATAAGCTTGGCTGAACCTTGTTACTCTTGATGCTATTTCTTTTTCTCTATTTGTTTTGTGTGCCACTGTCTGCAAGGTAACCACAAAAACCAGATAAAAGTTCAAAAACAAAAACTTCAAATATTACAATTGATGTATGGTCATGAGCTACATATGTTATGAACCTTTCGACCATGAAATTAAATATCTATAAAAAATTCGGTTATGGTGTATTAATATTTACATACAAGCTAGCAGGCAACGTGATGGAACATGTTCATACTAATATTACTGTATGAGAGACGTACCCAAGATCATACTGAAGTTAATAACTCCAGAAATAAGAAACATATTTTATTATAATAAATAGATTTGGTAAGTAGCAATATCATTCTTGTATGAAAGGAGATTGGCTTCAGCCAGAAGGAATGCTCCATAGTGATGGGAATTGTTATCAAATTCAAGGTTAGATGCTCTACTCTCAACTTTCCTCTTGTTTCCCTTTTTTTATTTTTATAACAATCCAAAGCATTGACAAAAATAAAGTATGGATGCAATCAATATATATTAGCCACAGAAATTTGTCCTTTGATTAATGATATAAAATGAAATTGAATAAATTTCTAGTTCCCTTTATGGGACCATACATCTAGGGGTGGCAATTTGAGCCCATATTTAGTAGGCGTTTGGCCATCAATTTTGAAACCATAGCTTTCAAAACCGGCGTTTACCATCAATTTTTAATGTTTGAAATGGTATGAAACCATGGTTTGAACCCAAACCATCCAAAAAAGCATGGTCTGGGTTTGAAACCATGGTTTCAACTTTTTTAAATATAAAATTTAACCCATAAGTTAATATTTTGTAAAAAAAACCTATAAGTTAGTAAATATTTTTAACAATTACCCTCATCAATCATTTACCAATCTCATTAACTTCCACCAACCTTTATTTATGTCTACCAATCTTTAATTTATGTGGGAAGATTATATTAAATAGTAGTTACATTACTATTCATGTTAAATTTTCAATTTTATTGAAGTAAAGTTTGATTAATTGATGTTGCATTTTTTAGAAAAGCCTTCTAGTAGTGTACTAATTTTGTTATAAACTATGATTTGCTCATTTGGTAAGATTGTATAAGAATTGAGAATGTTTTGATAGTTTTCACAATTTGTGGGGTTTTTATGTCTATAAGAGAAAATACAACTTAAAATATTCAAATTGTATGTCCAAACCATAGTTTGAAACCAGGTTTCAAACCATGTCCAAACGGGGCCTTAGAAAATTAGCTCATTTAACCCACATTTTAGTGAGTTGGGTCACTCATATTTCAGTAGCAAGAAATATGCTTTAAAGTATTTTTTAACCCATAAAAATATGGGCAAATATGAGTAAAATATGGTATCCATATAAGAATACACTACACCCAATAACAACTCATTTTGAAAATGAGAAATTTCTTTCTTACCTCCCACCCCAACTCTTACCCCACCACCCACCCCGCCATGCCCCAGCCTCCCCCCCACCTAAATATTTTCTATTAATTTATTTTACTTCTTTAAAAAAATATAAAAAGTGAGAAATTTTTCTTAACCCCCTCCCCCCCCCCCCCCCCCCCCGCCCCATCACATTTTTTTTAATTTCGTATATTGTATTTTACTTTTATAAAAATTTAAAAAATTAAAAACTTTTTCTTCCTCCCACTCCGACCCCTAACCCCACCACCGCCCCCCCCCCCCCCCCCCCCTCGCCCCCCCAACAACCACATTCTATTTCATACATGTCATCTTTTATAAAAAGTGAAAAAATTCTTACCGCCCACCCCACCCCTCAACGACCCCCTCCGTCCCCTCAAATTTCAATTTCATATATTTTACTTTTATAAAAAATGAAAAAAAAATTGTGTTACCCCCACCCCTACCCCCCCCCCCCCCCCTAAAAAAAAAAAAATTCAATTTCATATATTTTACTTTTATAAAAAATGGAAAAAAAATTCTTACCCCTACCCCACACCAAAAAATGGAAAAAAAATTCTTACCCCCCCACACCGCCGCTAAATTTCAATTTCATATAATTAATTTTATAAAAAAAATTCTTACCCCCACAACAACCCCCCCGCAAGCCAAATTTCAATTTCATATATTTTACTTTTATAAAAAATGGAAAAACAAATTCTTACCCCCACCCCATGAACACCCCCCCCCCCCCCCCCCCAAATTCAATTTCATATATTTTACTTTTCTAAAAAATGGAAGAAAAAAAAATTACTCCTCACCCCACCCCTGAAATTTTTGTTTCATAATATCAATTATGAATATATGAAAAAATTAATTTTACTTGACAAAAGAAAAAAATTGTAGACATTAAACTTGAAATAATATTACACTTGTATAATATGGGCTAACCTATAACCAACCCACCCATTTATCATCCAACCCATATTTACCCAGATGAAATATGGGCGGTTTGAAACCCAACCCATTTTATTCAAACCATTTTCAACCAAATCAAATCTAACAAAACCCACCCATTTGTCACCCCTACATATATCATTTAAGCCTAGTCTCAACTCTCATAAAACCTCTCAATGTACCTTGAGAAATTCAAGAACATCAGAAAAGCATCGATGGTCTAGATAATTTGGTATGGTTTTATTTTCTCTTTTCCTTTATTGAGTAGTTCTGGGATCTTCTTTTGAACCAACATTCCCACAGAAAGGTATTTATGTACCTCTGAAATCCCTTCATCGAAAAATTATACTGTATATAGAAGATTAAAATTATTATTTATGCGTACATAATAGATCGATGTTGAATCCCCTAGCTTTCTTGAGTGTTTATTCATATTTTTTTTAACCCTCGGGTCATTAGTGAAAATTCTGGCTCCGCGAAGATATTAGAAGGGAAAAAGAGAAAACCATAACTTCACATGGAATGGAATGAAATATTGACGACATATATTGTCTAGTTTCTTTCGAGAGAGCAAAAAAAAAAAAGTAAAATGTGGTTTAGCTAGGTGTCAGACTGGCAGTTGTTGGGGTAGTTGCAAGTTAAGGGTCGTGAGTCGTGACCACTGTCTTTTTTTCTCGATATTAGACTTGCTTCTAGGTCACCCAGCTTATCTGCAACTCTTCATTTACACTATTGAGCTAACATCAATGGTGGTTGGCTATAGATAACAGTTTATTGTAATGATCAAGTTTTTTCTTACATCAAATTTTCATGTTGGGTTGTACTATATGTTCCTTATAACACTAAAAATAATCTATACGAACGATATCGTTATATAGAAATTTAATTGTACTGACCTTAAAAGAATTTTATACTATTACTATAGCATGAATTGTTATAACAGATCAATTACTTACCTTCTTTTTTAACTTATTAATAATAAATATGTTTATATAAAGTTAGATGTGATGACCTTTTAAGTGATTTGCATTACATAATGTTTTGCGTTAATAATATTCAGTCTCTCTCAAAAATAATAATTTTGGACAGAATGAGAGAAACAGAGAGAATACTTATTTATTTATTTTTGTGGGCAGGAGGCAGAGAGAAATTAAAGTGATGGTACATACAGAAAATTTTCAATGTTTCCCCTGGCATCATATAACGCGCACATGTCTGTAACGAGAATATATGTTTGTTTGTTTTGTTTTTGTTTTTTTTTTTTTTTTTTTTGCGAAGACGGATGATATATTATTATTAAAAACGTGAATATATGTTGCAGCCAAAGGAATAACAAGGAAAATTAATGGCTAATTCAGGAAAGGAGGAGATGATCCTTTGGCTACCTACAATTGGATAGAAAATTAAAAGAATAGGCCATAATTAAAAAAGATTTTCTATATTTTATTTATAGATCTCTTTAGAAAAAAAAGTCATGCAATTAAAATAAGGGCTAATTATACTAAATACCCTCTAATGTGATTCAGTGTTAGATACCCCTATTTTAAAATCAAACACTTACACTCCCTGTACACTTGCACTTCCTATGAGATTATTCATACACTAAGTATCTTAAAATATGATTATTAAAAGATAAACTAGAAATTAAATAATTCTTTTGCATATTTGTTTTTATGAAATTTAAAAAGAAAGATAAATATTTTTGTTGAAATATTCATACATTTGATTTAAAAAAGAGAATAAATATTTGCTGAACCACGTATCTCCAAACTCATAATGGGAAATGAAGAGAAATTTAAGATATGTCAACTATTAATAGTAACTTTCTCGCACTTCAAATGTGTATTATCAAATTATAATATTTTATTATATAGTCATTTTTCATTTTTAGTTAAAATTGTCTTAAATTTACTTTTTAATTAGATGAAGTTCCATTTATATAGAGTTTCCATTGTGTAAGAGTTTTATTTATTTTTAAGAAAATAGGGATAACATCATTATATTTAAGAATTCTGAAAGATAAAAATATTTTTTTCATATACATAAAAAATCATGTCATCTTATAACAGTAATTTGTGTTCATTTGTTATTTGAGAGTTTCAAAAGATATATATTTTTAAAAAGATTATTCACTTTTTTAATTAAAGGTAGGATGAGCATGGTACGGTAGATACCAACTACCATTTCAAACTCAAAATTTGTTATACCGCATTTTCAGTATTATGGTATTTGATAAGATATTTGGTATGCATTTTTAAAACTTTTGATATTCGATACGGTATTCGGTATTTATAAAATAAACATAAAAATTGAATGTCATATCGAAGTATAAAGTTGCATATATAATTCATATATATTATTATAATAGTAACAAATGTAAACTAGTATTAGTACAAATTTAATTGCTTAGGCGTTGGAACTTAATTTGACTACTCTATCTTGATTGAAATAACCTTTTTGTGTAATTGATTAACGAAGGAAATTATATTGCTTGTACTTTCTTTTGAATATTTTTACATGTGCAAGGTGTTAGTATGATATCATTGAGACGTTTCTTGATCAATAGCCGAAGTCATAATTTTCAATTATAAGAGTATATATAAGTTGAAGTCGAACAAACTAAATATGGTTACCAATTTACCGTACCACACAATACCGAAATCGAACTTAAGTACCAAATCTTACCGAATTAATTTGGTATGGTAATGATATCGTTTTTTTTTTAAATTGAAATTACCGAACCGAAGTTTCCAATACCGTACCATGCACCCCCATCCCCCCCCAACCCCAACAAAAAAAAAAAAAAACCAAATTAAAGGTATGAATAAAAAAAATCAACAACAAAATTTATCCTCTTTTTTGGATTTCCTAAAAACAAATACATAATAACTTCTTAGTTGTGATATATACCTCATAAGGATGGTAAGCACATGATTTTCACAGTATAATGGTATAAGTGTGATTTTGAAATACATGAGGTGTCTCCGACACTGAATATCATATAATAGGAATGTTTAGCATAATTAGCTCTTAAAATAATATTTATAAGGACTATAAAGCTAAGTCTAAATGGAGAAAGTAGCAAAGTGCGACGTAACATTAGCCCTAAAGTACATTACAGAAATGGTAATTAAACATGTTTAAGATTTTTCTACTTTACCCAAGTGAAAGATTTAAATCATTACACGTTACTACTTACTAGTCCTTGCTTTAATTTAATTTTATCTTCTTTTTTCTTTTTTTGGCTTCTTTTAAGTACAGTCTTTCGACATTTGCATCTTAATCCATTTTTGTGACATCCCCATTACATTGGAAAAATTGGTTAAACATGTAAATGTCAAAATCGGTAGCTCACCTATAACATCTAAGAGAAGGGGTATATTCGATTAATGACCTTTACCAATTGGAAAAAAATTATACTGAGAGAATTGGCGATCAATGTACAACTTTTGCACTCCCCTGTCTCAATTTATATGATATACTTTTCTTTTTAGTCTATTCCAAAAAGTATGATACTGTTTACTCCTAAAAAGGTAACAATTGAATTTATACGCGGTTTAAAGGATACGTGGTTTGATTAGTGGTTAACGTAATGAAGCAAGCAATAGGAATCAATTGGATACAGCAAATAAAGAAAGTAATAGCCTATATCGTGTATATTTCCACTGGAAAATTGGTCCGGCCCCGAGTTTAGAATTGCAAACCCAAGCCAATTATAAGAGAGCTTGAGCTTTCTTATGAGAGACGTTACAGAGTAAACGTGTGTTAAGAGTCAAAAATCAGGGCCTAAAATATGAGGGTTTCACCCCTTTTTTATAGTTACAAGAATGGGCCTCTCTTTAAACCCTAAAAGCCTGATAAAACCCTAACTAAAGGCGGTGCCTTACAGCTATCCGCGTAACAGGCGGTGAGAAATTCGGCCCATAACGGATTTCTCGCATACGTTGACTAGCGTCTCTTCGGTCTCCAGTGTCACTTTGGCTTCTGGTGTCTTTGGTTTAATGGGCAAACGACCCCTCGGGCATTAACTCATCCGAACCACCGAACTCAATCCAACGTCACATCTGTAGGCGTTTATATTTCACTCCGACCCCTCGTGGCACTTTACACTGATTTTTACCGTATACAGATAGTCCTCACACTTCCCGGATCAAAGTCTATTGGAGTGATGGAAAGTGGAATGATAACCTCGGTATCTTCTCTTGTAAGTTTTGAAATAGGCGGGAAAACAAACGCCCTTTCACATCACGTCCGTCTGACTTTGGACACGTGTAACTTCCTAATTGGTCGTCCCTTTGTTCTCTGATCAATGCGTTTTCGCCATAATTACTCTCCCTCTATAAAAGCCCGATTCCCTTCATTTTTCACCATTTACTTCTCGATTATTTACTCCCCATTCTTCACTCTTGCCTTCCTTCAACCCTTCATCCGAAGCCTTCAAGTCTTTATATTTTCTGCAAATCCTCATCAGAAACCTTCAAATCTTCATATTTCCTTCAAATCTTCATATTTTCTTCAAATCTTCGTCAGAAACCTTCAAATCTTCATATATATCTTCAAATCTTCAAAAATGGCAACGAACTCCCGATCTTCTTCTAGAAACGCTTCACTGACTGCTTCTCTTCCTCCCAAGCTGACATCATCACTAGCCCTGGGGTTAGCGCTCGAATCGAACCCTTCGAACCTCAACCACAAGATATTCTGCCTGCACACTTCCACTTAGACACCGAGTTCGCCGTTGAGGCAGCCATGAAAATATCCGACAGGGGCTTTGATGCCTGACGATACCCTTCTTCGATCAAGGCGACGGATCTCTCACGAGCCCGAACTGAATGCGGTTGGACATACCGTCTTTCAGAGATCATTGCTCTGGGTCGGGATGATGATATCACTACCTTTGTGGAGGGATACTCAAATGCTTACACTTATCCCTTCATGTTCAAACTTGACCCCCCCAATCAATCAGGTCATTCTTGATATGTGTCGAACGTATAATTTGTGCCTCGCACAAATCTGCCCGAATGTATGGAGGATCGTAACTTGCCTCCGCTTTTTAGCGAACAACATTAATGTGGAATTCACTCTGCACCATTTGATCCAGCTATATTGCCGGCGTATCTTCCGTGGTGGGGTCGTAAAGCTTTCCAAACGAGGGAAACACCTTATCCTTTCCAGCGTCAATGAAAAATAGAGACCGAGATTAGGTAGAGCATTTTGTCAGGGTCAAAACTGCGGAGATAATTCCAGAGGGATCCATGCCATTCCCCGAATAGTGGAATGATAAACGTAAGCTTTATAGAACTTTACTCTCTCCGTGTGCTTTTAACTATTCATCTAATTCTCTTTTATTTCAGTCGTTGCATGGATCCCGGAGGAAATAGAAAATTTTCACGATTGGGTGGAGGACATTATATGCCAATGCCCGCATCAACTGCGCACGTGGAAAGAGCTATCCGACAAGAAGTGGGTAGCAAAAAATCATAGTAAGTGGATCTTTTTTTCTTTTTCTTTTTTGCTCTATGTTCTTCCCTTCATTCATCCCTTTCTCTGACTTTGACATCTTTCTCAGCTTGCACAGCGGTTCAGCAATCCAAGTCCCGAATCAACCTGACAAGCCCTCCCCGTGCCAAGTTCTTGGCTGATCCGTTCTGCCCAACGTTGTACTCATTGTCAAAGCAAAGGAGAAGGAAAAGAAGGCCAAGTCCTCCAGGCCCCCAAAGTCATCTCCGTTGGGTCAAAAAAGAAAGAAAAGCTCCAAGGGTATTTGGCAACGCTTCAGGGATTCGAGGTTTGAGGGACTTCCCGGACGATGATATTATAATAGCGAGAGTCAGCCCCGGCTTAGCCACAACTGCTGCCGCCGAGACGAAACCCAATCCGGTAGATATTTCGAAGGAAAACATTGCCGTCGGTTCGACCAATCCTGTTGTCGATGACGCAGCTAAAAATCATTCAATCCCCACCGTCGATGATGTTCAATCACCGGCCTCAAGGTGGAGACTGTCGTGGTTGAGGACCACACGTCCCTAGATGTAGAACCTGCGACCAAGAGGGCCAGGCAAGCTGAGTCAACTTCCTCTTCACCTCCTGTCCATTCCTTTGGGCAGGAAGGTTTTGACCATATGTTCCATGATGGCGGCGTTCCTACCACGTCCGCTATGATGGCGGATGCCTCTGGGTTCGGCCACCTCATTATTCCTCAAGGATCGAGGGAGTCTTCCCCCAGGATATCCGAATCTGGCTCGCGGTTGAAGCTCGTGGATGTCTTCCCGACTCCGAATGTCGACCCAAAACAATGAGGTCTCGTTCCCGAGGACACCAGCTTCTTATCTCGACCTGTCGAGATAGCCAGTTATCTCCGCCCCGTCATGTTTGAATCCGATAAGGAGAAGATGGGGCGAGTCTCGTGGTAATGTCTTTTTAACGAGAGCATGAATGCAGCTAGCCGGGTAAGCATTTCATCTTTCCAAGGAAGTTTTATTTGTTTCGAGTACTTGCTGATTTTAAACTTTGTTCTCTTTTATTGTCTATCATGCTCGAGAACGAAGGTTTTTTTCGAGCCATGCGGGAGATGGACGATCTGCGGAGCCAATTGGATGCCTATGGTCAAGAAACTGAGAAGTTCAAGCTTCTCCTGCAACAAAAAGAAGACCAGCTGCGTCAAATTGGTGACCCTTCGGCCCTCAGAGCCGAGCGTTTTAAAGCCAAACAAGAAAGCCTCTGAGCAAGGAATGATCTCGAGGACATGATCAAGAAAAATAAGGTCCTTGAGGAGGACATAAAGAAGCTCGTTGAGGATGCCTCCGCCGCCACCAAGCAGTTCGAGGAACGCGAGGCAACCATCGCCCAGCTGAGGCAAGAAGTAGACTCCCTCAAAGTCGAGGCTATCAACCTCGAGGACAGGTTTTCCCGGATTGAGGTTGAGAGGGCCTCCAAGAAAGAAGTCTTGAGGGTTGCCCAAGAAAGGGCTCACAAGCTAGCCAAAGCCATCAAAGAACTCAGGGGTGAGCTCGACTGTGAAGACGTCCGAATTCACAGGGGTTGCCCAAGAAAGGGCTCACAATTAAAACTTGTGAATTCGGACGTCTCCACACCACTTTGGGCATATAAGTTTTAATTGCTTCTAGATTATTTGAAGTCTTTACAAATTAGGCTTAGTTCACTATGACTTTAGTGCCTTCGTTTTGTTTCGTCTATTTTGTGACGACAGTCCCCAGTCGAGAGTAGCCCATAGGATTCAAAAATTAATTGCTCGAGAATGTTAAAAGAATATTTACACGTGTTGATATAGATCTTAAAAGTGTTCTTCTCATTTCAAACATCTGTCTCGTACAAACAACTAGGACGATTCATTTGATTTATTTTTTGCCCTTGTCGTAGCAAGCAAACTTGCCGGGCACAATTCATTCGATCGTTTGGCCCTTACAATTTTTTTTGCCCTTTCCGTAGCAAGTAAACTAGCTGGGCATGATTCATTCAATCGTTTGGCCCTTACAACAAATCCTAGTTCATAAGGTGCAAAAAATGCGAAAAATATCTGGCTTTTTTAAGCGACCTCGAACTTTGTCGATTCTTTTAGCTACCTCGAACTTGTCGACGGTATGACAGTCCCCCAGTGTTTGTGTTTGAAGTATGAGAAGTCGAACACTACAAAAATCGATGTTGGGCTGTCCCCAGTACTTAGCTGGTCTTCGATATGAAAAGTAACACGTTGTACATTGTTGCCTCGTTAAAAACCTTATCGAAAAACCCACTTCAAGACAAAATCGAGCTAAAGGCAAAAAGAGTGCAACACATATTTTCAAACCCAATTCTACTTTTGAGCTTTGTTCCGGTCTGTGCCTGCAAGGGTCAATTGACAAAACCTAAGAAATTCACAAAGGGTTAACGATCCATACCTTAGCAATAATATCTTTTCAAGTGTACCACGTTCCAATTTGTTTGCAACTATTGGCCATTTTCATATTCGAGTTGGTACGAGCCTTTACCCGTTATTCCGGTAACGCTGTACGGTCTTTCCCAATTCGGAACCAACTTCCCAACATTGGGATTTTCATTATGAAGGGTAACTTTCCATAGAACTAAGTCTCCAACTTGGAAGTGTCAAAGATTCGTTCTTCGATTGTAATATCTTCCCATTCATTATTTCTGTACTGCTAAACGGACCAACGAATTTTTGCGAAGTTCATCAGTCAAATCAAATACGGCCATTGCCTCCTCGTTTGATTCGTCCGTGGCATACTGGAATCTTAAGCTCAGTTCTCCAACTTCCACAGGAATTAAGGCCTCAGAACCATACACTAGAGAAAACGGTATTTCTCTAATGCCCGACTTTGAGGTTGTTCTATATGCCCAGAGTACCTTCGGCAAAACCTCTTTCCATTTGTGCTTTGACTCCTCCAAGCACTTACTTAGATCTGAATAATAGTTTTGTTAGTTGACTCCGCTTGTCCGTTTGCACTTGGGTGGTAGGGGGTCGACAAAATCTTCTTAATCTTTAAGCCTTCAAGGAAATTATTGGCCTTGCTGCCAATAAACTGACGGTCGTTATCACATGTGATCTCGGTGGGAATGCTGAATCAACCGATGATGTGATCCCAAATGAAGTCGATGACCACCTTTTCTCTAACTTTCTCGAAGGCCTGAGCTTCAACCCGTTTAGAAAAATAGTCAGTCATAAATAAAATGAATCATAGTCAGTCATAAATAAAATGAATCATACCTTACCAGGAGCCCAAGGCAACGGTCCGACAATAGCCATTCCCCATTTCATGAATGGCCATAGAGACAAGACCGAGTGCATTAGTTCCCACGGTTGGTGTATCATTGGTGCGTGCGCTGGCACTCATCCCACTTTCGGATGCAATTCTTTGTATCTTCTTCCATCTGATTCCAGTAGTAACAGGCCCTGGTAACTTTCAGACCAACGACTCTGCTCCCGAATAATTGCCACAAGTCCCCTCAGGGACTTTGCGCATCACGTAATCTATTTCTCCAGGCACCAAACACCTAGCCAAAGGACCGTAGGAAGATCGACAATATAATTATCCGTCGATCAGGCAAAATCTCATCGCTTTGGTCCAAAGAGCTATGGACTCCTTAGGATCCGATGACAGCTTCCCATTTTGAAGATAGTCTATATACTTGTTGCGCCAGTCCCAAGTCAGACTTTGTTTACCTCGGTATGGCTGTTTTCTACCGCAGAGTTCATTAACTGAACGACCATGCCAGAGTTAAATTCCTCCTCTCCTACTAACGAACCCAAGTTCTCCAATGCATCTGCCATATTATTCTGTTCTCTTGGTACATGCTGTATGGTCCATTCCTTGAATCGGTGTAAAATCACTTGGATTTTTTCCAAGTACCTTTACATCCTTTCATCTTTTACTTCGAAAACCCATTGACTTGGTTCACAACAAGGAGTGAGTCACATTTTTCTTCGATGACTTCAACTCCCACACGCCTGGCAAGCTCTAAACCTACAAACATAGCCTCATATTTAGCTTTATTGTTAGTCAATTTTAAGGTTCTTATTGATTGTCAAATAATATCGGCCGTGGGAGCCTTAAGTATGACTCCTAGTCCGGACCCCTTCACGTTCGATGCTCCGTCCGTGTATAAGGTCCAGATCCCCGAGGTTAGTAAAAGTTCTTTTTCCACCTCGGGAACAATCACGGGCGTAAACTCTGCTACGAAGTCTGCTAAAATCTGAGACTTTATAGCCGTTATTGGTTTGTAATCAATGTCGTAACCACTAATTTCTACCGCCCATTTTGCTAACCTACCAGATAATTTCGGCTTAAGCATGACATTTTTTTACGGGTATGTGGTTTCTACGCATATAGGATGACATTGAAAATAAGGTTTCAGCTTTCTAGATACCCTTATCAAAGCTATTGCCAATTTTTCTAAATGAGGGTATCGAGTTTCTACATCCCCTAAGGTTCTGCTTACATAGTAAACTGGGAATAAATTGGGAATTGCGTACCTTTTTCTTCTTGAACCAAAACACCACTTACCCGTAACCTCGGATACTACTAGGTACAAAAATAACGGTTCGTCTGCCTTCGGTGTATGCAACAAAGATGGGCTCGACAAATATTGCTTCAATTCTTCTAAAGTTCGTTGACGTTCTGGTTTCCACACGAAGTCATTCTTCTTTTTCAGCAATGAAAAGAATAAATGACTTTTGTCAAAAGACCGAGAGATGAACCTGCTCAAAGATGCGATCGTCCCGGTTAACCTTTGCATTTCTTTTACATTATCGACCACTGCGAAGTCTTCGATGGCCTTGATTTTGTCCGGCTTGATTTCTATCCCTCGGTTTGACACCATGACACCCAAGAACTTGCCGGAGCCTACTTCGAAGGCCCATTTCTCTAGATTCAACTTCATGTTGTATTTGCGAAGTATATCAAAAGTTTCCTGCAAATGCTTTAAATGGTTCCTTTTTTCCAGGGACTTAACTAGCATGTCATCAATATAAACTTCCATTGTTTTTCCTATTTATTCTTCAAACATCCGGTTAACTAGGCGTTGATAGGTAACAATATGTCCCATATCCAACTATAAAAGAAGTTTTCTCTTGGTCCTGTGTCCATCCAAATCTAGTTGTACCCAGAGTAAGAGTCGAGAAAACTTAGCATTTCGTGCCCTGCCGTCGCGTCAATCATTCGATCAATGTGAGGCAAAGGAAACGAATCCTTCGGGCATTCTTTATTTAAATCTTTATAATCTACACATATTCTGAATTTATTACCTTTTTTAGGCACAACTACTACGTTAACTAACCAGTCCGGGTATCTAACTTCTCGGATGGAATCTATTTTTAAAAGCTTTGTTACCTCTTCTTTGATGAACTCATGCAGAACTTCGGCCATTGGTCTCCTTTTTTCTGCTTCACCAGGGGGAAATTTTGACTTAGCTTGTGAGTCGTCACCTCTGGTGGAATACTTGTCATGTCTAAATGGGACCATGCAAAACAATCGGTGTTAACCTAAAGAAACTCAATTAATTTATGCCTGAGCTCTGGGGTTAGCCCCGTGCCCAGGTATACCTTTCTGTCCGGCAGATGTACGAACAAGATGATTTGTTCCAACTCCTCCACAATCGCTTTGGTGGGATCCAAATCATCCGGCAGCATGAACGACACAGGAATACGGAAGTCATCATCCGTCACCCCGAACTCGGCTCGGACGTAACACGGTACCGGTGCCCGATCGCATGTGACCGAGCGAACCAATTGACTGGCTGAATCAACATGTGATATCAAAACATAACTGAATGTGGAAAAAACTAAACACATGTTGATATACTAAAGGTCTGACTGAAATCATAATGCGAAAATACTTAGACAATCTGAAATATTTGAACGTAGCCAACATGGCTAAACCAAAACAATCGAACAATCGCCAACAAGGCTAACATAATAAATATCGATCGTCCGGACCGTGTTCATGAAGCCTCTAATGAATACCGAAAGGTGCAAATTGTCTAGAAAGCTGTAAGAACTGCATGACTGATATCACCCCGAAGGAAACTGGGGCTCACCAAAGTAGCTGATACGAACACTCCTAAGTAGCTGGATCGTCAACCTGTATGTCGTTGCCTGTATTGCAAGATGCAGGCCCCCAAGCAATAAAAAGGGACATCAGCACATTTGAATTGTAGTGGTATGTAAAGCAACTGAAGCAATAAAATACTGAAACTGAAACCGAAACCGATAAATATATATCGTAATAGCAAGGAAGTAGATATGAATACTCCCTCGCTTCCGTATTTGAATCATCTGTATTATCACTTTTTGTATATGTGGGGCCTCGGCCCAATAATAAATGCACGCTATGGCCTCGGCCTAGTAGTGCGTCAGTCAATGGCCTCGACCATGTATACGTATACACAAGACTGTACTGTGCCCTTGAGCAAAATCACATATGTTTAATTATAGTAAATTAATAATAAGGATTGAGACCACAATAATAATGAACGAAGTTGAACTGAAATAGACATGCTGGACTGAATTGAAACCACTGACTGTTTCTGAGCATACTGAATTTCTAGACTGAGACTTATGTGGTAACAATACATAAATCTATAAAGATTACGTGCTGAGTTCATGCTATTCAAATTGACAACCATGAACGAATTCTCTAACTGTAACCCTAGAAGATAACAGTTCTACAACATATCATGAAATTAGGGATAAACTGTATATTGAGTCAAATTACTGACAAGTATGAAGAATGAGGCGTAGGGAGAATCATGAACATTCCCTAACGTAGATAGTTATCCTCACATACCTGTATACGTTCCAAGTCTTGCAACTATGGGTCTGAAATTGAGAAGAATCCCAAAAGCTTAAGTCTTGAATCCTTTAAATGGGTTTTCTTGAAAACCCTAGGTTAAGAATGATGAATTCTTGCTTAATGCTCATTAACATATGTTAGAATCTAGTTGAAATAGGTTGGGATTGCTTACCTTAGCATATTCTTGAGTTTTGGAGAGGAAGATTTCGTCCTAGGGCTGGTGGGATTGAAAAGTGGGAAAAAAATAAGACCATACCCATTTTAAACCAAATTTTCTGCCAAAAACGGTGAAAGTACGGCCACAAAGTACGTCCCGTACTTGTAGCCCGTACTTCGGCTGCGAAAAACAGCGAGGAATGGAAGAAGGACTACCTAAAAGGACCTCCCGTACTTTAAAGGACGTCCTGTACTTTCTAGGCGTACATTGGGTGAAATTTTCAGATTTTGTGCCCTTCAAGAAACGGACATAACTCCTAGCACAAAGATCCATTGGATTTGGGAAACCTACCATTGGAAAGGTATTTCAAAGATATACAACTTTGAAGAGGAGGCTTTCTCAAATTCTTAACATATTTTCATGAAATCTGGCTGGAAGTCAGACTAGCCGATTTTATCAAATCTTGAGCACCTCTCTACTAGCGATTTTTTAACGATCATATCTCCTTTCTCCGAACTCTAATTGGACTGATCCTTATATTCTTGAAAAGGAGTTTCTACATACTACAACTTTTATTAAGAAACCTTTTCCAAATTCTCAACGAATCAAGGGGTTATGGGTTCCCGAAGTAGGCCTGTCGACCATTTTTTTGCAAAACGCACAAACTTTCAAAAAATTTCGCTAAACTCCAACGATACAAGTCTACCCTTTGTTGTAAGATACGGGATGTTACATCATCTTCCTCAAAGTTTATCGTTTCTTCCTCTATCTTCGAGCTACTTGGGCCCGAGTCATGTAATTGTTATTTAGCATCTTCGCCTTCGACTGGCTCTTCTACGGCTTTTAAAAGTAGTGCCTTTGGTATTGGAGTTGCTTCTGCAACTGCAAACATCTCTGTTGCCTCCAGCTGCTCCCCATGAACCATCTTCACCCCCTCTGAGGTTGAAAACTTCAACATTGGGTGTAATGTCGAGGGTACTGCCCTCATATCATGCACCCATGGTCTGCCAAGCAAGGTATTGTATCTCATTTCTCCCTCAATGACTTAAAACTTCGTTTTCCAAACTGTCTCGGCGGTATTCACCGGCAGAGTGATTTCCCCCTTCGTAGTTTCGCATGCCATATTGAACCCGTTGAGAACCCGAGCTGCCGGTACAATTTGGTCCAACAGCCCCAGCTACGTCACCACTTTCCAACGAATAATATTGGCCAAACTACCGGGATCAATCAAAATATTTCTAACCTGAGATTTATTAATGAGGACAGAAATTACCAAAGCATCATTGTGGGGTTGGATGATGCCCTCCGCATCTTCATCACAAAGGAAATCGAAACTTAGGGAATTTCATCCCCACCGATAATCATATTTATCACGTGTTGAGGTTTCACTGGTTTGACATGCTTATTTGCTTCCCTGCTTTTGTGATTTTCTTTTGCCCGGTCGCTTAGGAATTCACGTAGGTGTCCGTTGTTCAATAACCGGGCTACTTCATCCCTTAGCTTCCGACAGTACTCAGTTCGATGACTATGAGTACCCTGATACTCGCACACCATATTCAGATCTCTTTGAGCAGGATCTGACCGAAGCGGCCTTGGCCATCCCGTGTTCTTAATATGGCCAATAGTTGAAACAAGACCCAGAACATCAACATTGAAATTGTACTCGGACTCTCATCACTGCTAGACGACCCACCGGTATCGCTATTAAATTGCAAACCTCGGTTACCCGATCTTTGATCATTTCGCCTATCATTCCTAACTAGGTGATGATTGTGTCCGCTTCTTCCTCTATCCGCCCTAAAGTTGGACTTTTTCGATTGACCGTATGGCTAGTACCTATCCTTTGATGGCTTCGCCTATGTTTCGGCCACCTTTTTTGGTCTATCTGCATTTTTGCTTCGGGTTGCTGAATCTGGCGAGAGTTCGAGCTGATCATCTTCCACACAAATTTTTGACTCGTTCATGTTGTGGACGTCGGCCTATATCACCGCCTTATATTCTAACAAGTTCTCCTTCAGGTTAAACGAGGCGGGCGAACTCCGAGGGTTTAGCCCCTTGGTGAAAGCTTGCGCTGCCTATTCCTCTGGAACCGGGGGTAGAAGCATCCGTTCCTTTTGGAATCTCGATACAAACTCTCGTAGTAATTCGTTGTCCTTTTAGGCGATCCTGAATATATCAGCCTTCCTTACTTGAACCTTCCGAGCTCCAGCATGAGCCTTTATAAAAGTATCTGTAAGCATTTCAAATGAGTTAACAGAATGCTCAGGAAGCATAGAATACCATGTCATTGTCCCTCTGGATAATGTCTCGCCGAACTTCTTTAGCAGCACCTACTCAATCTCGTCCTCTTCGAGATCGTTGCCTTTTATGTCATAAGTAAAGAAAGCCACGTGTTCTTGTAGACTCGTCGTTCCGTCGTACATAGGAATGTCTAGCATCTTAAATGTTAGAACCCGTATTTTTGTACATTGGAACCATCCGAACTAATTATGATAAGTTAAGGAGAAAACTATTTCGGGATACAAAGTCGGGATTTTTGACCTTCGATTTTTTTTTTCGAGATATAAGTTGTGCATGAATTTATTGGTATGTAACAATTAGGAGAATTTGGGACCAAAAGTGATAAAAATTGGAAGATGAAAATCATCCACAATTCCATGTGGGCCGTGTATAGTGGAGTGTGGTGCCCACACATTTTGTGTCATCTTCTAAGTGGAACAACTCATTAATGTGGGCCAAGGGATATTGTACACTCTTTATATTAGATAGAAGATGACTCCTAGTCATTATTCTTCATTCACCACACTTGAAAAAAAAAGAGGGCAAAGCTGAAAACCTCCAAGGAGGCTCACGGCCAGCAGCAACAAAGATCAACTCCCATTTCTTGTTCTTCCAAAAATTTTCCGTTGATGTAAACCCATTATTTTGAGGTCCCTAAGTAGCGTGGAAGCATCGTTGGAGCGATCAACCTATTATTTTTCATATTTTGGAAACCCTAGGCTATTGGAAGTCAAGAGAGAAAAAGGTAAGATTTGATCTTGTTTTTGTGTTATGAAGGTTATATTCATGTTGTAGTATCTTATAGTGGTTGAAAATCATGAAATAAAGTATGTTGAAGTGGAGGCCATATGTATGAGGGTTGGGCGTGTGATGGGTGTTGTTGTGTTGTGATTGAAATTATGAATTAATGTTTAGTTAGTTGATTATGATCATTGTAAGGTGAAGAACAATTGGGAATCATCCATATATGTGTATGTGTAGTGTTGATTGAAATGGGTCACATAATATGACAATGAACGAATGAATATCGCTTAATGCTTTAGTCGTCGTCGCTATGAATTCTAGGTTGGAAATGAATGGTTATTGACTCAAAATGATGTTGTTAATGTTGCGATCGTTTTTTGGAGGTTATTGTATATTTAATGTAATTGGTATATTGATGAGATAGCATTGTTAGAGTGTAAATTGTGGATACAAATCATGATTTGAAATGAAGAGAAAAAAATTAAAGGGCTGTCTCGGTTAATTTGTTTTCGACTTTGGAGAAAAATTTTAGATTGTTGGAAATGTTGTATGAATTGCTTAGAATGCCTTTAAATATTGTTGGTATGGGTTCGGGTTAGTATGCGGATGTATAAGCGTCGATGTTAGCTTGAAGTTAAGTCGTTGAATTGAATTTATGTAAGTTGTTGAATAATGGAAAAGAAAGCTATTGTTGTTGTATTGCTTTCTGGGTTGGTTATTGTTGTTGTTGTTGATTGTTTTGGCCGAGTTGAATTCTCGGGGTAGCCTATTTACAGGGGAAATGCTGCCCAAATTTCTGTAGAATTAAGGGCGAAATTGGAATTTAATGCCCAAAAGTCTTTAGCTAATATTTGGCATTTTATGGCTTGTTTATAGATCGTGGGCAGCCCGAATCGTAGGTTGGACTTGTCTTGAGTTGGGCTATATTGGAGAGCGTTTGAGGTATGTAAAGTAACCTTTCTTTTTGGCATGCCTTAGTTAAAGTAAGGTTATGATACAAGCCTCGTGTGTGGAACTCTACTCTCGAAATCCGAGCTTGTTTATGATTCGCTTGTGTTTTCCTTGGTATTCTTGTGCTCATATGCCATAACATTGATCCTTATATCCTTGGAATTCACAATTTGTAAAGATGTCATGAAAGCTGATTTTTGGTTTTTAAAGCTTATTCTTTAGCGATTCCAAAAGTTCAAACGCTCATAACTTTCTCGTAGAATAAGCTCGGATTGCTTTGAAATTTTCGTAGGAGTTTGTATGATATAGAATGAGTATGTTTTTCATAGGCGGATCATAACTCGTATCGGGTCTATACCCGTCTCATTGTGGGTCCCGCGACGCCATTTATGTAATTTCGATAACTTTTGAAAGGAAATGTTGTAATTATTATTCCGATTTCAAATATGACTATTTTGCTTATCTTTTGGATTATGACCATGATTTTATGCATATGATTTTTATACGTAACTATGATTTCAAAATTCTATTTGATTTGTTCTCGAGTACCGACGTTCGGAGGAAAACTTGATATGACTATTATCCCGATTTCAAGTACGGTCGCCAATTACTTGACTTTTGAGTTTATAATAATGATTCAATAACATATGATGACC
Source organism: Lycium ferocissimum (assembly GCF_029784015.1). Classification (NCBI taxonomy): domain Eukaryota; kingdom Viridiplantae; phylum Streptophyta; class Magnoliopsida; order Solanales; family Solanaceae; genus Lycium; species Lycium ferocissimum. The sequence continues at coordinate 35,406,413 of NC_081343.1, read as the reverse complement.
TTAGATTTCACGGGCGGGCCGGCGTTCAATAATTGACGCTCGTCCGTGTGTCCCGCGACTTTTCTGCTATGTTTGATTCCAACGACCTATTTTTTTAAAAGAACTTCATGTGGCTATGATTTCAACCCCCGAGCATGATTACTTAAGCGTTGTCGAGTTTGAAATGAATATTTCTATGCATATGAATTTGGTACGTAACCATAGGTTTAGGTCGACATGATATGTGATAATAGGACAACATTATGATGATTCTATGCATCTCCAGACCCTCGACTAAATTCTTTCAAGGGCCGGGACACGCTATGTATATGATGATGACATGATTCTATACACCGAGACCCTCACTAGAGTGTCGGACTTCCTTATACATACGAGTCCTCATTTCTACATGCGGGACAGGCTATATGTATGTATATATGAGAGGATGATAGGATCTTTCTCTACTTCCAAGTTCTCTCGTTAGAGGGTCGGACAAAGGGCGTTATACACCGAGTCCCTAATTTAGAGGGCGGGACACGCTATATGTATGTATATATGAGAGGATGATATGATCTTACTTACCGAGTCTCTGATTTCTTGAAAGATGCCGGGACACGTATATATACACCGAGCACCCAAGTTTTCAGGAGAGGGCCGGGACACGTTATATTTGTATGTATATATGAGAGGATGATATGATCTTACTTCCAATTTTGTCTCTCGTTATATCTCCGACACGCTATATGTATACGTACGAAAAATCCGAATGATTGTCGATTGGTATATGATATGAACATGTATGAATTATGTTCGAAGGTAAGTTTTGTGGTTTTATTGTTGTTACCGTATTCATGGATTCTCGGGGTACCTTATTTAAAAGCATGATTAATCAAAAAGTCTTTATTTTATTTCTTGCTTACATGCTCGCACATAGTTGGGCTATATTGGACCCCGTTTGAGGTATGTAAAGTAACCTTTCTTTTTTCATGCCTTAGTTAGTAGGCACAGTACCGACGCACTCTCGCGAGCTTGGTGATCCTTGGTATTCTTGTTTAGGACATTGATCCTTATATCCTGGAATTATTTAAAGTGCTCGTAAGAAAATTTATTTTGATTTTTTACTTTTGGTATATATTCGTCGGATTGCATTGTATATGTTTGTTCATGAGTATGTTTTTCATAGGCGGGCCCGACTCGGGTCATCGTCATGATTTCGATAACTTTTGAAAGGAAATGTTGTAATTATTATTAGGTTTCAAATGGACATGTTTTGTGGGTTGTGCCATGATTTTATGCATATGTTTGTATATGTTGTGTTTGGGCGATTTGTTCCGACGTTCGGAGGAAAACTCTGTCGGCCGATTTCGTACCATGTACTATATGTTGTTATAATAATTTGATTGTGACCTTAGATTTCACGGGCGGGCCTTTGTTGGTAGTTTACGTGGGTCACGCCGAAGTCTATGTTTGATAGTCCGTAAAACAAAAAAACTTCATGTGGCTATGATTTCAACCCCCGGGAAATGTATATGAAGATTTCTATGCTCGAATTTGGCGTACGTAACCGGTTATATTCATGATATGTGTAATCGATATGATGAGTTACATGCAGAGACCCTCGGCGTTTGGGTGACACCGGAATCGGATGACATGATTACATGCACGCCTCGGCCCAGAGGGCCGGGGTCGTGACGAAGGTCCTCGAGCGGTTGTCCTCGGTATGTATATGTCCAGGGATGATATGATGCCCCAGTAAGTCTAGAGGGCGGGACACGTGTTTATACGCGTGTGTGTTGTACGATTGGTATATGATATGAACAAGGGAATTATGTTACGAAGGTAATGTTTTGTGGTTTTAAGTTCTTTGTATTCGTGGATGCGTTAAAAGCACGGTCTCGTGTTATCGGGATGACTCTTTCGGCCACGGTTCTTCGAAGGGGCAAGTCGCGCGCGAACTTGGTGTTTTTAGGACACCCTGGCCCGGCCGGAAGTGACTCGGAGCTACTTTTGGTATATATTCGTCGTTCATTGTATATGTTTGTTCATAGATACCCCGGATATTGTGCCTCCCGTCCGTCGTTGATTACAACTACGTTTAGAGGTACGTGGACATGTTTTGTGGGTTGTGCCTACTTAAATACCGGTTGTGTTTGTATATGTTGTGTTTGGGGCGATTCCGCGCCGGCGTATGTATATATGTTGTTTTGTTACACTGTGTGGCCTTTGTTGGTATTTTTACGTCGGCCAGAATTTATTTTTTGGATAATAAAACAATGAAACCTACGAAAGAGGTATAAATTTGCAACTCGGTTGTTGACCCGATTGGTAGTTCGATATCGCGAGCCCGTGCGTTTGGGTGCGGACGGTCATAACGCGGGGGTTGAGTCGTGACGTGATTTTTTGACACCGCGCGTGTCCACGGATCGTGCGAGTCTTGTTTTCGGTGTGGGTCCGAAAGCTACGGGCGTTTAGGACCACCTTGAGTTAGATCGTGCGTTAGGGGCTGTGTTATCGGGGATGACTCTTTTACGACGAAATGTTTGTTCGAGCGATCGCACATCGGTTGAGATGGCCACGTGTCTGGGTTGCACGATGAGCGACTAAACTGGTATACTGCTAGTGGATGCGCTCGGATAGGCGGATATTGTGCCTGAGGTGCCACTCGCCGGTGTCGAGGAGGGGTTTGTGGCGGCTTCTGCACGGGGCGGCTCCGCGCCGGCTCGGAGGCACCTCCGGTTCCTGCGACCCGGGGAAGACCGTTTTTAGTTAAAGAACAATTCGCCCGGGAGCCCCGGGGGGGACCCCCCCGGCCCGGGAAGCCCCCGCAAGGTACCCAGCATCCCCCGCCGGAAACCACGAAAAAGGGGGGCCCGGAAAGGGGCATGTTAAAATTTTGGTGGGGCCGGCCCCTTTAAGGAATTTTCAAACGGCCCCCCCCGGGGAACGGGGCCCCGACGCAGGGCCCCCCCCCCGATGAGGGGGAACGGGTGGGCCCCAAGGGGCCCGGATCATCCGGGTTTTCCCGGGGTTTGGATCGGTACTTCGTCGACGACGACGAACTTGGTGTTCCTCTCGACCGATATGGATACGCCCTCGTATCAGTCCCGCGCCCGGTCAGAGGACGACGCGGAGGTGCGCCGGGATGGGGGTATGACGGGGGTCGAGGCCGGATGCGTCACAGGTGATAGGGGATTTTGCAGGGCTGAGAGTATCTGCGGTCGGACGGAGGCTCGACGTGGGAGGCGGGAGTGCGTCTATGCCTCGGTGTCGGACCTCGGTGCGGCGGGCGCCGTCGGTGTACTCGGTGCGGCGAGGGCGCGCGTCGAGGGGGTGCGGGTGCGCTACGGGTGCTTGTTTTGCTTGCGTCGAGCCGTATACGTGAGGGAGTGTCCATTCTTTTTTGGGTAACTCGGGTGGTGCGACTCGGCCCCTGCGGGTCGGTTCTTCGGTTCATCCTCTTGCAACGACCGTTCGCCTGCGGGGCGGGGTATGCGGCGCCCGACGGAGTCGTGGTGGAGGTCGTGGCCGGGGCCTCTAGTTTAGCGGTCTTCGCGTCCACATATGCGTTCGTAGATAGACGGAGCGGGGAGCGTGCGGATGCGGATGCGGGTATATGAATCACTACTAAGATGTATGTTGTTATGTATGTATATTCTTTGTATGGTTGATATTTAATAATGAAACGAAATTTGAGGGCCAGATAATCGAGTATTCATAAACTAAGACGACTAAGTTATGTTTACCATTATAGTGAATCCGGAAGTCGAGGACGGAAGGTAATCGTATTCGTAAGTGAAAGGTGAACGGGGGATCGAGAAGGGTAAGACGGTAATTGTATTGTGAGAACGTTCGAAAGCGTTAAGACTTCAATTTATTCTAGATTGTGTGCTGAAGGTCATGCGGTGACACCGAACGCTATCGACTAATATTAAAGCACCGTACTTCATCGAATTCCGAGGTTAAGCGTCTTAGAGTGAGAGAAATATTGGGATGGGTGACCCGCAGGAAGTTTTTACGAAAATCTCACAAATGCAAATGAAAGAGGCAATTAGAAGCTAGAATCATCCAAAGGAAGTTAGAGTGCGCGGAGTGGGTCGGAATCTTAAGTGGTCACGTAGAACGAGGCGATTAGGCCGTGTAAAGGAAGAAGATATAACACGATTTTGGAATTGGGGGCGAGTTCGAACGAGTGTTTGGAGATATTTTGTAAGTGAGACGATAGTACCGTATGTCCGTGTATGCGTGTAATGTCTCATACCTGGTTTTTATTAGCGGATACATGTGTGTATTCGCAACCAACGTGGCGGTATGGGGAAGACAATAATTGGACAAAGTGACGAAGCTCAAGTGGGCAACAGTGTATAGATGGCACAAATATTATAAGGCAAGCTAATGTTGTGGTTATTACAAGTTAAGTTTGGGCAGTTCGAATGCAATGATATGTGGAAAAGGGAAGAAAGTGAGTAGATGGAAGGTCAGGGAATCGGAACGTCGGGATCAAAGTCGATTTACTTGGAATGGGAAATGTAGACTAAGGCAAATGATCGGGTAATGAGATAAGCACACCCCAAAGCGGGGGGGAAGGCGAGGAACAGATAAAAAAGAAGTATCCTCACTTATTTTCGAGCCTACAGTAATCCAAGTTCTTTACTTGACTATGTTGTTTGATAAATTGTTTGATAAATGAATGTATTGTTGTGATAGTTGAAAAGGAAACTCCCCCAAATGGTTTGTATGACCCGTAAGGTTAATCTAACATTCGAGGACGAATGTTCTTAAGGGGGGGAGGATGTTAGAACCCGTATTTTTGTACATTGGAACCATCCGAACTAATTATGATAAGTTAAGGAGAAAACTATTTCGGGATACAAAGTCGGGATTTTTGACCTTCGATTTTTTTTTTCGAGATATAAGTTGTGCATGAATTTATTGGTATGTAACAATTAGGAGAATTTGGGACCAAAAGTGATAAAAATTGGAAGATGAAAATCATCCACAATTCCATGTGGGCCGTGTATAGTGGAGTGTGGTGCCCACACATTTTGTGTCATCTTTAAGTGGAACAACTCATTAATGTGGGCCAAGGGATATTGTACACTCTTTATATTAGATAGAAGATGACTCTAGTCATTATTCTTCATTCACCACACTTGAAAAAAAGAGGGCAAAGCGAAACCTCGAGGAGGCTCACGGCCGACGACGAACAAAGATCAACTCCCATTTCTTGTTCTTCCAAAAATTTTCCGTTGATGTAAACCCATTATTTTGAGGTCCCTAAGTAGCGTGGAAGCATCGTTGGAGCGATCAACCTATTATTTTTCATATTTTGGAAACCCTAGGCTATTGGAAGTTGAAGAGAAAAAGGTAAGATTTGATCTTGTTTTTGTGTTATGAAGGTTATATTCATGTTGTAGTATCTTATAGTGGTTGAAAATCATGAAATAAAGTATGTTGAAGTGGAGGCCATATGTATGAGGGTTGGGCGTGTGATGGGTGTTGTTGTGTTGTGATTGAAATTATGAATTAATGTTTAGTTAGTTGATTATGATCATTGTAAGGTGAAGAACAATTGGGAATCATCCATATATGTGTATGTGTAGTGTTGATTGAAATGGGTCACATAATATGACAATGAACGAATGAATATCGCTTAATGCTTTAGTCGTCGTCGCTATGAATTCTAGGTTGGAAATGAATGGTTATTGACTCAAAATGATGTTGTTAATGTTGCGGACTGTTTTTGGAGGTTATTGTATATTTAATGTAATTGGTATATTGATGAGATAGCATTGTTAGAATGTAAATTGTGGATACAAATCATGATTTGAAATGAAGAGAAAAAAATTAAAGGGCTGTCTCGGTTGGGGCTGTTTTCGGCCAGCTTGGAGAAAAATTTTGGATTGTTGGAAATGTTGTAGGAATTGCTTAGAATGCCTTTAAATATTGTTGGTATGGGTTCGGGTTAGTATGCGGATGTATAAGCGTCGATGTTAGCTTGAAGTTAAGTCGTTGAATTGAATTTATGTAAGTTGTTGAATAATGGAAAAGAAAGCTATTGTTGTTGTATTGCTTTCCTGATTGGTTGTTGATGTTGCTAGGTTGGTTATTGTTGTTGTTGTTGATTGTTTTGGCCGAGTTGAATTCTCGGGGTAGCCTATTTATTAGGGAGAAATGCGCTCGCCCAAATTTCTGTAGAATTAAGGGCGAAATTGGAATTTAATGCCCAAAAGTCTTTAGCTAATATTTGGCATTTTATGGCTTGTTTATAGATCGTGGGCAGCCCGAATCGTAGGTTGGACTTGTCTTGAGTTGGGCTATATTGGAGAGCGTTTGAGGTATGTAAAGTAACCTTTCTTTTGGCATGCCTTAGTTAAAGTAGGCTATGATACAAGCCTCTAGGAAACTCTACTCTCGAAATCCGAGCTTGTTTATGATTCGCTTGTGTTTCCTTGGTATTCTTGTGCTCATATGCCATAACATTGATCCTTATATCCTTGGAATTCACAATTTGTAAAGATGTCATGAAAGCTGATTTTTGGTTTTTAAAGCTTATTCTTTAGCGATTCCAAAAGTTCAAACGCTCATAACTTTCTCGAAAAGCTCGGATTGCTTTGAAATTTTCGTAGGAGTTTGTATGATATAGAATGAGTATGTTTTTCATAGGCGGGCCGGCTCGGGTCTATACCCGTCCGTGGGTCCCGCGACGCCCTTTTTATGTAATTTCGATAACTTTTGAAAGGAAATGTTGTAATTATTATTCCGATTTCAAATATGACTATTTTGCTTATCTTTTTGGATTATGACCATGATTTTATGCATATGATTTTTATACGTAACTATGATTTCAAAATTCTATTTGATTTGTTCCGAGCGACGTTCGGAGGAAAACTTGATATGACCATTATCCCGATTTCAAGTACGGTCGTTACTTGACTTTTGAGTTTATAATAATGATTCGATAACATATGATGACCTTAGATTTCACGGGCGGGCCCGATTGGGTTGACGCTCGTCCGTGTGTCCCGCGACTTTTCTATGTTTGATTCCAACGACCTATTTTTTTAAAAGAACTTCATGTGGCTATGATTTCAACCCCCGAGCATGATTACTTAAGCGTTGTCGAGTTTGAAATGAATATTTCTATGCATATGAATTTGGTACGTAACCATAGGTTCCGAGGTCTGACATGATATGTGATAATAGGATGGTATGATGATTCTATACATCGAGACCTCAAAGTAGAGGGCGGGACACGCTATGTATATGATGATGACATGATTCTATACACCGAGACCCTCACTAGAGGGCCGGGACACGCTATACACCGAGTCCCTCACTAGAGGGCCGGGACACGCTATATGTATGTATATATGAGAGGATGATATGATCTTACTTACCGAGTCTCTCGTTAGAGGGCCGGGACACGCTATACACCGAGTCCCTCACTAGAGGGCCGGGACACGCTATATGTATGTATATATGAGAGGATGATATGATCTTACTTACCGAGTCTCTCGTTAGAGGGCCGGGACACTTGTTATACACCGAGTCCCTCACTAGAGGGCGGGACACGCTATATGTATGTATATATGAGAGGATGATATGATCTTACTTACCGAGTCTCTCGTTAGAGGGCGGGACACGCTATATGTATACGCGTGTGCGTAATGATTGTCCGATCGGTGGTATATGATATGAACATGTATGAATTATGTTACGAAGGTAAGTTTTGTGGTTTACGGTTACTTTTGTATTCATGGATCTTACTCCTTATTTAAAAGCACGATTCTCGCTTATTTTATTTCTGCTTTACATGCTCGGTACATATTAAAATCGACCCCTTTACGGGGGTTGCGTTTCATGCCCGTGTGTACCGACGCACAAACCTTGGTGATCCACCGGTTTAGGACACCCTCTTCTCGCTATTTGAAGTTCTCCCTTATTTCGGAGCCTACTTTTGGTATATATTCATCCGTTGCATTGTATATGTTTGTTCATGGGTACGGCGGGGCCCTCGTCGCGTCATATGATTCTCGTCGGTCCGTTTTGAGGTCCGTGGACATGTTTTGTGGGTTGTGCCTATACGTACGGTTGTGTTTGTATATGTTGTGTTTGGGCGATTCCGTTCGCCGCGCGCTTCTGTCGGCCCGCATATGTATATATGTTGTTTTGTTATTACTGTGTGGCCTTTGTTGGTATTTTCTGTGCGCAGGGTTATTTTGGATAGTCCGTAAAACAAAGGAAACTCTGCCGAAATTTTTCGAGAAATTATATAAATTTGTAACTCAGCCTTGTCGGCTTCTGTTATATTCCTGTATGTGTTCGATATCATCAGATTGGTGCGTTTGGGTGCCCAGATCGGGCACTAGTCACAGCCTACGGGGTTGGGTCGTGACATTAAACCTCTTCGGGATCAACTTTGAGGCTGCACTCAGAGGGTAACACCTTTGACGGTACCATTTGGAATCCGGCCCTCTTAAGATCGGTGGGGCTCCGGGGATCTGGCCCACTCCTGAATTATTTTCCACCTTTTTCTCATTGGTGTCGATCCGTTTGGCTAGTGCTTCAAGCATTTTTAGGACTTTGGGCGACCCATTAGAAGTCGATCCGTTACCGTAGTCAGTGACTTTATCATTCTAGTCAGCGACTTGATCATTCCTGCGAACGGTTCGCTGATTTGGCTCGGTCCTTCAGCACTTGCACCGCTATTCTTCTTTTGGAGTTGATCTATAGCCGCCCGTTGTTCCTGCAACATATCAAAAATTAAGCGTAAGTTAATTTCTTCAGGTTGATAGCGTCATTCGAATTGACAACATTTGGATCAATAGGGGGAACGCCATTTGGATCTTGGGGAAACTCGTCGACTGGCACCCCATTGTTGTTTTCGCCGTGGCGACTTGGTTCACCATTATTGTTCAAGTGAATTGATTGGCTGCTGTTTGACATTCTGAAGTTAACCTGAAATCACAAACTTCAAAAGGACAAGTGAGAGTAGGGTTGTAAATAAATCACCACTATTATCCTTTGCCCCACGGTGGGCGCCAAACTGTTTACCCCTAAAAAGGTAACAATTGAATTTACATGCGGTTTAAAGGATACGTGATTTGATTAGTGGTTAACATAATGAAGCAAGCAATAACAATCAATTGGATACGGCAAATAAAGAAAGAAATATCCTGTATCGTGTTTATTTTCACTGAAAAATTGGTCTAGCCTTGAGTTTAGAATTGCAAACCCGAGCTAATTCAAAGAGAGCTTGAGCTTTCTTATGAGAGATGTTACAGAGTAAACGTGTGTTAGTCAAAAATCAGGGCCTAAAATATGAGGGTTTCACCGCTTTTATAGTTACAAGAATGGGCCTCTCCTTAAACCCTAAAAGCCCAATAAAACCCTAACTAAATGTGGCGCCTCCACAGCTATCTGCTTAACGGACGGCGTAACGGGCGGCGAGAAATTCGGCCCATAACGGATTCCTAGCATACGTTGACTAGCGTCTCTTCGGTCTCCGATGTCACTTCGGCTTCTGATGTCTTCAGTTTAATGGGCAAAAGACCCCTCGGATATTAACTCATCCGAACCACCGAACTCAATCCAACGTCACATCTGTCGGCGTTTATATTTTAATCCGACCCCTTGTGGCACTTTACACCGACATTTACTGTATACAGATACATTTCTATATTTAGAAATAATTTAACTTTCAACTTTATTTTTTTACTCTTAATGAAATGATTTACAGCCACGCACATATATGTGACTTGTTTTAGACAACAAATTTCAAAAGTGTCCCTTTCTGTCATAAACTCCGTGCATAGTTAAACTATATCACATAAATTGGTACGGATAAAGTATTAATTTTTCCCTTTTTGGCGACAAGGTACGTTCAGCTCTTAGAACTAACGACTAAATGGATTCATTTATAACCGGTAACGTCGTTGGATTTTGTTGTCGAATTTTAAGTGGTGGGCTTGAAAACATCTAAGTTGAAACAAAATGGGCAATTCGCAGGATTGCCCTTCTTTTGGGGTGGTCTTTAATTGTTGCCCCTCAAATTGCTAGTCTTTAATTTTGCCCTTTACTTAGAAACCCTGAGGTTCACGTAGAAACCCTTAGGTTCCGGGTTCGAACCTCAGCTCCGACATAAAAATAAAAAATAATTTCATAAGGCAAGGTGATAAGAATCGGTTACTTGAACAAAACAAGATTATAATGCGGAAGCGAAAATATGAAGATTAAAGACAAGAATATAAAGATAGGCGAAATTCAAGAATAAAATCCCCAAATTTCAAGATTAAGTGATAAGAACCCTAATTGATCTTAGTATTCAAAATTAGCGGATTAAGACTAATTACGATACTAATAGAGTCAATTCAAGAACTTATATCAAAAGGTGATCTAGACCCCTATTTCAAGAAATTAGAGACAATAATTAGTATAAGACTAATTACCTTCTTTAATTTACGAATGAGAACCAAAGATATCAAGTACGAATTAATCGTACCTCTTAAAAAGAATCGTTCTTATAAGGTTGCAAGATAAATCCAAAGTAGCCACACACAAAGGTGTAAAGTAGAGAAACTCTCAATAATAATTATATTTGTCTAATGAAAATAACAAAATCCACCCCTATATATAGGGGAAACTTATCCCAAATAGAATGGGATTAGAATCTACTTTTATGGAAATAATTAAATACTAGAACCTAATAAGGATTAAACTAGGAAAGCATGTAAAATAATTGCCAAAACTATTCCCTATCAAAATAGGAAAAGTTGCCTAATACTAGGGCACTTCAAACGTGAGTTTGCTGCCCTTTTTGGGCAGAATTTCAGCCCTTTTATGGGTCTGATTTTCAGCTATTTGGGCTTCCCTTTGGGCTCCATGTGGGCCCCAATCTTCCTCCTCTTGGGCTTGGACTTGGATCATAAAGTATGTGTAGCATTTAGCCCATTCCTTTTCACAATTCTTGAACTCGTTCTTGGACTTTTCTTCCATGATAAGTATCTTCTTGATTTCCAATTGAAGTCCAGCAACCGTGGCTTGCATCTCCTTAACTCGTGACCTTGACGACGATCTTTTTAGGGCTTCTATAGCGCCATCCTTGCCCACGGAGCTATCACCCCCTCTTCTTGAAAAGAATTGGCCCCTCGAATTTAACCCTTCATCAAACAAGGACAAGTCAGCAACATTGAAAGTAGCACTTACTTGATACTCACCAGGCAGGTCCAACTTATGAGCATTGTCCCCATTTCGCTCAAGAACTTTAAAGGGTCCATCGCCTCTAGCATGCAATTTAGACTTCCTTTTAGAAGGAAACCTTTCTTTCCTCATGTGAACCCAAACTGAGTCCCCAGGCTCAAAGATGACTTGTTTTCGTCTTTGTTTCTTCTCGAAGCAACTTGCTCATTCCTCTTTTCAATGGCCAGTCTAGTTCGCTCATGTATTTTTCTCATCATCTCAGCTTTATTTGTTCCATCAAGACTAGCAACATCATTAGTAGGCAATGACACTAAATCAAGGGGAGTAAAGGGATTAAAACCATAAACAACTTCAAAAGGAGAAGACCCAAGTAGGTTAATGAATAGTTCTATTATATGCAAATTCCACCAAAGGCAAGTGATCCTCCTAAGAAGTTAATTTACCTTTCAAAATAGCCCTCAACATGTTACCTAAAGTTCTATTCATTACCTCAGTTTGCCCATCAGTTTGTGGGTGACAAGAAGTAGAAAACAACAATTTGGTCCCTAGCCTTCCCCAAAGAACACGCCAAAAGTGGCTCAAAAACTTAACATCCCTATCACTAACAATAACAATAGTTCTAGGTGTGCCATGTAATTTCACAATTTCTTTAACAAACAAATCAGCCACGTGAGAAGCATCATTAGTTTTCAAGCATGGAATGAAACGAGCCATCTTAGAGAATCTATCCAGCACAACAAAGACACTATCCTTACCGTACTTTGTTTTCGGCAAACCTAAGGCAAAATCCATAGAGATATCTATCCAAGGTGAAATCGGAACAGGTAAAGGCGTGTACAACCCATGTGGTAAAACCCTAGATTTAGCATGTTTACATTCTAAACATTGTGCACAAAATTTTCTACATCCATGCATATGCCAGGCCAAAAGAAATTTTCAGCAAGTATATCTAAGGTCTTTGGCACTCCAAAGTGTCCCATAAGACCCCCTCAATGTGCCTCTTTTACAAAGACCTCACGCAATGAACATATTGGCACACACAGCTTATTTTCCTTGAAAAGGAACCCATCACGTAAAGTGAACTTCTCAAAGGGTCCCTTCAAACATGCAGCATAAGCAACCCCAAACTCAGAATCATCAAGATACAAACCTTTAATGTTCTCAAATCCCATTAGTTTTGAAGTAAGGAGTAGACAAGAACGTACCTTCGGGATAATGCATCGCCCACCACATTGTCCTTACTTTGCTTGTATGAAATCACATAAGGAAACGTCTCAATGAACTCCACCCACTTGGCATGTCGCCTACTCAACTTAGCTTGGCCTTTCAAGTACCTCAATGACTCGGTGGTCATCTTTATCGCAAACTCACGCGGCCACAAGTAATGTTGCCAAGTAGCCAAAGCCCTTACCAAGGCGTATAACTCACGATCATAAGTAGAATAATTCAATGTAGCTCCACTCAATTTCTCACTAAAAAATGCAATAGGCTTAGAATCTTGCATTAAAACAGTGTTATACCTTTTCCACTAGCATCATATTCAATTTCAAAGGATTTAGAAAAATCAGGTAATTGCAACAAAGGTGCAGAACACAACTTATCCTTCAAGACATTAAATGCCTGGTCTTGTTCTTTTCCCTAATTAAAAACCTTATCCTTTTTTATGACTTCAGTTAATGGTGCAGCAATTGTACTAAAGTCCCTCACAAATCTCCTATAAAAACTAGCAAGTCCATGAAAACTCCTAACTTCCGTCACGCTCTTAGGTGTAGGCCATTCTTTAACTGCTTTAATTTTATCTACATCAACCTTAACACCCTTTGAGCTAACAACAAAACCAAGAAAGATTACTTTATCAACACAAAAATTGCACTTTGACAAATTAGCATACAATTGTTGCTCCCTATGCATCAAAAACTAACCTCAAGTGTTCCACATGTTCTTCAAGAGAGGTTGAAAAGATCAGAATATCATCCAAATAGACCACAACAAATTTTCCATGAAAATCCTTAAAGATATGGTTCATTAGTCTCATGAAAGTACTAGGTGCATTAGTTAAACCAAACGGCATCACTAACCACTCATACAAGCCATACTTAGTTTTGAAACTAGTTTTCCACTCATCTCCGGGATTCATTCCAATTTGGTGGTATCCACTTTTTAAATCAATTTTAGAAAATATTTTAGAACCATGCAATTGGTCAAGCATATCATCCAGACGGGGAATAGGATGGCAATACTTTACCGTTATTTTGTTGATGGCGCGACAATCCACACACATCCTCCAAGTACCATCTTTTTTTGGTACCAAAAGCACAGGAACAGAGCACGGTCTCATACTTTCTCTCACAAATCTCTTTTCAAGTAACTCTTCTACTTGTCTTTGTAGTTCCCTTGTTTCATCGGGATTGCTTCTATAAGCAAGCCTATTCGGCAATTGATATTCAGGCACAAAGTCAATTTAATGTTCTATTCCTCTCAAAGGGTGTAACCCCTTAGGGATATCCTCAGGAAAGATATCGTCAAAATCCTGCAAAAGTTTTGAAACAACACTAGGCAAAGAAGGAGCTAAATCGCTAGTGTTAATCATAACTTCCCTATATATAAGCAAGATAATGGGCAACCCCTCTTTTCTTGCAAGTAAACACTCTTTGGCTTTTACAAGGCTCACTATTTTTTCACCTTTAGCCTCTTTCCTCTCACCAATTCTTTCTTTTTTATCACTCTTTCCCACCTTTTCTTTTCTCTCGTCTCTTCCCTCTCTCTTCTCACGCCTCACTTGATTTTTTTCCTCTCTAATCTTACTTCCCCATGTTTTCCCATTGTTTCTTTCAATCGTTGTTGGTCTTGATACACTTCAGAAGGAGTTAAGGGTGCTAGAATATACTTCTTTCCCTTATGTTCAAGAGAGTACTTATTTCTCCTTCCACAACGGGAAGCATATCCGTCGTATTGCCGTGGTCGTCCCCAATAAAATATGACAAACTTGCATTGGTACAACATTACGAGAGAACTTCATCGAATACTCCCTAATTGAAAAAGAAATCATGCATTGTTCACTCACCTCGAGCCCTCCACATTCATTCAACCATTGGAGCTTATAATTGGTCTTACGTTTCGTGCATGGAATTCCCAATTTCTCCACCACGTATGCGCTCACCACGTTAGCACAACTACCATTGTCAATAATCATAGAGCAAATTTTACCCTTTATCCCACATCGTGTATGAAAAATATTTTCTCGCTGTGCCTCATCAAGCTCTCCCCTATTAATGTTCATAAGACGCCTAACTACCCCCAAAAAAGTTCCCTCAGCATGAGGACCCACATCTCTCTCGTCCTCACTCTCAACACCCTCTTCTTCTTCTTCTCCCTCACTTTTTTCACTCTCATATTCCCCGTTATCTTTAATTAAGATAGTTCTTCTATTTGGACATTCAAACGCCTTATGTCCCTCCTTGACATTTGTGACATTGTGTCGCACTAGAAGGAGTAGAAAGGTAGAAGTTTTGTGTTAAAAGTTTTATCTCCATATTTGGCCTCCCATTTACCTTTGCCCTTATCATCTTGTGCTTTAGGCGAGTTTTCTCCTCATGTGTTGGCCATGGCCTCCTTGGGTAGCCGTGAGTAGATCGGTTTTCCATGAGCTACCTTGTTGCTTCCTTTTAATCTGTTTTTCTACTTTTTCAGCCAACTCTACCAACTCGTCTAAGTTTACACATTGCTGCAATTTTACTCTATCAGCTATTTCTCCATTTAACCCATTAAGAATCCTAGCCATAGTGGCTTTGTCTTCTTTATTACAATTTGCTTGGATCTAGCCATATCCATAGCCTTAAAATAATCATCCACAGACTTAGAACCTTGCCTAAGAGTTTGAAGGCATTGTTGCAGATCTCTTTGAAAGTGTGATGGCACAAAAACGCTTTCGCATAACCCTCCTTATCTCGCCCCATGTTGCGAGGCGGTTCTCGGATCTAGTCTGTCTCTACTATATTTCTTCCACCAACTAGCAGCATAGTCAGAAAATTCAACCACAGCAAGTTTAACCTTCTTACCTTTAGAGTAGTTATGACAGTCAAAGATGGCATCCACCTTTCTCTCCCAATCAAGGTACAAGTCTGGATCTCTTGTTCCCTTGAAAGTAGGGATCTACATCTTAATGCTACTAAGATTGTCATCCTCAGCCCTAGCTCGTGGTGCCCTTCTTTCGTTCCTCCTTTGGTAAGCTTCCTCAAATTCGTCCTCATTGTCTCCAAAGGCGATCCTCACCTTGTTTGGAATTGAGGAGGTCGAACGGTTGTCTCCTAACACGAGGAGCCGGATGTTGTTGGATTCTCCTTTATCGGCTATGTTCACGGATTAGGTGGATTTTTTGCCTCTAACGCTTCAAGTCGGGCGGTAATCATTGAGCATCTCGACTAAGTTGTTTTGAGTGCCTCGTTTTCCTCTCCTTTCTGTTTGAGACATCTTGGAAAAAATATTAAGGAATAAATATCTCTCAATTCGGCTTTTTCCCTCAATTGATCTCACCCTCTCTTGCCCTTTTCCACTCAAATTACTACATTTGGCTGGTTCCTTTAGGATTTATATATAAACCCTAGTAGTACAATCCTTTAGAAGTAAGATGTAGAAGAAGAAAAAAAATTACCAACTCCCAGACGGATTGGGTTTGGCGAGACAAGAAAAAGACCAATTTGTATGAAAAAAAAAATCTCAAATTTCCCCTCTTCTTGGTTTTCCTTCTTGATGTTGGAAAAACAAGAAACACAATAACTATGGAGTTTCTTAATTTTGCAAGATTTTTTTTTTTCTTGGCTATATAGCTTTACTATTTTAAGCTAATAAAAGAAAAAAGAGAATTTTCATTTTTTTTTTTTTACGAAACTCTCAAATTATCAAGAACGGAACCTTGATAGCACCGCTTTGATACCACTTGATAAGAATCGGGTTACTTTAACAAAACAAGATTATAATGCTGAAGCGAAAATACGAAGAATAAAGACAAGAATATAAAGATAGGCGAAATTCAAGAATAAAATCCCAAAATTTCAAGATTAGATGATAAGAACCCTAATTGGTCTTAGTATTCAAAATTAGCGGATTAAGACTAATTAAGATACTAATAGAGTCAATTCAAGAACTTATATCAAAAGGTGATCTAGACCCCTATTTCGAAGAAATTAGAGACAATAATTAGTATAAGACTAATTACCTTCTTTAATTTACGAATAAGAACCAAAGATATTAAGTACGAATTAATCTTACCTCTTAAAAAGAATCATTCTTATAAGGTTGCAAGATAAATCCAAAGTAGCCACACACAAAGGTGTAAAGTAGAGAAACTCTCAATAATAATAATATTTGTCTAATGAAAATAACAAAATCCACCCCTATATATAGGGAAAGCTTATCCCAAATAGAATGGGATTAGAATCTACTTTTATGGAAATAATTAAATACTAGAACCTAATAAGGATTAAACTAGGAAAGCATGTAAAATAATTGCCAAAACTATTCCCTATCAAAATAGGAAAAGTTGCCTAATACTAGGGCACTTCAAACGTGAGTTTGCTGCCCTTTTTGGGCAGAATTTCAGCCCTTTTTGGGCAGAATTTCAGCCATTCTATGGGTTTGATTTTCAGCTATTTGGGCTTCCCTTTGGGCTCCATGTGGGCCCCAATCTTCCTCCTCTTGGGCTTGGACTTGGACCATAAAGTATGTGTAGCATTTAGCCCATTCCTTTTCACAATTCTTGAACTCGTTCTTGGGCTTTTCTTCCATGATAAGTATCTTCTTGATTTCCAATTGAAGTCCAGCAACCTTGGCTTGCATCTCCTTAACTTGTGACCTTGACGATAATCTTCTTAGGGCTTCTATAGCGCCATCCTTGCCCATGGGGCTATCACAAGGCTTGGGGAAAGTTATGCCGGAGCCGACATACGCGCGCTTAAGGCATAACTAAGTGGCAGACTTTGCTTTAAGGCATATATTTTTATTTTTATTTTTTACTTTGCAAGGCAAACTTTTAGTTATGCCTTAAGGAAAAGTTCTGTCTTATGAGGCATACTTTTAGTTATGCCTTAAATAAGAGTCTGACTCATAAGGCATAACTAAACTATGCCTTAAGGAAAAGTCATAAGGCGGAACTTTTCCTTAAGGCAGAAAAGATTCCGCCTTATGGGGCATACTTTTAGTTATGGCTTAACTAAAATTCTACCCCATAAGGCACAACTAAACTATGCAAAAAGTTCTGCCGGATCCGGCATAACTTTAGTCATGCCTTAAGCGCGCATATGCCGGCTCCGGCATAACTTTCCTAAGTCTTGCCTTGCGAAATTATTTTTTACTTTTATGCCTGAGCGAAGGGTTCGAACCCAGAACCTCAGGGTTTCTACGCGAAGGGCAAAACTTAAAGACCACAAATATGAGGGCCAATATCTAAAGACCGCCCCAAAAAGAAGGGCAATCCACGCAAAAAAATGAAACAAATTTGTTACAAATCCTATCTGCAATTACAATATTATCATCACCATAATATCGTCATTATTGTTATATTTGTTCATATCCGTCAACTCGATACACTACCCTAGGTATTGTCATTGCTTATATGATTATTTATGTTATTACTATTATTATTTGGGACATATTATTACTTACGAAGTTCTAAATATCATTATTAAAATACATACAAGGTGTAAATTGTTAAATTATGTGATTATCTCGTTTAAAAATGAATTTTTTAAAATAATATATATGTATATTTTTTATTCACTTAATTATATTCTTAACGCACCTCCACACGTGTCCGACTAATTTTTTTTTTTTTATATTACCAGGAACATAACAATTACTTTGTATATATATTGGACAGCAATGAGTATGAAACATAAACTCACAAAGACTGTTTAAGTTTGGGAAATCTACATGGTATAGAGAACATTAGGGCTTATTTATAGTTGGGAGCTATACTTTGCCCAAATTACATCTCATAGCTAAATTTTGTATGTCAATTACACAAGGTAACTAATTTAAAACCCATCTCCTCTTATTTCATTGTATCAATATTTTCCCTCAACACCCTCTCTCTTCTACCTCAACTCTCTCCTTGCCTCATCCACCACCGCCGCTTTTTCTCTCTCTGCCGCCACCGGCCACCATGGAGATTTCCGGCGAGTTCCACCGTCGTCGCCGTCTCTGTCTCTAGATATAGTGATTGCAAATCCGTTGTTTTCTCCATTCTAAGATTAGATCTATTGATGAATTGGAGTTTTTTTGTTCGAATTTGTTGAGTTTAATTGTAATTTGATGATCAAGTTAAATTTCGCAATATTTCATCTTCAAAGGCAACTAAAAACAATTACTTTCAGAACGAATGGAGTATTTTCGAAAATATTTATGCTGTACCAAGAGATTGAAAAATTAAACTATAGAAGCTACACAAACTTGTCTTATGAAACAATGAAAAACAGGTGACTCCATTTTGTTGAAGCTTCAGTAAGTAGTATAATAGATTTTGGTGGCTCCGTTTTGTTGAAGATCTGGCCGAATTTTGTGTATTTTTGTATTTTTGAATACACTTTATTGTCCAAATCTGACCGGAATGAATACAGTGAATTCGAAGTGTATTTTATTTCTTGTATCTCAGATTTGAGTGTATTTTGAGTGTATTCGTTTTTTTTCTAGTGTAAAATACTATGTTTCTTTGTATTCTTTGCCTATGTTTCGAAGAAGATTTTTTCTGTATACAAATGAATACAATGAATTTTATTTCTTGTATTCAGTTTTTGAGTGTATTCGTTAATTTTTTAGTGCAAAATTCAGTGTTTTGGGGTGTATTTTGAAGGATATTTTTTTGTATACAACTGATTTTAAATATAATAAAGTGAATACAGTGTAAAAGTAGCTACAAATGAATACAGTTGAGTTGAATATATTTGACTTGAATACACCTTAGTTGAATACATCTGACTTGAATACAGCGAAATCTGACTCAGCCGAATTTTGAATACTATCTACTGTAGCGCACGAATACAATGTACTATAGCTACGAAATGTAATTAGCTTAAGTGTAGTTATGCCTTAAAAAAACCCCTCAAAATGCATTAATTTATGTAAGTTGCCCTTTAAGTTTGCTCCAACAATATCAGGTCAAATTATGTGACCGCTTAAGTTTTAAGAAAGAACATACATATATTACTCTATCGTTAATATAAATATCGTTGAGCTACAATTAAATAGGAATAAAAGTTTGTTTGAATTAATTGATTTAAAGTGGTTGACAAGCATTTAGTGTTGAAAAATACTTTTAGCTACTGAAGCTGGTTTTGAATAATTATGTGTTTGATTAGAAGTGTTGAGACTGGAATAAGCGGTTAGTGTTTGATAAAAAAATAATAACAAACATTTTTTGTTAAAATGTCCTTAACGCTATGTATTTTTACATTGGAGTGGATGAATAACAAATATAGGATAGAGAAATATTAAAATATATATTTTAGGAAGAGTACTATTTTGGAAAATACAAAAAGTAGTAGGAATAAATTTGCAAAAAGTTTGTCAAAAAAAAAAAAAAAAAAAACTTATAAATTACAACTACTATAAATTAAGAGTGATCAACTTATAACTTTTAATTAACTTTATCTGATAAATATTTAATTTATAAATACTTTTAATTTGACCGATTTACAAACTTAACCCTCTAAGGAGCCGTTTGGACATGGGTTTCAAATTATGGTTTCAAATCATGTTTGGACATGCAATTTGGATATCTTAAGTTGTATCTTTTCTTATAGACATAAAAACCCCACAAGTTGTGAAAACTATCAAAACATTCCCAATTCTTATACAATTAAGTCATAATTCATAACAAAATTAATACGCTATTAGAAGGCCTTTCTAAAAAGTACAATATCAATTGAGCAAACTTAAGTTCAATAAAAACGAAAATTTACATGAATAGTAATGAGGTTGATAGACATAAATAAAGGTTGGTGGAAGTTAATGAGGTTGGTAAATGATTGATGGGAGTAATTGTTAGAAATATCTACTAACTTGTGGGTCTCTTTTTACAAAATATAAATTTATGGATCAAATTTTATATTTAAAATTTTTGAAATCATAGTTTGAAATCCCAAATCATGCTTTTTTGGATGATTTAAGGTTTGAAACTATGATTTGGTACCATAAAATGAAACGCATGTCCAAATACTGATTTCATCTCATAATTTCAAATTATGATTTCAAACTGAATGTCCAATGATTTAAGGTTTGAAACTATGATTTGGTACCATAAAATGAAACGCATGTCCAAATACTGATTTCATCTCATAATTTCAAATTATGATTTCAAACTGAATGTCCAAACGCCTACTAAGTCTACCATTGATCAGTGGATGATTGAATATTGATATTTGACCACTGATCAGTCTTTGGCTCAATTAATGTTATCACTTGCTTATTGGTGTGATTTATACTGCAACTTGAATATGCCAGGTACTGACTACCTGTCATAATTAATTAGCGGCTTCATTCAGAACCAGAAAAAAAATAATCAAAATTGCTCTTTTGGTAGTTCTTGTCAAACTTTTGAGCACCTCTTGATATCGTCAAATAAGACATAGATGGTTACATCCACATTTCTTTTCTCCTCTCTTTTAGTTTTCTTTTTCCTTTTCATTCAAGTAATGAAAAAGAAAAGAAAAAATCCAACATTTTGATTTTCTCCGATTAGTCATATGGAGTTCAATTAAAAGTTTATTTGTCATATACTTTAATATCTTTATTTCAATATGTGATTTCCGATCGAGACTACCCAGTTGCACCCTAGAACTTGGCTGTGATTCTCCTGACTTATTGGTCACCGCCACATGATTAGCTTAGTGCCTCTTTAAATGGTGAACATTTTTTGGTTAGAGAAATTGCCCAAGGGTAAGTAGATCGCTATAGCTTATTGAAACAAAAATTTGTTTCCATAATAAAAGTTTATGTTGGACTGGCACGAAATTAGGGAATTTATAGAGTGATTTCACTTCCTATTCTTGTGTGGAGTACCAAGTTTTCAAAGCTTAAGCTGGAAAAGGTTATTACATACACATATATTTATGTCTTTACTAGTTTCGGCATACGCTTTTTGCGCTTGACCGAATGCCGTATCTCATTTCGAGTTTAACACTATAAGAAGGATGAGTTGATTTAGATATGAACTTGCGTCGCTAACCCGTCCCTAAATTGCTCATAGCTAATTTTTTTTTTTTTAATAATATTTTATTAATCCGTCCCTAAATTGGATTACGGACAAACTTTTCTCTTTCCGTCGATAATTCTTATTTATTTAAAAGTGAAATAACATAATGTGTAAAAGAATATTGAGAATAGAAATCGACTATTTATCAACATTCTAGGAAATAAAAATGTAAAATCATACTTGACTTTAAAACACTAAATGTTATTTATATTTTTAATAATATTTAAATTTTCTATTATATATAGTTTTGTTTTGGGTGACCGACCTATAGTGCTAAGTGCCAACGTCACTTGTCTTTTAGTTTGTTTGCTCTCTATCTACTGGGTAATTAAGAATTCAACGATTTGATCATATGGACTTGTCTTTGAAATTTGATATGAAAAGTATCACGATTTTAATTTGAAATTAAATTTTATTAGGAGTTCAATTCTCTTATTCTTCTTCTAGTTGACTTCATATAAATTTGAATTTTAACTACATAACTTAAATAATGAATGTTTTAATAATCAAAATTTTAGTTGATTTGATTTTCAAAATATTAGCAAATAATTAAATTACAATTTTATCTAATGCAAAAAAAAATTAAATAAATTATATAAGGACCTGATTTATATAAGGTAAAATTTTAGTCAATCCTAAATGGATTCATAACAAAAGTCTTATTCAAAATTAAATTTTAGGTTGTTCCTTCATTTAGTAGAGTTCAATATGTTAATGTATTTTTTACTTGGACTCCACAAAAAAGAAAAAATATATATATATATATATATATATATATAGGGATTTGTTTGAGTCTCCCGATGAAGCAAATTGGGTAGGTTATTGTTATTAGCTATAATGTCAATTTAATATTTGTTTTTTACTTAGATTCCACAAGAAAAAAAATACAGTGACCGATTACTTCAAGTGTTTCGATGGAGAAACTTACCTAAAACAATGGTTAATGATGCCCTCTTATAAGTCAAGTACGTAATTTATAAGGAAAGATTTGTACAAGGTAAGCTAATAATATTAGTCCTATTTTTTAATCACTTTTGTAATAAAAATAAAGAAGACATAAATAATTTTATAATTGAATTAATATAACTTTAAGTATTGTACCGTTGTTATTTTTTTCATCAACGTTCTACAAAACGCATTCTTTAGATTTGATGTGACGTTTTAAACCGGACTCCACAAATCTTCATTCTAAACCAAAACTAAACAAACATAAAATGGATCATAAATGGCTATACGCGGAAGAAACTAACCTAAACAAATTACGAAGCAATTAATTGTGAACCAAAAAATTAGGAAAAAATTGTTTTAGTAAAAATTTTCCTCGATTATGAATTTCTAAATTTTAAGAATTCTTGCTTAGTTGAAATAATAAAACATTTAATAATCAAAATTTTAGTTAATTTTAAAGTCTTAAATATTGGTGTCATAATTAAAGATGAACATGATAACTCACTTCCTTGACACTTTAACAATTAAGGAGCAAAATTAAATGCAACAAACAAAATTTAGAATATCATAAGTCAAAATTATATTGATACACAAAGATACAACTACATTATATATGAACATAATAATATAAAACAAGTACTTGTAACAAATTAACAGTAACATGAAGGAATATTATAAGTTAGAAGATGACAACCTGAAATTTGCAATGGAAGAAAATTGAAATTGATAGTTTTGACATTGACAACACCACAAGTATTTGATTGAGGCCAACCTAGAAGGCGATGAATCTAGTATACACCTGCAACAAAATTCATATACTCATTATCCTGAAGACTAAACAAATTATAAAAAATTAAAACAAAAAATAAAGCACAGACTAATTATGCGATTCAAACAATACTATGCTTTTATGGTAATTAATGTTTTCAATACAAATATTTATCGTAAACTTTGTCTACTTTGAGAAGCACAAGAGCTCTTAACTTCCGTTATAAAAGAAAAAAAGAATCTCATAATTATAAAAAAACTTGTCTACTTTGGAAAACATAAGAGTTTGAATTGAGAAAAATAGTACTCCTAATATTGAGTGAAATTGACGGAGACAAAACTAGTCTCGCAAAATTTTTGGTCGGTTAACTGTGGGATTTTTTTCTGGAAAAAAGGAAACTATGAGATTTTATCAAATTTAGTAAAGATCTCGTATTGAGTTTTCTTCTAGTTACCTAATAATTAAGTGATCTAATTGGTAAGTTGTCAATGAAATAAACTCGAACTCGATGTTCTTTTACGTAGTTGTTTAGGAGAAGGGCCTCATTCCAAAAATAATGGTGGCTTTTTTACTTTTCTATAAAATAAAATAGGTGTAATATTATAAAAATAATTAAATAATAATTTGAGAAAGTAAATGACGATTTTGGCTATTGTAGAGCCTTTTAATGAAGGGCAAAAAGTTCAATCAACATTTCTAATGTCCTTCACACTTTTAATATAGTATAGATATAGATGTATTCAGTATCTGAAATTCACTATCGAATTAGTCAGTTATGGAATTGTGTAAGGCCCATTATAAGGAAAAAATTTCCTATCAGAAAATTCTCCATTATTAAGAGCCTGTTTGGATGGGCTTATGCCTATAAGCTGTTTGCAGCTTATAAGCTAAAAAAAATAAGTTGGGGTAGTTTAACTTATTTTTTTGGTTTATAGTTCGTTTTCACTTATAAGTCGCTTTTAGATAAGCTAAGTCAAATGAGCTCAATTATTTTTTTGAGCTTAGTTTAAGACAAATGATTTTGTTTGTCGTAACCAAACAAAAAAAATAAAACTACTTTATAAGCAACTTATAAGCCAATCCAAATGGGCTCTAAAACTCGAGCCCCGTGTTTTATCATTTGAGTGTAATGCATTACCAAAAAAAAATTGACCTCTTTGCTGTTTTCTCTGTTTAAGCAAACAAAATCTCAAGGCAGACAAGATCAGAAAAACCGGATGAATTGTTTTGCTTTTATGGGTTCAAAAGTCTATTAAGAAAATTTGGGGTCTCAAATGGACAGATTGGGCTGAGTTAGAACGAGTCAAAATGACTGAGACAATAAATGGAGTGACCTGTCCAAAAGCTAAAAGTCGGGTCATAACTCAACTCGTCCAATTCTCTTAAGTTTAATTTCTTTATTTGTTCTTTTACTACATATGTTTTTAATTACCTAACAAAACTTCTTCTTTTTTCTTTACTATGGCTATGTATAACATATATATCAAATCAAAATAAATATTAAAAAAAAAAAAGTATTTTGAGAAAGTTTCTCAAGGATCAATTTGTGCTATATACATTAGCTTATTTTTTAGATGACATGAATTTGACGGGTCAAAATGAACTTAACCAATAAATAAGCAAATTAATGACTCGCCCAAACTGGAGCAGCTAATTTTATCACCCCAAATAAAAATGTCTCGGACTGGAAACAACTAGAGAGAAGAAAAAGTAAAAGTAGCACCACATTATGTACTTCCATCGAAATTGACAGAAGCTTATAACTTCCACGTACAGTATTCAAGAGTCAAGCCTAACTAATTAATCGAACAAAAGTTAGCTACTTGATAGACGTACTCGTGGTAACTACTCCTTCACTAATATTGGAAAACCTAATAATTGGACTATCATTGTGTGGCTTGAAGTGGCGTCCTCACAGTAGCCACGTGTCCTTTTAATGTGTCGTAGTCAAATTAGATTAAATAATGGACCGACAATGACACTGCAAACAAATTAAGATCATTTGCATGGTGAATCGGCATGTTTTAAACCTGCCCATGCAAGAAAATCCATATTCTTAA
Organism: Lycium ferocissimum; assembly: GCF_029784015.1. NCBI lineage: Eukaryota > Viridiplantae > Streptophyta > Magnoliopsida > Solanales > Solanaceae > Lycium > Lycium ferocissimum. The sequence goes on along the minus strand of NC_081343.1, from coordinate 35,381,212 downwards.
ACGTAACATAAAGGGACTGGAAGAGTAGAAATAAAGAATAAAAATAAAAAGAATATCACGTCTTTGGCAAAATTACAAGGCAAGTTACGGTAACTTTGTATGATTTACATGCTTTTGTGAACAACTATTATAATTAGCTCAGCTATATATATATAATAGTATCAAAAAGTGAACCTCCTTCAGTAGCCCAGCGCGGTTCTTTGAACTGATTAAGTTCAGAAATGATCAGGAACCATTAATTGTATACACCACAAGTCTTGCAATTATTTAAAGGGGAAATACCATATTCCATTTTTCCTTGGTGAGTTAATTTGGTTGCAGATAAACCTTTTTTCTTGTTTCCATGTCAACCGCTTTTGTTGCATTCATTAAAATATGGGAAAAGGGTCAACAATATCCCTCTATTTTGGAAAAAGGGCTGAAAATATCCTCCGAACTTATTTTGGGTCAAAAATACCCCTCTCATCCTTAAAGTTTTCAAATATACCCATGTCTTGACGGAAATTATCCCCCAAAATAACCCGAAATCATTATTTAAACCCGTTCCATCATTTAAACCCGATCCAACTAAATAATAACCCATAAGATCCCCTTATTCTCCCAATTCCCTCGAACTTCAAACCTACGTATTGGGGGAATAAGGGGATCTTATGGGTTATTATTTAGTTGGGTTGGGTTTAAATGATAGAGCGGGTTTCAAAAATGATTTCAGGGGATAATTTCCGTCAAGACAAGGGTATATTTGAAAACTTTAAGGATGGGAGGGGTATTTTTGACGCAAAATAAGTTCGGAGAATATTTTTAGCCCTTTTTCCAAAGTAAAGGGGTATTTTTGACCCTTTTCCCTTAAAATATTTCAGTTGTTTTAATCCACTTGTAAGAACAACAAAAGATATACAACTAGTACTTGTTAGCTTTATACTCCCTCCGTCTATAATAAGTGTCGCCTTAGCCAAAAACACGCATATTAAGAAACAAATAATGCAATGTGAAGTTTACTAAATTATTCCTATATAATAAAAATAAATTACTTTATCCTCTTGATTAGAGCAAGCACAAGTTGTAATCTGTTTGACATTGATAATACAACAATACAAGTTACTATGTGGCTTTTCTGATTATCATTTTGATGTTACTTTAACTTGTCAGTTTTTATTTAAGGATAGAGTTGGAAAAAAACTAGCCAATTTATATCTTGATTTTCTAAGATGACACTTATTATGAGACAAAATTATTTGAGTAAAGTGACACTTATTATGGGATGAAGAGATTACATACAACTACAAAGACATTAAAGCCTAACGAGTGAACAAACCTAGCAAAGAAGGAAAGCTACTAAGTATAAATGTATGGTTATGGTCATTTATGACGGGCCAGCCTGTATATTGCCACACAACAGTGCTATATTATAAAAATGAACCATGTGGACAATGGTTAATTATTCTGACCAATAAATGCAAGCAGTTACTAGCCGGTCTACCAAACTAGGGGAAGGCTGCTATGCTTTATTTGGGGTAAAATCCATAAATTTATAAACAATTATTTTTCAGTCTTCGTAATTGAAATGTAATAATTAGTAGAGTTCTAAATTTTACGGTGAAAACTCAAGATGTTGTCATGGATTTACAGGTGAAATTTTAAATTCCATAATATTGATTATTTTCAAAAATATAACCGAAACGTGGTTACTGAATGCTATTTTTGTTTTGGATATGCGAATAACAATTAAGCTTCAGTTTGGACCTCCATAATATTTGTAAATATTTAAAAAAAAAAATTGCTAATCAAGGTTTGGTTCACAAATTTGAAGAGTAGTTGTTCAACTTTAACTTGGAATAGGCTATTCGAAATCGAAAATTTTGTTTGAGGAATATTTCGAGTGGAATAGGATGGTTTTACTCACAAATTTTCAAACTTCTATTTTCAACTAAAATTTACGTACGAAAAACAACTTAAGCTTCTCAATTTCTTTTTTTAATTTCAACTTCATAACTCGTCATAGTTTAACTTCAACTAAATATTGTCTTGGTATTCACACAAAGTAATTAACACGATTTAGTGTTAATGGTGGAGGGGGCCAGAGCAGCTCATGCATACAAGAAGCTCACCTTCAGGTATTGTAATCTTTTATAATGAATAAATATAATGCAGATAATTGTTTTCAACTCAAAATCTATATACATATATTCACCTATATTTTGTTTCCATTGCGCAAAACGATATATTGAATGTAGTGGTACTTTATGTCCCGTGGAAAAGTGTTGTTACATCAACTTCCAACCACTAGATGGGATCTACATTGTTATTTGAGATAATTTTAGAGAAACATTAACCTTTCTTGTGATTTATGATATTATATTTATTTTATTTTGTAATAATTTTTTAATTCATATACCATATACAAGTATACTAGCAGTGCGCCCTGTCAGTCCTTCAGGACCCAAATAACTTAATTTTCTCCTATGAACTATTTGTGTCCACGGATTAGTTCGATCCAAAACTTGAGATAATGGGTGTAAAGCGAAAAAATATTCATAAGTAGTTGTTAATGGAGTTGAGGTTATCAAAGTCTGAGGTGTCAGTATCAATTTATGCCGAATTGCTCCACATATAGTCCGCCGAACCACATTGTCTTAACGAACTAGAGCCAATCCGAATTGATCTTGTAAAAGATCTGCTACAGAACGAATACGTTTATTTTTCAAATGATTCATATCGTCAAGTGCACCCATTCCAAATTTCAGCCCAATCAAATGATCGGCAATTTTGCCAATATATCTTGTGGTAACAAAAATGTATCGTTCTGGGGTATATCAAGGTTAAGTCTTCGGTTCATATTTTGTCGACCAATCCTTCCTAATATTTACCCCTTATTAATATAGTTTTTTAATTATTTTTTGTAAACATCAATCTTTTATTAGTTTTGCTTTTCTAAAATCTAATATATACAACAATTGTTATCGTTTTTAGATCAGAACAATTAATTAATAGCTTTGGGTAGCAGCTTGTTGGGATATATATATAAGAGAAGTACTAAACAAGTCAAAGAATTTGAAAGAAAAATTAGGGATGAAAATATGAATTTTTCCCCTCATATTCTTTAGTGTTTTCTTTTTTCTGTTTGATGGATAGCTTTCATTGATATGACAATGAGGAAAAAGAGAAGAACTAGTATATTGAGGTAGGTGACAAGTGCATCAACCTTCAACTGTTGAAACACTTGTCTCTAACTCTTAATTGTTGATGCACTTGGTCATCAACTTACAATTTGTTGATTCACTCACAATCAACTTTCAATTTTTTTTATTTTTTTTTAATGCCACTTCTCGCTAATATTTTTAGAGAAGAATTTCCTTCTCTTATGCTATATATTTTCTTGCACCTCTTTAGACCAATTAATTGGGCAATCATCATTTTTTTAATAGTCTTCACCTTAGGTTGTGAGTGAGGGATTAGACTAGAACTATACCATGTCTATTCATAACAAAGAGTTACAATTAGCTAGAAGAGGACATCAACCTTACTCTAACCTATCGGAGGGACAAACAACAAGAGTAGCATCAAAAAATTATGATGAAAGGGATAAGCCTATATAAGATCCTTTCATACTAAGTAAGAAAAATATTAACTTACAAAAAAGTTACGGGGTGGTCCACCCACCAAATTGAAGGTCTACGAGTCTAGTTTCCAACGCATTAAACCGTTCATCGATGCGACGTTAGAGTAGAGAGATATTCGCGTTTTCGCGCGACTGCGCAGGCAACCCCTTTTGGGACCCAGTATGGCGGTGGCCAACATTGGAGGCTATAAACTAGTTGTAGACCTCATTTTTGGGTCATTTTTTACCACATTCAGAACCTACACTGTCTTAAGACTTCCCTAACACCTCTCCAAGGTACAAGAGCCAAACCCAAAAGATTCAACTCAAACATTCCTTCAAAGTGTTGAAGACTACAAAGAACTACTCCTATGATGTTGTAGTATGCTTGAGGGTCATTGTGAGTTGAGTTAAGCTTAGGGTTCGAGTTGTATCTACTTTCTAAGTTAAGTTTAACATTTTGTTGGTTGTGTTGTTTGAGTGAAAGATTACAAGATAGCACTTGAAAGGGGAAGAGATGTTGTTACCTTTTTGATGGACTGTTTTAAGGCTATATATATAAGTTGTTATGGCTGAAAATCGTGGAAAACAACTTGATTATGATATGGTTTCTGTTGTTATGCATGTCTATATGTTTATCAAGTAAATGGATGAAAGAAATATATGAAACTTGAGATTGAAAGTGAAAACTAAGGTGTTGTGCGTATGAACTGTTTTGAAAGGGCTATAGGTTGTGCTTTGGTTGGTTCTTGACGCGGTAACTTAGCTATGTTGTTGTTGATGTTGTTCTGGATTGGATGGAAGTGACGATTATAGGGGAAATCTTTGCCTAATTTTCTATAAATGGGCTAGTAGCTTAAAAGTTTGTTTTAAGCCCTTTAGTGGCATTAATTATAGATTCAATCATTCTTGGTGTAGATCAAAAGGCTTCGGAGGATAGACACTGAGTTGATAAGTTAACGACAAAGGTATGTTAAGGCCCTTTCCTTCATTCTTTTGGCATGATTCTAACGCACGAAACATAAATGAACGAATGATGCTTGATAAACGACTCTATTCTTAGTAACTGTAGAAGGCTTATGTTTATTGCCTTTCATAAAGTGTTTCTGATCCTCATTTTATTGATTCATTGACTCATGATGAAGTTATGTTGATGATGTTAGTTCCATACTGTTAATCGGAGGTGTAACGACCTTACGTCACTCCGATAAGTTCATGATGTTCCTTTATGGTGTGTATATATATAACGATATTGATGCCCACAGTGGCCTAATGGCATTACACACACACACACACACACATATATATATATATGTATGTATGTATAATGGCGCTATAGACACACCCTTGATCAGGTGGATTTTATGATGATAATGATGCCCACAGAGGCTTGACGGCGCTATATGAGCGTACATAAATATATTATATGATGATGGCGCTATATGTACGTATATACTGTATTCATGCATATTATGGTCCACAGTGGCAATACAGAGCCAAGGTTGAGTTTCTTATTCCTCTATTGCATTGATCTCTCTTCTTATGTTGTTATCTGCCTTACATACTCGGTACTTTATTCATACTGACGTCCCTTTTTGCTTGGGGAAGCTGTGTTTCATGCCCGCAAGTCCTGATAGACAGGTTGACGGTCCTTCTAGTAGGCCATCAGCTCAGCAGAAAGTGTTGTAGCACTCTACTTGCTCCGGAGTTCCTGTTTTGGGTCAGTATGAGTATGTATATATGTTTATGCGTATAGCAGGGCCCTGTCCCGACCTTATGATGTTTATGTACTCCTCAGAGGCTTATAGACAGATGTCATGTATATAGATGTTTTGTATGGCCTTGTTGGCCTATGGTTTGAGGTACGGATGTTCATGTCGGCCTTATAGGCCCATATATCTCATGTATATCATGTTGGGGTCATTCATTGTCGAGTATTCCTTATGTTTTGTTCAGACTATCTCATGACGGCCCTCCTGGCCCACTTATGTATGTTAGTATGGTTATTGATGTGCGTTATGGTGGTGCTCGGCGAGTAAGGCTCGGGTGCCCGTTGCGGCCCTCCGGTTTGGACCATGACAAACTTTATTAATACAAAATTAAATTAAGTAACTTTACTCAATAATTTCACATAATTAAGTGACCGTTTGAAAAATTTACTCATATTAATACTGTCGGACATAAGCAATAGCCAACTCAAAACTCCTAAGCTCTACACCCCATTACTTTCATATAATAATCAAAAAAGGGTCAAAATGCCCTTAATGTATTACAAATGGTTCAAAAATGTCTTCCTTTCACCTATTGGATCAAACTTGTCTCTCCTTCCATCTATTGGGCTCAAAAAGGCCCTTAACGTATTAAAAATGGCTCGAAAATACGCTCATTCCATCTATTGAATCAAATTTGTCCCTAAAGTTAGTTTTAGGCTTGTATTACCCCTTCATTAACTACACAATTATTTGACATTTAATTCAATTGTTTAATTAAATACTTGACTTTTATTTATTGATCTACATGAAATTCTGAACTAATCCAAAGGCCTGACCCATCCACTGCGCAACCCAACACAAAATCTATTTCAAATTAACACAGTTAAGCAATAAAAAAAAAATCACCTCTCGTTTCCAATCACTTTCTGTACCAACGTGTTAATCTTTGATATGCTTCCAAGTTTATGTTCTTTCTTTCCCATCAGATATCACTTTCTATCGGAAAGTAAACTCTCACACAGTAACATATGGAGTATCCCCAAGTACCTCCTGAGCTCTTTCAAAATCTTTGCTTAAAGCTCATTTTAAGTACCTGAAACCCAAACAAACATGGAAACAATTGCTAAATCATATTCTGGACAATGACTAATTGGAGGAGACTGAAACCAAATAATACCTCAATGGAATACTAACTTTCCTGAGTATTGATCCTCCAATGAACTCTCGTCCCCATGTTTAATCTACAAAATAATAGTACTAACGCATGGTTGATAACTATCATATATGGTAGCAGTTTTTCAAGCGATAGGAATATGTTACGGGAAAGGATGTAGATGCCCCTGGAAATAAAATAATTACCTGTTCATACCCTTTACTTTCATGCCCTCAAAACTATTTACCCAAAATGTCCCCAAAATTATGATACCAACATAGTATCACCTTGTCTCTTATATTTCATGATGGTACATAAGACTTCTTTCATTTCTTCCATAATACTCATCAGGCCTCTATGAAATTCATATGGTATATATAATATACTGACAAGATATCATAGAGGATCATGTTCATTTATTCAAAAACACACTTTCCTAAAAAAATAAAAATAAAAAACCCTCTATGATATCATCATCTTATATACATATGAGATGGTATCATGGACTGCTTCAATCCTTCAATGAGACACTTCTCAATCTTACATGATACCATCGTGGTATATACCATATATTAAGATGGTATCGTGGAGGACTGCTTCAGTCCTTCAATGAGACAGTCTCTTAGTCCTCCATGATACCATTATGATATATAAATATACTGAAATGGTCTCATGGAGGATTGCTTCAATCCTTCTCTTAGTCCACCATGATACCATCATGGTATATAAATATACTAAGATGGTATCATGGAGGAAGGGTATTGGCTAGGGGGTACTCGGGTAAATATTTTCGGCTGGTTGGGCAAAAGCGATATTAATTTAGGAAGGGACATGAGCGGGTAAATATTTTACATTTTAGAGGTATTTCGTGTTGTTTTTCCAATATATTATGGCAAAATTTTGAAACAATTGTTAAATCATATTTTGACCGTGGCTAATTGAAGTAGATTGAGATCACAAAACGGATGAAGAAGTTGGAGTTAACAACCCTAATTATAACGCCTAGATAGCAACTTCCTAGATTGTTTAAATTTTTATAACCTGTTGGTACAAAATTAATAGGTAACGGGGTCGTGAAAAAATGTTTTTTTTTTTTTTTGGCAATGGTGAAAAAATGATTTTATTGCTTAGTTGCGTTATTTTAATGTGTTTGGTTGCATCATGGATGGGTCGGGTCCTATGGATTGGATCATAATTTTATGTGGACCAATAAATAAAGAAACATGTTTAGTTAAAAATTAATTAAATGACATATAATCGTGCCGTTAATTTAATATTGTTGCCTGTGCGAAGCAATGTTTTAAAAGGCGGGGCGTTTTACTTAGTAGGGGTGAGGCGTAAGTCGCGAGGCACGGGGCGTAAGCCCCATGGATCTTTAAATTTTAATTTATAATGTAGAAAAATAGAATAACAACACACAAATTATAAAAAAAAAATATTAATAGTTTTTAAAAAATTAAAAATATAATTAAAGAAACTCATAGAAAATAAAACTTCTAACATGATTTTACAAGTATAATTAATGCAGTGATTAAAACTTATTATGAGATGCAAACCAACTCTAACATCTTAATTTTCAAACAGTTAAAGAATCACAATTTCTTAAAGCATACTACTATCATACTATGCAATTTACATCCTAAAAGAAAATAATCAATAAACTTTATCATATTATAATTAAAACATCATTCCTTCATGGATATAAATAATATTACTTTCAATTATTAAGACGTAGGACAAAAACGTGAAGACCAATGTCAAGTAATAACAACAACAACAACCCAGTGAAATCCCACAATGTGGGGTTTGGGGAGGGTAGAGTGTACACAAACCTTACCCCTACCAAGGTAGGATGGTTGTTTCCGAAAGTTCCCCGACTCAATAGAAAGCATAAAAGGAGGTCAGATAAGGCCAAGAAATTCAAAGCGATATGAAAATGAAAATAACGAAAGCGACTAAGCCATGATGAAGCAATTTGCAAAGGGACAGTAGCTATCACAGATAAAATAAGATAATCAAAGTACTGAAAATAACAGATAGTAGCAGAAATCAAAGCACAAGAAACTATAGCGCGATAATGCAACTACTAATATGAAAACGAGACTATCTACTAGTCTTCTACCCTAATCTGAGTCCTCCATACCCTCCTATCTTAGGTCATGTCCTCGGTAAGCTGTAACTACGCCATGTCATGTATAATCGCCCTCTCCCAATACTTCTTCGGCTACCGTACCTCTTACGAAACCATCATGGCCAACCTCTCACACCTCCGCCAGGGCATCTGTGTCTCTCCTTTTCACATGCCCAAACCATCTCAGTCTCGCTTCCCTCATCTTGTCTTCCACCGAGGCCACTCCCACCTTGTCCCGAATACACTTATTCCTAATCCTGTCCCTCCTAGTGTTCCCACACATCCATCTCAACATTCTCATATCGGAAACTTTAATCTTTTGAACGTGAGAGATCTTAACTGGCCAATACTCCGCCCCATACAACATAGTCGGTCTAACTACCACTTTGTAGAACTTGCCCTTAAGTTTTGGTGGCACCTTCTTATCACATAGCACTTCGGAAGCGAGTCTCTATTTCATCCCTTTTGCACACCCCTTTTTTCCCACAAAAATATGATTTATATGTTACGTTCAAAAGGGCTTTCAAATCGAAAGTGACGAAAATTGTGTTTTGAAAAGGGATTTTATTTAGAGAAAAAGAGTCGTCACTTGGCATCGAGTTTTGGTGTGCCAAGTGACCATAAAATCAATATCCCTTTCAAACAGCAAGTTTGACTCTAAAAACTGATCAGCGACAGAGATTCTGATTAAGGAATTCTGTTGACCGAGGGGAAGGTGTGAGGCATCCCTCGAGTCTCATGGTTTTAGCATGGTCACTTTAATTAACTAGTATCAGCTTAAATAGAAACTCAGTCAAGTAAACTCAAGCAATCACACAAGCACCTGCACAAGAAAAATTCGAATAATAAAGTCCGAATTATTACAACCCAAAATAAAAGAAAAATGCGAGAAAATAAACCTATACTATCCTATGCTAAACTATACTAAGCTATCCCTGACATCTCGGGGTCTTCTCCACGAACGGACTCCATTATTTTTTACATTGATTTTGCTTCCGGGACATCCCACCCTGGAATGAATACATTTGCTTAAAAAAAAAGAAACGAGTAAAGCAGGCAAGCATACGAACGGTCTTAGAATTTTGCTTACCCAGGGTATCAAATGAGCTTAACATATTTCAGCAGTCCAAACAAATGAAGAATAACAAAATGTATTTTTTTAAGCCTAATTTTCAGCATACTTCACGGCCTATTATGTTTCCATTGATCCAAATCCAAACCCATAAGCAGTTCATTAAGTGCAATACCATAAAATTTGCTAATTTACCCAATTTATATCCTGATCATGAATCATTAGTGGTAATATTCTCACAACATGACACAAAACTTAAATACGATAGTCAAGCAAATTAAACCAAATACACTAATAAACAAACAACGTTAACATGTCTCAGATTAATGACAGTAGTGTAAGCAACATCATATCATCAAACACAACTCATCAAATTTACAAAATATATATATATATATATATATATATATATATATATATATATATATATATATATAATAGAGGAAGAGTTGAAGAAATGGACCTTGAACAGAGCTTTGAATCGGAACTCGACAAAAACCCGACGAAAAAACTCAAAGCCCAAGACAAACCAGATCTACAGCCGAATCTGATGCCCACAATCCCGAACACAAACCTCAAAAAGTTTTTAAAACTGAAACAAAAGGAAGTGAGGTCACGATGGTTTAGGGGTCTGTTTGGTGACTTTTTTAATGATTTTTTCCGGTGGGGTGGCGACGGTTTACAGGTGGTGTTGGTGGTGGTTTTAAGGTGTTAGATGGGGTGTATTGGTCGGAAGCAGTGGTGGTTGGTAGTGCTCGGTGGTTTAATGAAACAGCGATGGAGAATGGGTGATGGGGTGGTGATTTCAGGTGGTTTCATGGCGGTTCTCAGGGGTGGTGACCGGACGGAGGTAGTTATGGATGGGTGCAGTGGGTTAATGGTGTCGGGATGGTAACGGGGAAAGGGGTGATGTTTTCCAGTGAGTAAAAATGAAGAAGATGATGATTTATTTTTTTTTGTTGTGAGTCCCTCCTATTTCTCTATCTGTTCCCCTCGGCGTTGGTGTGTATGTGTAGATATATATATATTCTATTTTTGGCAAACAAAACAAAACAAAAAAATAAGAGTAGGCCCCACCCCCAATAATAATATTCCCTCCTTTTGTTATGCTGATGTGTGTGTATTCGGTTGGTCCCCTTTTTTTTTATGGAATTAATATCCTCTTTTTGTATGGAGTAGTGACCAAGAAAAGGGTAAAAAAGGAATTTTTGTATGGGATGCAAAATCGTGTAGTGCATCTGTGAAGGAAAAAATTACATGGGCAAAGTTTGTTGGGAAATGATAAGAAGGAATCTTGATATGTGGCACAATGTGATTGGTTCTATTTTTTTTCTTGCTTTTCTTTGTAAAAAAATCTAAATACACTTATAAGCATATTAACCACCTAATTTTAGACTAAGAAAAATAGAAACTTATACATTTAAATCCAATTAAAAGAGAAAAGAATACTTTTTGAAAATTTTCTTTTTATCTTAAATACGACTCTATTTTTGTATTATATTTTTTTTTATTTTCACAACAAAACAACTAAAATGAGATAAAATTTGGAACAACAAAATTAAGCCGAAAAGAAATATTTAATGTTAAAAATCGTGTAAAACAACTCGGGGAGGGTCAAAAATTATATGTCTACAACCTGTATCTCTTTGATTGTGAACGTGAAGAGTTCTCAGACAAAGACGTAGACAACAAGACAAATTTTGGCCCGACCATTATTTGAAGGAAGAGAAAGGAACGAAACAAAAATGTGATCGAGCCCTGGTCTTGGGCATCCTACATATCCCGGGCTATAAGGGAATCAGGTCTCATGTAGTTCAAGGAACAAAAGGGTGATGAAACGTACTGAGCTGGAGAGTCGAGTGAGGTCCTGTCGACGTTTCGGTCCGCGGCTCCTATTATTACATAAAAATAAAAATAAAAGTTAAAAAAAAAAAAATACAAGTGCAAGATCCTATCTATGTAGCTTCTCATGAATCTTGATTTGATTCTTTATGCTGGTTTTTGAACTTAAAATTGAAAGTCATCCCTATTCTCCAGGCGGGCTCCTGAACTTGAAATTGAAAGATGTCTCCATTTTTCAGGCGGGTCCTGACTTGCTTTCCCATTCTTCAGGCGGGTCCTGACTTGCTTATCATTCTTCAGACCGGTTCTGTAAATTATCAAAAATAAACAACACGAACAAAAATTTTCTGTCCCAGTTTACACCAGGAAAACTTTTTGTGAGTGTTAGCAAAATTATAAACTAATGTAAAATAATTCAATTATGAAAGTAAAATCAAATGCTCCAACTAGGAAGTGCGTCTCCTAGGGGTGAAACTAACAAAACTCTAAATGGGAAGTGCGTATTCTAGGAGTAAAGGCCAATCTCATTATCCAGGAGGGTCCTGATAAATTAAATCTCATTTTCCAGTAGGGTCCTGATAAACTAAATCCCATTTTTGAGGAGGGTCTTGATAAACTAAATACCATTTTCCCTGAGGGTCCTGATAAACTATATCCCATTTTTCAAGAGGGTCCTGATAAACTAAATCCCATTTTCCAGGAGGGTCCTGATAAACTGATTCTATTTTCCAGGAGGGTCCTGATAAACTGATTCTATTTTCCAGGAGGGTCCTGGTTTTGATTCTGGCAATGGTTAGGCCTTGTACTATCCAGAATGTACCTGCCGTTTAACGAACAAAATGTTCTGCCCCTATTTCAAACAAAGAAAAATTTGTGAGTTTTAAAACTTTGTGGTTGGTTTGTGGCTTGGCTGTGAAGGAAATGGTTCTTGCACTTGTCCTGTTTGGTTCCGCTTTTAGATAGTTATTGCTTCATGTTCACTCACTGTATTACTGACTCGAACATGGCTATCAAAAGTGGCTCTGAAGTAACTTCAACATCAGATCAACATCTCTAGTTTCGTGATGCCCGTTAACTCACACTCTATTGAACCTTGTATTTCCATGAATCTAGAACCTATTAACGGTCGACAGCTGATTGAGTGCCTTACGCCAACTGAATCATGTTACCTTTATGTGCTAGCTAAGATGTTTTGCTTCGTAATTAGGAAGCTGGTAGCAAGTTTTGTAGTCCTTTCTCTTATCTCGCCATAGACTAACTTAAAAGAAAAGCATGAAATCCAAATGACAAAAAGAAAAATAAAAAGATAAAGATGAAAAGAGGTTAACAAAATGATGTCCCCTTCGGGAAAGAAAAGAAAGGGGAAGCTTATCTGAATGGGGTAGCCAGCTCCAATGATTATGACATGCATTTTGGCAAAATTAGTCTGATTTGTCCGTCCGAACTATTCATAAGCTCTTACTAACTGTTGACACCCAATTTTGTCCCGCCTCCCCTAAATATTTATTTATATTTCTAGTATTTTGGCAATTTAGGAAATAATTTTTATATTTTACTATAATTATTAGCTTTTATTAATACCGGCGCTTCACTATTTTATCGCAGTCAGTAGTTGTTAGTATTTTTGTTACCGCTATTATCCTTATTACTATTATTATTGTTATTATCATCATCGTTATTATTTTGTCATTATTATTAGTATTACCGTGTCTTTTATTTAAATTTAGAAGCCCAAATCCGAGTCCAATCAATTTATATTATTTTCGGACCAGTCCATATTAATTCACATTTTGTTTCAATTAGCAATTCGGTTGGCTTGTGACTTAATTTGCCCAGCCCATTTTTCAGATACCCAGCCCAACATTTCAAAATAAATCAGCCCACTACCAGTTCATTACCCTACGACCCGACCCGACCCACTCGTTCCAACCAAATGAAACGAGTAGGGTTTCTCCCATTCTTTCCATCAGCGCCGCTTCCCATCTGCTCTCTCTCCTCTCTTCTCTTCCTCCCTCTCTCTCTCCCCATTTTAGCAAAACCAAAGCTCTCTTTAGCTGTGCACAGTTGTGTCACTCTATTTCCACGCAAAAAACTTAGGACAACGTCTGCTTCTCCCACGTTTTTCTGCGTTGAAAAGGAGAGGTTTTCCCATTTTTGCTTCGAAACACCCGACGATCCTCAAAGATCAGGGTGGTCGAACCATTTCGGGTAACACTCAAGTCAAATCACGTGAGGATCTGCCCGAAAACCCTTCAACGGTCAGATTAGCGCGGGTCTTTGACTCGATTTTGAATCTATGTTTCAAAGCCCCGCCCAATTTTCAGTGGTGAAACCCCTAGTGGATTCCTATAAATAATCCCTTCCGAGGTCAAGAAAAAGGGGACAAAAAAAAAAGATCTCTGGAGAAAAATATAAGTTCTTTTCAACTGCCCCAAAATTTCCTTCAAAAGCATATTATTTAGTAGTCACAATAGTGTTGAATATCGGTCAAGAATACCAAACCAATTTCTGTTTGTTGGCTTTGTTGTTAATGCTAATCTGAGCATCGCAAGCTCGGATTTGATAGTGTTCGAGTAAATCTGAAACCCCCGCACCCTCACTTCGCTGCACTCGAAGAAAGTAATCCCTTATCCTTTTTATTTCGCTTGAATTTCTTGTATTTTAGTTTAAATCATCTGTCTCTGTATGTTGATATTAATTTTAGCATCAGTTAAGCATGTTTTGTGTTAAGCGTAATTAATCTATGGGGGTTAAGCACATTCCTGTGTCAAGTTGGGTTTAATCTATTTCATAAGTGTGTTTAGTAGTTCCGTATAGTGAGACGTGTATATATCAGTTTTCGTTTAGTTTAATTTTGGTTAAATATGCCTGATAGGTTAGTTTAATCTAGTATGTTTTAACTAAGCACGTTCTGTTAAAGTTCGGTTAAGTTTGATTTTCTTTTAGACTGATGTGGGATTTGAAGCATGCCTATACATCTGTTCGATTATTGGAGTTTAAAGTCACTCATGACCCCTATTTGGTTTACTTAATATGTCATAAATGCAGGATTCTATAGTCATCATAGTAATTGCAGTCCGAAAGACAGTCACTATTTCATACACTAAAAAATGAAAAAGAGAAAAAATGTTACTCCTACTCTCTTGTTCTCCTTTCTGTCATCATCTTATCCCTGTTTTGAATTACCAGGTTTGGTATGAAGTCTTTTATTTGTTTGGCATGTTATGTCAATGTTTGAATGAATTCCTTCTTGACCGTCGAGTTTGGAAATCTTTGCCTAATGTGAAATTTGCATGAATGATGTTTCATTAAGTGCATGAAGTTTTGAAACAAGAAAAGGGAATTAGAAAACAGTAGCTGCATTAAAAATTTGTTTGTGTGTCGTGAATCAGTTAGCGATTGCATAGTGATTGTCTGGTCTTTTAGGATCTGCTGCTCGATCCTGCTCGAAGTTAGATTGAATATTGGCTTAGAACCCTGCTAAGGATGTTTGCCTAAATGCCGTGTTTGGTCCAGGATGTACGTCTTGTATAGTTCATGTTTCGGCTGGAATATCCCATGATATGTTAAATATTGTGTTCAAGTAATACATTATGTTGACTGAAATTGGAACTGGTACTGCTGGGCTGAAAATCTGTACTTTGAAGAAGAAAAGACGATTACCCTTTATAGTTAAGTCGAGCAGAATTGGTAGCTATTGGCAAGAATGATATTGTGCTGCAATTATTAGTGCTTTGCCTTGTTAATACAAAGAATATGAACTGGAAACGTGTCTGAATACCATGAATATCCCTCCTGAATTCAATAGGTGTTTTGAATATCATGAGTCTGTCATGTTAGACTCGGTGTACGCTGTGTGTTGCCAGTACATTTCTTTTAAACTCTGCCTGTGCCATATATGCAAAGTGTTTGATTTAAATTCTTCAAATGGTGGAATATTGTGTACATGCTTAGTCTGTATCAGGTACAGTTTCGTGTGAGTAAATATGTATATTAGTAGGTCTCGCTGCCCAGTTTATCTGTTTCATGAGTTGTCAGTTTCGGCTGTCAGCTCTCGTCATGGATTTGAATATTTTCTCCAAGTGCCCTGCTATTATGTTATGTGCTAATTCGAGCTGCATACTTAGTTTCTTTATTTAGGACTTAGTTTTGATTATATACTAATTCTTTTCCTTATCTTCTTTTTTCATGACCATCGCATACGAGTCCGAGAGACTCGTCCTTCCTTCGCATTCGGTGTTGGGCTGAAAGCCCAACGCAATCTTCTCCATGTCCAACCCATCCGCAGCCGTGTATAAAAAATTCTGCTGGGCCGAGGCCCGACAGCAAGAAATGACAAACGGCCAAAAAAAAAAAAAAAAAATAATAGCCGGACCGAAGTCCAATGGCGGCGCATCCGCAGATCCTTAGAAAATGGGTGAATCCATTTAACTTATTTTATGCCTTTATTTTACTTTATGCATATAATTTGTATTATTGTGCAACTAACCCATTACTTTGTTTTTGTTTTCTTAACTTAGGTGATTTCTAGTAAATTAGTGGGCTAATATAGTATATTGGGTAGTTAATCCAAAGGAAACTAGTAATTAACCCCCTAAGCTTCATTTTCTTCTTTTGTATTAAAGTCATTTTTAGTATCTATAATATTCACTTCTAGAATAATTGATAGCATAAATTCATATTTTCGAATTAAAGGAATTATATTCTATACTTATTATCTTCAAAACATCACTGATACGCGAATGTAAATTCGAGCATATTTTGTAAATAACTCTTCAAGTTTTGGAGTCAATCATGCATATTTTTAAGTAAGCATATTTAATAAGAAATAGTAAAAGTAATAAAGAAAACTCACATTGGCTATTTTTATATATTCCTAAACTGAAAAATTAGTTAATATTTTATCATTTGAGTTGTTTTAAATATTTATCGAAGTATTGCTTAAATCGACATTTTCGCCCGCTTCATATACAAATTACTATGTTTTGCAAATCTCATTTTATATAGCATTATTATCTATTCTCATTTAAAGTCTTAACAACCTTTATAAATCTTATTTTAAATAGTATTTAAAGATATCTTTTATGCGAATTATTATTCTGTAAGTTCTGTTTTAAACAACCTTATTATATGTTTCTTTAAAACTTTAGCAATATTTGTAAGTCATTTTTTTTAGCTTTAATTAATTAACCTAAGTTTGGCCGGATAACCGTAAGTTAACGGATCCTAAAGGATGCCTAACCCCTTCCCTTTAGGATAATATAGAACCCTTACCTAGAATCATATTGGTTAAGCAGACTATTAACGGAGGTTAGTTTTACCATAATTTAATAATTAGGTGCCCTAATTCACCTTAGAATTAATTAGGTGGCGACTCCTTAAAATAAAACAAATAGGAATCTCCAATACGTTGTACCCTAATTTACCCCGTTTAAAATGGGGTATAACACTAACTCTTTGACTTCGAACCGAATTTCTGCACCCAACAACTGCATCAAAATCAAGGACCTGATTCAACTAGTGGCGCCCGAAGGGTTTTCACCAACAAACCTCTCTCCTATTCAATTCTCCCAACTCACCATCGCTTTACGGTGCCCGTGAGAGTTTTCACCAATAAAACTCTCATTTTCAATTCTCTCAACTCACCATCGCCTTACGGTGCCCGTGAGGGTTTTCACCAGTAAGACTCTCTCATTTTCAATTCTCTCAACTCACCATCGCCTTACGGTGCCCGTGAGGGTTTTCACCAATAAGACTCTCTCATTTTCATTTCTCTCAACTCACCATTGCCTTACGGTGCCCGTGAGGGTTTTCACTAATAAGACTCTTCTCATTTTCATTTTTCTTCCACTTTCCTTATGCTAATGCAACAGATGATGCCAGTGATGCAAATGACTTATACTCATAGCTTGCTCAGCCTTGACATTCTCAATGATCGATCTGAAGGTTTTCTTTGGTTGTAACGTGGCTTTTGGATATGGCTGGAAAGAAAGGATGGCATGGAGGCTCGAAGACAGCACAAAAATAATAAGGGGTGAGACTTACAACGTTTGGAATCGACTCAAATGGAAAATAATAACTTCTATCCCAGTTTCTTTGAAATGGAGAATTTTGGATTTTCTTTGGTTGGACTGAACCCCAGAATAGGGCTGCCTACGTATCCTGCCGAGACAAGAATCAGGTTAAACATAGTTCAGGAGATTTTTTTGTTCTTTTTTTTTTTTCCTTTCTCTTTGTTTTTCTTTTATATAAAAAATTTCTTTTCTTTATTTTTGAAAAATTTGATTCCAAATGCGGGAAACGAAAGAAAAATAAACTACGGCTCAAAAGGGGTATCAAGGGATGACACAATGTATAGGTAGCAGAATGAAATGCCTTCGTCATATCAACCTTTAAAAATATCAAGCACCAAACAAGTAATCCAAAGGTGGGGAAATGAAAATCATGCATAATATCTTTTCACCCCATCTGCGTTGATGGCCATTTCAGACATTTTGCCTTCTATGTCTGTCAGATACAAAGAACCATTTGGCAAAACCTTCTTCACTACGAATGGCCCCTGCCAATTTGGGGCAAACTTGCCTTTGGCCTCGGCCTGGTGTGGAAGAATATGCTTTAACACTAACTAACCCACTTCGATATGTCTGGGATGCACCTTTTTGTTATATGCTCGCGCCATCCTCCTTTGGTACAGTACGACCATGACATACCGATGTCAATCTCTTTTCGTCAATCAAACTCAATTGCTCCAAACGGTTTTTGACCCACTCATCATCATCAATTTCAGCTTCCTTAATGTTTCGAAGGGATAGGATTTCAACTTCTACATGTATAACCACTTCGGTCCCGTATACCAACAAATAAGGAGTTGCACCTACTGAAGTGCGAACAGTTGTGCGATAACCCAATAAAGCAAAAGGCAACTTTTCATGCCATTGTCTGGAACCTTGCACCATTTTGCGGAGTATCTTCTTGATGTTCTTATTAGCAGCTTCTACGGCCCCATTTGCCTTCGGACGATACGGAGTTGAATTCTGATATGTAATCTTAAACTGCTGACATACCTCCTACATCAAATGACTGTTGAGATTCGCCGCATTATCTGTAATAATTGTCCTCGGGACTCCGAACCTGCAAATGATGTCGGAATAAAGAAAACCCACCATGGCTTTTTTGGTCACTGACTTGAGAGTTACTGCTTCCACCCACTTTGTAAAATAATCGATGGCCACCAAAATGAACCTATGCCCATATGATGCTTTCGGCTCAATTGGCCCGATCACATCCACCCCCCAAGCTGCGAAAGGCCACGGAGCAGACGTTGTGTGTAATTCCGAAGGAGGAGAATGTATCAGGTCACTGTGTACCCGGCCCTGATGACACTTGCGAACGAAACGAATGGAATCCCGCTCCATAGTGAGCCAATAATAGCCCACTCAAAGTATTTTCTTTGCCAAAACATACCGGTTCATGTGAGGTCCACAAACTCTTAAGTGTATTCAGTCATGATAGTTGAAGCCTCTTTAGCATCTACGCACCTCAAAAGTCCCAAATCTTGAGTCTTTTTATACAAAATTCCTCCACTTAAGAAAAACCCGCTTGCGAATTGTCGAATAGTTCTCTTTTGATCACTGGTAGCATGTCTTTGGATATCCCCCAGACTTGATGTATTCTTTAATACCATGGAACCAAGGCTCACCATCAAGTTCCACTTCAACTGTATCACAATAAGCGTGTTGATTACGCGTTTGTATGTGCAAAGGGTCAATTAAACATTGTTTGGATGTTGGAGCATCGAGGGTAATAGGGTTATTTTGGCATCATTCCAATCTCAGGGGTGGTGACGGGACGAAGGTGGTGACAGATGACTGCAGTGGGTTAACGGTGTTGGGATGGTAACGGGGAAAGGGGTGGTGTTTTTCGGAGAGTAAAAATGAAGAAGTTGATGATTTTTATTTTTTTTTGTTTTTGTTGTGGGTCCCTGCTATTTCTCTATCAGTTCCCCTCTGCATTGGTGTGTATGTGTAGATATATATTCTATTTTTGGCAAACAAAACAAAACCAAAAATTAAGAGAGACTCCACTCCCAATAATAATATTCCCCCCCCCCCCCCCCCCCCTTTTTGTTATGTTGATGTATGTGTATTCGGTTGGTCCCCTTTTTTTATGGAATTAATATCCTCTTTTTGTATGGAGTAGTGATCAAGAAAAGGGTAAAAAAGAAATTTTTGTATGGGATGCAAAAACGTGTACTGCATCTGTGAAGGAAAAAATCACATGGGCAAAGTTTGTTGGGAAATGAAACGAAGGAATCTTGATATGTGGCACAATGTGATTGGTTCACTTTTTTTTTCTTTTTTGCTTTTTTTTTTTTATTTTAATTAAAAAAAATCTAAATACACTTATAAGCATATTAACCACCTAATTTTAGACTAAGAAAAATAGAAACTTATACATTTAAATCCAATTAAAAGAGAAAAGAATATTTTTTTGAAAATTTTCTTTTTATCTTAAATACAACTCTATTTTTGTATTATATTTTATTTTTATTTTCACAACAAAACGACTAAAATGAGATAAAATTCGGAATAGCAAAATTAAGCCGAAAAGAAATATTTAATGTTAAAAATCGTGTAAAACAACTCGGGGACGGTCAAAAATTATGTGTCTACATCCACCCTGCCCTAATGCGATGTGTGACATCATAATTAATCTCCCCGTTGCCTTATATAATAGACCCAATAAACTTGAAACTACATGGCCGGGTACCAAGCCTCATTTCCACCTTGACCTTGGCGAGGTGCTTCATTGAACTTGCACTCCAAGTACCGTCTTGGTCCTACTCGAAACGAACCCTTTAGACTCCAGAGTTTGTCTCCAACCCTCCAGCTTAGCGTTAACTCCGCTACGATTCTCGTCGATCAGGACTATGTCATCCGCGAAAATCATACACTATGACACCTCACCTTGAATTTGCCGCGTCTATCCATCTATCACCAAGGCAAATAAAAATGGACTAAGAGATGACCCTTGATGCAACCCCATCACAAATGGGAAGTGCTCTGAGTTTCCTCCTACTATCCTTACCCTGATTTTGGCTCCCTCATACATATCTGTGATCACCCTAATATATGCCACAGGTCCACCTTTAGCCTCCAAGCATCTCCATAAGACCTCTCTTGGAACTTTGTCGTAAGCCTTTTTCGGGTCGATGAATACCACGTGTAAGTCCCTCTTCACTCTCCTTTATCGCTCCACCGAGTCTCCTTACAAGATGGATGGCTTCGTAGTTTAGCGTCCGCATGAACTTAACTAGTTCTCCGAAATGGACACGCTTCTCCTCACCCTCATCTCCACCACCCTTTCCCACACTTTTATAGTATGGCTTAGCAGCTTGATACCTCTGTAGTTGTTGCAACTCTAAATATCTCCCTTGTTCTTATATAAAGGGATCATTACACTCGACCTCCATTCTTCGAGCATCCTTGCCGTCTTAAAAATGACATTAAATAACCTAGTCAGCCACTCCAAACCTGCCGAGCCCGCGCTCTTCCAAAATTCACCAGGAATCTCGTCAGGTCCGATCGTTCTTCCCTCGAGCATCCTACGAACAACACCCTTAAACTTCTCAACCTTAATACTCCTTCAATACCTAAAATCACGATGCCTCTCGGTATGTTCCAAATCTCCCAACACAATGTCTCTGTCCCCTTCTTCGTTCAAGAGTTTGTGAAAGTATGACTGTCATCTCCATCTAATGAGAGCTTCCTCTACTAATACTTTGCCATGCTCGTCCTTGATGAACTTCACTTGATCCACATCACGTCTCCTCCTCTCCCTCGCCTTGGCTAGCCTAAATAAATTCTTATCCCCGCCTTTGTCCTCTAGTTCAGCATAAAGGCGTTCAAAAGCTGCTGCTTTTGCCGTCAAAACTGCCAAATTCGCCTCCTTCCTCGCCATCTTGTAAAGTTCCCTATTCGTCCACTTCTCCACCTCATCCTTGCTTTCTACCAACTTCGCATACGCTACCTTCTTTGCTTTCACCTTCCCTTGAACTTCTCCATTCCACCACCAATCCCTTCGATGCCCACCACGACTACCTTTCGAGACCCTCAGCACCTCTCAAGCTACTACCTTAATGCAACTAGCCGTCCTATCCCATATATTGGTCGCATCCCCACTACTCTCCCAGGACCCCATAGGCATCAATTTCTCTAGCTTCCATCTCCAGGGCACTAGTCATGGTCAAACTCCCCTATCTGATCCTAGCCGGTCATCCACTACCCTCTTCTTCTTCTTCATCTTGATCTCTAAATCCATCACCAGGAGCATATGTCGGCTTCTAAAGTTGTCGCTTGGAATAACCTTACAGTATTTACACAGACCTTTATCATCCTTCCTAAGGAGTACCAAGTGCTCCTCTTTCGTTGGGAAACTCGAATTGGCTATCACCAACCCAAAAGCTCTTACGAAATCCAAAAGTGAGACTCCTCCTCCATTCCTGTCCCTGAAGCCAAAACCTCCATGCAAATCATCATAACCCCCCGAAATAGGCTCGATGTGCCCATTGAAACCACCTCTCACAAATAGGTTCTCAGTAAGCGGTATACCTCCCACTAACTCGTCTAAATCTTCCCAAAAACGCCGCTTCTCCTCCTTACCTAATCCCGCCTGCGGCGCATATACACTAATAATGTTCAAAGTGAGCCTTTCAATGACTACTTTAATCGACATCAACCAATCAGTGACCCTCATAACTCCTACCACCTGATCTTTTAACTCACTATCTACTAAAATGCCTACCTTATTCCTATATTTCGACCTAACAAAGAACCAAAGCTTATACCCGTCTACCTCCTCAGCTTTAGGACCTACCCATTTGGTCTTGGACCTGAAACTATATTAATCTTCCCTTCTTAAGAATCTTAACTAGCTCTATGAACTTCCCCATTAACGTCCTAATGTTCCAAGACCCTACTCTCAGCCTAGATGCTCCTTTAACCCACTTACCCCCCAATCTTCCCCTTCTTAAGAATCTTAACTAGCTCTATGGACTTTCCCAACTCTAGTTGAAATGAACCTGTTCGCCGCTGAAAAATACTGTTCAACGCCAGAGTTCTTTCATTCCTTTGTCGAGATACCGTTCAGCTGCCGGAGTAATGTTCACGAGACACGAAAGGAAGAAGAAGAAGAAGAGGAGGAAAATGAAAGAAAAAAAGGAGAGAGAAAGAGAAGAGATGACTGGCAGGAAAATGATGCCAGAAAAATTTGCTGGCATCGGAGCAGTGGTGTTCTAGCCGCTAGTCGGAGCACCAGAAGCAAAGAAAGATAGAGGAAAAAGGGAAAAGAAGAAGAAGAGAAGAAGAAAAAGAAGAAGAAGAAGAAGAAGAAGAAGAAGAAGAAGAAGAAGAAGAAGAAGAAGAAGAAGAAGAAGAAGAAGAAGAAGAAGAAAAGAGAAAAGAGAAGAACAGGAGATCTGGCCGGAAAAGTTACCAGCGTTACCCGATCTTGTAATGGTCCGACGGTATTACCTGGTATCCAGTCGGGTAAGTTACCATCAGGGATGGGGTACAACCGGGGAATGGGGAATGGGATCTGACCATTGGGGAATGGATCGAGAAGGAGAGTAATGGAGGGGAAGATCGAGAAGGAGAGTAAAATTCGGCTATGTATTTTTTTTTAAATGTTAAGTGATATTCACCCTCACAGTGTTCTCAAATAGTAAAATATGCAATACTACGGTTTGTTATTTGAGTTACTCTCAATCGTCTTATTTATATAAATGAAGAAAACTATTAAGCATCATTCATTTAATAAAGAATTATGAGGGTCAATAATGTTAATTGAAGAATTTGACACATAATCTGTGTAAGAACTCTTAGGCGAGCCCCGAGCGTTGGGCGTTAGGCGTGTTTAGGGCGTGCAGTCAGGCGCTTAGAGCGTAAGCCTTATAGAACTAAGCCCCACACGTGAGCCCCGAGATGTTTTGTCAGTGCCCTATCCCGGGCGAGTCCCAGAACTGTCTTTTAAGACACTGCTGCGAAGTAACTGTGCTTAGTAATGAACATTAGGGAAATGTCATTGAAACATATTAGGCTGAATATTATTATTCGAGAGGTTGCTGCGGTGGAATTAAAATACTGTTGCTGATGATTCAATAGTTGTTGATGATGAGTTGTAACATATCCAAATTCAGTATTGGCAGATTGAGCTCTTTTATGGAAATTGAGTTTGGCTATGTTGCCTTCGAATCTGAGAGACTAATTTGGAGAAAGAAGTGTTGGGTCTTTTAATAATGGGTTTGGGGTAATAGGTTGGATTATGAATGGATTTGGGTCAAATTCAGGTAGACCAATGAACCTTATGCCACATATTTAATTAAAAAAATTCATATATTCCACATCAGCTTCTGTTAAAAGGAGGGGCAATTTTTAGACTTAAATGTAATGTCAATGGCCATTTTTAACCAAATATGGAAGGAAGGACAAATTTGAACCAATAGGTGGGAGGAGGCCATTTTTTATCCAAATGTGGAAGAAAGGACAAATTTGAACCAACAAATGGAAGGAGGGCATTTTTTATCCAAATGTGGAAGAAAGGACAATTTGAACCAATAGGTGGAAGGAGGACATTTTTATCCAAATGTGGAAGAAAGAACAAATTTGAACCAATAGATGTAAGGAGGGCATTTTTTAATCCAAATGTGGAAGAAAGGACAATTTGAACCAATAGAAGGAAGGAGAGCATTTTTGAGTCATTTCTAATATGTTATGAGCATTTTGATCCTTTTCCGTTTAAAATAAATAGATTTTGAAAGTTTGGCTAAACAAACCTATAAATATATAACATAACAAGTCAACAAGAATAAGCTTACACGCTAATATCATAATCAAAACAAAATATAGGTATTATTCAATGCTAATTGATTTCTTTTACCGACGGGACCATATTTTAAATCCGAGACCAAACTAAAAAAATATTTCACCCGAAACCAGATCAAAAACTGATAAACCAAACCAATAACAAAAAGATTCGGTTCAGTAATTTTTCAATTTTAATTCGAATAATACATCCTCGCGCAACACAACTTGCGGGAGAGCAAAGAAACCGAGTACATTGCGCAGAGGCAGTCTTGGGGGAGGCTGGACTAGCGTGATGAGCGGGAGCTTGAGCATGAAAGCCAGTGGATCCAGATCCTACCAGGGTGAAGGTAGCTTGGGTCGCCGAGGCTCCACGCTCGGCTATCGCCATTTCAGCCCACAGGGCAGGTTTGCTTCCGGTGTCGGCACCAGGAATGTTGTTGTAACACCCTAAATTTATTATTGGAATTTAAATAATTTTGCTCTTGTAGTAAATACTTTTTATTATTTTTCTTGAGTTTAAAATTTTTATTTTGATATCCGAGGTTGAATTTTAGTACTGCTTTCCATCCACAAACAGACGGCCAGTCCGAGAGAGTCATACAAATCTTGGAGGATATGCTTCGAGCATGTGTTATTGAGTTCAAGGGTAATTGGGACAAACACTTGGCGTTAGTGGAATTTGCTTACAATAATAGCTACCAATCAAGTACAGGTATGCCTCCTTATGAAGCTTTATACGGCAGGAAATGTAGAACCCCTCTTTGTTGGAGTGAAGTTGGTGAAAGGAAATTTTTAGGTCCTGATATTGTGCAACAGACTGAAGACAAGGTAAAGATAATCAAGGACCGGCTAAAAATTGCTTCAGACAGACAAAAGTCATATGCAGATCTCAAGAGGCGTGAAATTGAACATCGAAAGGGCGATAAAGTATTTCTAAAGGTTTCTCCATGGAAGAAGATTATGAGATTTAGCCAAAAAGGAAAACTTAGTCCTCGATTCATTGGACCTTATGAAATACTTGAACGAGTTGGCCCTGTTGCGTATAGACTAGCTCTGCCACCTGAGTTAGACAAGATCCACAATGTGTTCCATGTTTCTATCCTTAGGAAGTATCGGTCTGATCCATCTCATGTTCTTCCTATTGAATCCATAGAGATCAATCCTGACTTGACATATGAAGAAGAACCTATCCAAATCTTGACACGTGAGGTAAAAGAGCTTAGAAAGAAGAAAATCCCCTTAGTAAAAGTCCTTTGGAGAAATCATTCTGGCAAAGAAGCTACTTGGGAGTGAGAAGAGGACATGCGAATGCAATACCCACACTTGTTTTAAGACTAGTATAAGGTAAATTTTGGGACGAAATTTCTTTTAAGTGGGAGAGAGTTGTAACACCCTAAATTTATTATTGGCATTTAAATAATCTTGCTCTTGAAGTAAATACTTTTTATTATTTTTCTTGAGTTTAAAATTTTAGTTTTTGTTTGAAAAAAATAAAAATTTAGCCTTCTCATATTTTATTTGATCTTGGACAAATTTGATAAAAAGGGGTACTACCTTTCTACCTCAAAGAGAAAAGACCATTTCTTTCCCCCTCCCCCCCCGCCCCCCTCTACTTGTTCTTCTTCTCCTTCTCCTAAACCCCCCATTAGAGACTTCAATCCACATAAACTACTCTCCAAATATCATCAAGATCCTTCTGGTTTTCATGCTTTGAATATATTTTGGAATGTTGCCACCAAGAATCAAATAGGTTAAGCCTTGTTTTGAAAATCCTAGGTTTTGGGTTTGTGAAGAGGCTCAATCAATCTTGTGGTAAGCTTGTTATTCCACATTTTTTTGGGTGAAAGATTCAAGTTTTTGTTTAGAGATTTTGAAACCTTAAAGTAAGACAATTTAATCCCGTTTTTGGAGCTGGCAGCAGTTAGTATTTTGACCATAACTTTTTATCTATAAGTTGAAATTTGGTGATTCAAAAGGCTGTGGAAAGATAAGAAAATTATCCAAAACTTTTGTGTTTTGCAAAAATCCTAATTCCTCTGTTTACTATGTCAAAAATGGGCTGCAGTGCAGCACATAGCTGTTGTCCAAGTTTTTTCTATTTAAAAACTAGCAATAGTGGTGAACCATTTAGCCCCGTTTTTGTCCGTCATGATCTAACTTCTATATCTTTAAACTCTATACCTTAAGTGAGTATTCCATTGTGTATATAAGGTACAAGAGGCTCTTGTAAAAGCTAAGAAAGTCGATATAATTGCTTAATCGTTGCTTTGGGGATTTGTAACTTCTTGGTGTTTTTCTTTGAGCTTTAGAGGCACTAAGGCTCCAAGGTTTGCACATATTCTTGAATTTCACATTTTATTTAGTTGAAGTATTTTGAATATCTTAAGCTTGGGTAAAACTTGTCTTTACTTTAATCTGCTATCCTATTTGGTTGTTGCTAGTTAAATTCTTATTTCGCTCTGTTCAATTGAGTATGAATACTTTGAGTCACTCGGAAACTTTGAATATCATGTGGTATCATGATGCATGCTTTTGTAAGACAAACTAACTCGCCCACATATACGGATTTCTTGAGCATTATTGCATTCTCGTTGGGATTTTGTCCTTTTTATGATAGTGACTTTGCCACTTATATTGGCATGCCTCTTGAGATTATTCGGATCTTGTCCTATCTTGACTTTGGATTCACATTTCATCTTAATTATAGATCCTGGTCCATCTTAAGTATGAATGGGGAAGTCGCTTTCAACATGGTTCTTGATTCTCTTGATTATTGGGTGACGACCCTACTTGATTTGGGACTCCGGTCCTTCTTGTTATTCGATTATGCTTTGATGTGATTGCATGATGTATGTGTTGGGCGAAATTAACCAAATGATGAACTTTCTTAGATTTTCTTTGGAAAGCTTCTTGATATTTGAGATTTTGAATATTGATATCTTGAACTATTTTAATATTTGATATTTTATTTTCTTGAAAGGATTGTACCTTCATTTAGTTCTTGACGGTGATTTTGACAAGCTTATTCCTAGAATTTATTCTTGTACTCCTTACATATATTTTTTTATATTAAGTATTAGTTAAGTTTATGTGTCACCAAGCTTTATTCTTAGCGATAGTTTGTTACTATCGTAGGTGATGTTCCGCAAGAGACTTGAGGATGGCCATTTGAAGTAGACTCTTTGGATGCTTAGATGAAGATCACATTTGCATGAGCATGTTCATTTTGTACACTTTTGGGGACTTGTACGTGATCCATGTGATACACTAAGATATGCACTTTAGAATGAAATTTGGGTCATCTTTGCTAATATTTTGTAACTTGATTTTGATGAATGACTTGACTATTTTGGGAGTGTCCATGCCCAAATCTTGTAATATTTTAAATTTAGTACTTGTGTTGAACTTGGGAAACTTAACTAGTTTGTATTTGAGATTGGAGTTGAATTTCATGCTTGGTATGAGCCTTGGATGTTTGATGAATTCTAAAGTGTTGATTTAACTACTACGTGTTTGATGAATTCCAAAGTGTTGATTTAATTCAAAATAGGTGTTGTCCATTTTAATGATTGGATATTTCTATTTTGTTTTAGGAGGTTTCTTTTAGATCCTACTATGTTGAGATGTCGTATTTGGAATCTTATTCACATGGGCCTATTTCCGCTGCCACATGATAAAGTCATTGTTTTAAATTTTTTTCTTCTACATTTTATGTACGCTCGAATACATATGTATTTATTATTTTGTTCTACTCGTGAATATCTTTGTCAAATGAATTTTATCCTTAAATTTACTTATTAGTCTATTTTGCAAAAATAGTTTCGGGACGATTATTGAAATTAGTTAGTATGGATTAATTCGTTAAGTAGCATCGCCCCTAGGGGGTTGCTACAGTTGTTCCCGCCAACGCTCCTTGAAAGCGGCAAGTTGTCTTCATCTAGACTCTCCAGATCCACAATCTACCGAATGCTGGTATTTTGCCGAATCTTTTGGTATTTTAGGCTGGTAGTTAGAAGTTGATGGAATGATTGATTCGGCTCCTTCCAAGCCTTTGCTTAGCTTCCTTTTGGTTCGTTTAACCCCGGACCGGGGGCTTGAAGAAGTTTTCTTTCGAGCACGTTTTCTCTCATTAATCTGTTCCACTCTCTCGAGGGCCGCAGACACATCCCCGGGAACTTCTGGGATGAGGGGTGCAGGAATTGATTTCGGTAAATCTGGGATAACAAGAATGCAAACGTAAGTATCCGGTAGCTCAGTCAGAACATAAAAGGAGAGGAAGCGGTCTTAAAAGCAGACTTACCATGGTTACTGGGGATCCACTTCCGGTCCTCGGAGAGTATTTTCCAGGTATGGGTATCGGGGGTTGAGACATCCAGTATGCTCTAGATCCAATCCTCGGGATTTTCGATCTCTGGGGGCTCCCAGATGGTAGCTAATTAAAAATGGAGTTGAGGTTCCACTAATAAGGCTCGAAAAAGAAAAAACTATGAAAGAAATATACACTTACGAGTTTCATTCCAGGTCTCGGGGATGGGCCTATCATCGGTAGGAAGCAGGTCGATGGTATTGATTAACACAAAGCGTTCTGACCACCCTCGGTCATGGTCATCATCAAGGTCGGTCATCAAAGACTTGTTGCCTCTCCTCGTGAGCTTTATGATACCTCCCCGAAAGATTCGGGGAGAATATAGACTCGGATAAGATGGGCCCGAGAAAAGCCCACAGGCTTGCTTAGAAAAGTACCTGATGCTCGCTACCGCTCTCCATACTGAAGGTCCTATCTGGGCCATGCACACTTTATAACGACGGCACATCTCTAAGATCACCTCGTCAACCTCGTTCCCAATTTTCATTGAGAATGGGTACGTATAAAGGAAGGAATATCCTTGCCGGTGAGAAGTGATACTCTTATCCGGACCCGGGAGGAGGATTTCTGCGCCATCCCACCGGCAGTCCCTTCGGACTACGGGGAGGCGATCGGGGGTAATCCGAGTTCGGTAGTCACCAACATGGGAGTCTCGGGCTCCGGGTTTACCAAAGATGGCAACTTTGGGTGTAAAATCATATTCCCAATTCCAGTTTTTGGGGATAATGGATCTGGCGGGAGGATTGCATTTCTCGCCACCTCGGGCACGGCCGTCAGTGGCGGAAGGCGGTGGGGTGGCAGTAGTGGCAAAAGAAGTGGCATTTCTAGGTGAGTTGGAAGAAGACATGATGTTGTTTTCAGAGTGGAGGTACGAAGAGATAAGTTAAGAGAATTTTGCTTTTCTGATAATTGAAATTTAATTGCGGAAGCGTTGCTCTTCAAAAATGCAAGAGAGGGGATGAAAGAAGTGAGGATCGAAGGAAGGTATATTTATAAGCAGGAAGAGACCTAGAGTCATCATGAGGCTCGTAGGTGTCACGACCTAACCGGAGGGCCATGACGGGCACCCGGTGCTAACTCATCCGGGCACCTCTCACCATACATTCATATTTATATCTAGGTGAGCCACATAGCCTACTCTTGCTTTCTATACATCGATAATACTAATCACATCGGGCAACGACACATTTAGATCATCATCAACAATAATTCCTATATCCATATACACAAGCCGACGAGGCTAACAAAATAATATACAAAATATGAGCCGACAAGGCTACCAGACATCTAACCATACCCGACTGTCTACGAGCCTCTAAGAAGAGTATGTAACATCATATAGACGGGACAGGACTATGTAACATCATATAGACGGGACAGGACCCCGCCATGCCCATATATACACAAAAGAATAGTACCCAAAAGGCTGCACTCAATCAAATAGAGCTCACTGCACGGTCTACGAACAAGCGATCTATGGGGTCAAGTCTATCTCTCCTCGTCCACCTGCGGGCATGACGCAGAGTCCACAAACAAAAGGATGTCAGTACGAATAATGTACTGAGTATGTAAGGCATAATCAACATCATAATTAGAAGCATAATGAATGACATGAGATAGAGAAGTTATAAGATAATGAAGCCATTTGTACCTCTAGCGTTGTTCGTCGTATTTACTTACCCCTTTTTTCTAATGGGGATCTTCCATTTCATACATTTATACTTGTAGTAATATCGTACCCGACCATAGAGTTTCGGTGTCTTACATACCCGACCATAATAAGATTCTGTGTTATATGTATCTGGCTCTAACAAGGCTCAGTGTTATCCGTACCCAACTGCAGTGGTGTGCGCGCAATAGGTATCATACCCGACCATATAAGCTTGGTGTTACATAATAGTTATACATACTTATACATGTATACATACTAGTCCATAAGTATCATCCACAACATCGTTTTCGTTACATCTTTCCTTAGGGGATCAACTATCATATAAAGGGGGCAATGGCATCGTGAAAATATTGAGAATCATGTACTTTAGTAATGCTAAGGATGGAGTCATCTGGGAAACATTTTGGAACCCATGTGAAGGTATATAGCAAAGGAATCATGCCTTAATGAAAGAAGGGTTAGCCTTACATACCTCGTCGTCTTCTTAACTACTTAACGTTCACCGTCGAAGCTTGATAAATCTACATTTAGAAGGATTCATACCATAGTTAAGCCTGAATGATACTCTTAAATTCGAACTAGAATAATTCATGATCTAATGAAAATTGGGCAGCATTTCCCCTATTTCATCGACTTCCACTATATTACAATATAACTCTTAAACATCGACAATAACATCCACAATATCATAATCAAGTAATCACATTACATTAAGCCTTCAATAATCATTCTCATATTCAACTCATACTAGCAACTTCATGCCAACTTTTGCACATTTTCATACAACGCTTCCTCATCACCATTATTACCTTCCATAATAAGATTATATCCATATCATACTAAGAATCACAACTTAAGTTAGCTCACTACTCAAAAACATCATAAAAGCTACATTTAGACTTCATTTTCTACTTTCTTTTTCTACCCAGGTTATTCAACCACCAAGCATTCATGATAACATGAAGTAAACATGAAAACTAACCTTTTATCTCATAAGAATAGGCTTTAGAGCAAGTTATCAACTCGTGAGAAAACCCTAGCTTCAATGCCCAAGAATTTCTTGTTGTCTACTAACCCTAGCAAGACTTCTAACATATGGATGTCTTGATTCTTGCCTCTTGATATTTGTTTTCTCTTGGGTTGGAGTGGAATATGCTCGGATAAGGGTTTTGGAGCTCTCACGACTTGTGGAAAAGTGGAAAATGAAATAAAAGAACAAGGGTCGTCTATTTATACAAAAATTAAAAAGCAGCCCGATGGACTTATACGGACCATTTATACGGTCCGTATAAGTGGACCGTATAACACCACCAAGAAAATGTCCCTTTCTGTAAAGGTCATGTTATACGGACCCCCTCTTATACGGACCGTATAAAGTTATACGGACCGTATAAGTGGTCGTATAACTCACAGTTATCCGAAACTTTCTCTCGTTAATTCGTTTGACTTCCAATCCTTGTGGAACCTTCTTGCCACTTATGTAACACTTCATTAACCATACAATAGGCCCTATAGCATCCCTTCAAGATATTTCTAAATAACATTAGCTTAATTATAGCGAAAACCTTCTCGAACACGACTTACATTTCACTTCCTTCAACAAACTTAGGCTCATATATTCAGATGACTTCAAAATCTTATAGTATGCAACTTAAGCTATCTAATGCTTTCCTTAATCTCGTATGGATTTCGTGTTCATCTTAAGCTCACATTAGCTTACTCACGAGGCAACAAAATCCGAAATTTTCGAGGTGTAACAGTAAGGTCATCATTTAGCCTTGGGACTCCGCAAAGGGGGATACAGATAGTACCCACCCGGTGATGGGCACGTGTTCTGCAAAAATCAAAATGTCAGACGGCGTGTCTTGTCATTAAATTAAAGCGTCTCGGATACGTTTGTTATGATAACTCTTCCACTTTCTGGGAAAACCTGTTTGAATCCCGAAAAGTAGGGGGACTATTTGTATTGGGTAGTTTTACCAATGTGGCCGAGACATGTGGCGCGAAGGATGAGACTTCGGATTAGTCAGCATCACTGCTACCGGGGGAAGATTTATGGTACCGGAAGAAGCTGCAGGTCTGCTGTAACGCGCGGCTTCTCCGGACCTGAGAGGCCTAACGGTCATCCGTTATTACACAGCTGAGGCGTTACAGATTCATTATTATTGCAACTTTATGACTCTCTTTATTGTACATTATTATCATGCATTTAAGGTTTAGTATAAGCAGGGGCGCGACACATGGAATAAGTTCCCCTAGCTCTAAGTATAAATAGAGGAGGTAATTCATATTATAAGGGACACGATATTCAAGCTAATACACACAGTTCTTCTTACTCTCACATTTCTGTACAATTTATATTCTTGCTATTGCTTTACTAAGCTCCGGAGTCATAGCTCATCGATAGCAAGAGGAGTTTAACCTCAGACAAACATCTATAATCCAGGCTCTCTCTCTCTCTTTCTTTATCTTATTCGCATCTATTTACTGTAACACCTCGTACCTTAAACTAGGTTACGTTCATGATTTGAGACTTAGAAGACCAGATGAGAAGTGTCGAAAATAAATTCGTCTCAGTTCAGCAAAGTTCCATTTGTACGACCAGTTATACGGACCGTATATTATTATCCGGCTCGTATTTTCAATCCGTGTTACACAAGTGGAAAAATTCTAGTTTCTGCCAAGTTTGTGAAATGCTTCTATACGGACCATATAATGTTATACGAACTGTATTTTAGTTCGTGAAACTCATTTGGGAAATTTCAGTTTCTGAAATTTTAATCATTGTCAAATACGGCCAATTTATACGGACCGTATAACTTTATACGGACTGTATAAGTTGACCGTATAAATTCCCAACATAGTTAACTATAAATACCTCATGTTCAGTTCTTTTTCCACTTTTCACATTCTCCAAGCCCTAGAACGAAGGTTTTCTTCTCCCAATAATTCAAAACACCAAGGTAAGCCTATTCCAATCATTCCAAGTCAATTCTAACATATATTCATGTAATCTAATGAGGAAAACATTGTTCCTAACCTAGGGTTTTCAAGAAAACCCATCTCAAGGCTCAAGGTTTAATGTTTTGGAATTCTATTACAAGTTTTGGAGCATTACTAGGTATGTAGGGCTTCTATCCACGTGTGGGAACATCTTTGTTCTTCCGTACACCACGTTCCTCCATGATTATACAAGAGTTCACTAAAACTAGGGTTTTAGATATGTTCATGATAACCCTAAGTCTATATATCATGATGTACCATGTTTCTATACGTAGTTCGTTATTGTGTTCTTGATATTCCATTTTGATTATTGAGAATCACTTTTCGTAATCCATGAAAAACCCATCCTGTGCATTCCATGGGTTCTTACATGCAAGTTATTAATAACTATGTTTACTTTCATGAAACGCTCTGCATATTTACACGTTTTCATGCAAGTATATTATGTAACTACATCCATGTATCATCCAAGTCACGTTTTATGAAAAACTGTGGGCTCAGATGCCACCTATATATATTATGTTCATGTTTTTAGGAGTTGTACAGATTATCGAGAAGGCTTTAATAGCCTGAAACTACGTTAGCCACCATAGGATAAGGATCACTCCGCCCATGTTTAGGACGATTCCTTCATACTTTATTGATTGGATCCTTTCATACCATGTTTATATCTTATACCCCTGGCAAGGTATGAGAGCTCTACCGGTCGGGTCAGGTACCAGACTCCACATATCCACGTGGTGATTCATGTTGTCGGTTACATTTATGCGCTCCCCACTTAAAATGTTTTTACTCATGATTATATATATGCGTGTGTGTGCGTGTGTGTGTGTTCATGTTCATGATCAGGTTTTAGTTTTAGTTTCAGCTCTCATTATGTTATTTCATGTGCCATGTTTATTTCATTCAGTTGCTTTCCATACCAGTACATTCAATGTGCTGACGTTCCCTTTCTATTGCCCGGGGGCCTGCATTTCATGATGCTGGTACGGATTTACAGGACGACGCATCTGCTCAGTAGGATCATTCACGTATCAGCTTTTGGTGAGCCCCATCTTCTTCGAGGTTTAGTCATTATTTACATTTATGTCAATTATGCAGTTAAGATATGCTGAGGGCCTTGTCCCAGCAAGTATGTTCTACAATTCAGATTCATGATAGGGGTTTTGCAGCACCAGTCGTTATGTTATGTCAGATATTCGGAGTCGTCTAGCCATTTTGACTCGTTTTTATTATCTTCATTCAGACTATTCCGCATTATGATATTTTCAGACTTATGATTTATGATCCCACGCTCTACTTAAATTATGCATGTTCATCGGTTATTCTGCATTAGTTCATGCCCATGTTGAGTCAGCAAGCCATGTGGTTTGCTCGGTCACATGCAGTCAGGCATCGAGTGTCGTGTTACACCCAGGCCATGGTTCGGGGCGTGACATTTATGATATTTCAATACTAGCATCTTAATCTTATTGGTTACTCTGATCTACGTGTCCCTGACCATGTGTACAAATTCAACTGAACCGTTTTACGGGTAAACAATAGGTATTCTTCAATATTAATTGATTTCTTTTACCGATGGGACCATAATATAAATTTGAAATCAAACTAAAAAGACATTTGTTAAAGATATTTCACCCGAAACCAGATAAAAAACTGATAAACCAAATCAAATAATAAAAAGATTCGGCTCAGTGATTTTTCAATTTAATTCGAATAATACATCCCTGCGCACCAAGTAGTACTCCCTCCGTCCCATACTAAGTATCACCTTAGCCAAAAACACGCATATTAAGACATTAATAATGAAGTGTAAAGTTTACCAAATTACCCTTATGTTAAAAAAAAAAATCTTCTTGATGATTAGCAAGCGTTAAGTTAGGGTTCATCTTTTAACATTGGGAATCCAACCATCATCATTTAGAGTACTACTACTTCTTTTGCCTCTTACTAATCCTATCTTCGATAGGCCAAAACTTTCATTTTCACGTGAAATCCAAAATTTGACATTGTGAATCCAACTTTTGGCCTTGAATAAAGAAACTTGCCATATTTTGTCCAAGGAAAAAGTTGGAAAAAACTAGTCAATATATGCATTGATATCCTAAGGTGACACTTATTATGGGATGAAAAAATTTAGTTAAGGTTACACTTATTATGGGACGGAGGGAGTAATAAATAAATACATTTATATGGTCACAAAAACAATTAAAGCAAGCCTAACTTACCTAACGTAATCCATAAAACACCGCTGTACCTGACGTGGCTTCATATTATTGGTGGATTTGTGAGCTGTCACGGAACCAGCGGTAACCAAATCATTTCCCTTCCTTTTCAGGTATATAATGCCTTGATAAAGACATTACCTACCCTTTACACTGTCTTAAGACTCTCTTCTTTCTGCAAAATTTACCATAAACACCGTTTACATATTTAACACCGGAAGTTGCAGTTGCCGGTGACGGAAGTGGACGGACACGTGTAAATTAGGGTTTGGAGATGAAGATTTTTGTGAAGACTCTGAAAGGCACGCACTTCGAGATCGAAGTGAAACCCGAAGAAACAGTAACTAATCGATCTCTCTCTCTATATATATCTTATACGTGTTTTTATGTTTGTGAAAGCTTTGTGCAGTTATGAAATTGAGTTGTTGTTGCAGCGATTGGAGTCTAAATTAGGGTTTCCAACCGGCGGACGTGGATTTAGGGATTTAAGTCACTGATTACTAAAAAAAGTGATTTGACTGTCACTCTGTAGTAATTAATGTGGACTTGTAACAAAAAATTAACTGTATGTATAGTTCGGGTCAAAGTTAGTGGCAGCGAATTTTAGGTAGATGGTTTTGGAGGGTTTTTATAACAAGTAATATTGATGTTGTTTTTATTTAGTGAATTGACAGTGTGCTAAGTAAATTTATGCAGTTTGCTCTAGTAGAATTGGGTTTGGATTCAGTTGAATGATTATTTACTATTGAGTAGATTCTATACTCCCCTGCTATATAAGCACTATGAAGAGCAAATATCTGAATACTCCTAAAGTAATGAATGTGGAAAATTGTGGCAAAAATTTAACTCTATTTATAGTTCGAGTCAAAGTTAGTGGCAACCTGATGAAAGCTGCAGAATGGTAGCTTTGTTTGCGAATTATAGGTTCTAATGGTGCATGGGTTGGGAGGGCGGTTGTTTCGAGTAATATTGATGTTGTTGTTTTGATTCGTGAATTGATAGTATAGAATGCTGCTAAGTAATTTTATGCGGATTGTTCGAGTAGAATTGTATTCCGGTGAATGATTATTTACTATTGAGCAGACTCTGGACTGCCCTATATAAGCACTATGAAGAGCAAATACCTGCTGCTACTGTTTGGGATTTTCTAGTTTATACTATTTTGCTTAGTGGCTATCTGCATCAAAACCTTGGTTGCTAGGAATGCTTCAAATCATTATTTTCTGCATAAGTTTAACCGGTGGAAGCTTGGGGGCAAGTCCGTTATTTTTTAAGGAAACAAATTCTTGTTTTTTCTTGGCAAGGGTAGTTTGGAGTGTTTTCTATTTGGTTTGGACTTGGGAGCGCTTTTAATTGTTTATTCTAATGTTAGTGGAGCCATTGGTTGTGTTGATGGAGTTTCTCTGTTTCAGCTCTATCTCTGTTTGAGTGCTAGGTCAGTTATGTGATATCATAACTTGCGTAGGAATAGTTTACCCTGTGCGCACCCGAAGGGTAGCTGCTGCGGGTTCCCATGTCATAAAAAAAAAAAAAACTTGCGTAGGAATAGGAAAGAAAATGATCTTGGTAGAAATAGGATCTTCCCTTCTAGTCAGTACTTTCCTTTACCCTCTACAACAGAAAAGAAAAAAAAGAATCTTTCCTTCTGTCAGCAAGGTGATTGATTGTCGATTGGGTGGTGTCAGGACTCCTCTCTCGATTTTCTCTTGTTCAATTTTGAATCTTTTCGAAGGAGAGAGTTGACTACGTTTTGGGAAACAATAGTATCCTGCTAAAGGCAATATGTATTATCCAAGGGGCTGATTCTTACGTTCTAGAAAGAAAACCAACTTGTTTTTTACCCTGCTTTGCCGTTCTTGCGTCTGTCTTTCCTTTCTTATAACGATGGTGTCCGGCAAGCTGGTGCACACCTCAACTAAGTCACCAAATTCTTGTTACCTCCCACCAACATAGATACCAAGCAACTCTACCTATTGAGTTTTAGGTCGAAGGGAAGAAATCACATAATACATTTTTTTGTCTTCACTGGATTTCGAAACCTGATCTCCCTTTCTCACTTCATTGACCACTAGGTCACATCCTTGGGTGCAACCGTTCTTGCATCTATCTTGAAGAGGCTTGACAAATTCAGACACATTTCTCATGGGTGGGGACGATAAGCTCGTATATCTTACTGTACAGAAAAGTGTAAGTGTGCTTCTGATGAATCTAGAAGGGGATACAGAATCGAAGCTTGCTTGGTTAATGGCTTTTGAGATTTTCCTGCTTTGTAGATAACTGTTAGACAGCCTATGCTAAACGTTTTGTAGAGATTTTCCTATTGTTCAGAAAATTCTGAGCATGGGCTGTTAGAACAGCCCATTATAAACGTTACCTCTTCAATAGGGCGCAGGAGTTGGAAGATTTATTAAAAAATTTAATTGGTGCACTTGTACAGAAAACATTAACCGTGTGGCGGTACACCATTCACATATATGTGATATAATAAATGGTGCAAGACAGAAGAAAAGATTGTTCTTGAGGTAACATTTAGAGATTTTCGTAGGCACTTAGAGTTATCTTTTTATTTTTTCTTTAATTTCTGATTTGTTTCTTGTGGACACATCGCTGTCGTCTTAACAAGGTCTTCACTTTCCTTAAACAATTCTTTTTATCTTAAAGAAAATAAATGTTGCCCTTCCGAAAGTGTAGCGGTATCTAGAAATGGTGTCACTTAGGCGATAAAACTGAATGGAGACTCTGGCAACTGGCTAATCAATTGATGATCTTTTGGCACGTTTATACGATCGTCATCTCAAATGGAGCGGTTTTGATAGCTTAGAGTAGAGGACTACTTCTAAGTTCTAACTTATCAAAAATAATAGCTTAGAGTAGAGGAGTAATGATGAGGGTTTTCTCTGGAAAATCTTTCTTCATAATATTCATTGATCAACAAATATCAAGGTTCCGATGTTAAGGGTTCCACATTGTTTGAGAGTAAACTGTTGTTTCCTTATATGGTTATGAGCAATCCTCACGTCATAAGCTATTTTTGGAATTGAGTTTGGTCGAAAGTCCAGTTGCTTAGCATAGTATCAAGGTCGTACCCATTCCAATTTTTATACTATAATATTATGGTTTCCACGCTCCAAATTTTAGTCATGGGCGTACGGGGCTTGAGGGCATGGCCTGTTATCTCTTTATATGGTTTTGGGCATTCCTCACCTCATAAGCTAGCTTTTGGGGTTGAATTAGGCCCAAGACCTCCCTTTTTAAGCACTTTATAGGGCCCACTTCCCTATTAAGGCCCTCATGAGTGCAATTCGGTTTGGTCCTGTGTTCTTGAAGCTACAGTTACTCGCCAACATTTCAAGAGAATTAGAAGTACATCAATGCCATGAGGATGATGAAACCTCCTGCATGCAGCAAATTCAGAAGACTGCGTTGCTTTTCTTTTTCTTTCTGTTTGGCTTTTCTTTGATATCTGTTTTTTTTTCCTTTTTTCTTTTTGTGGTTACCATTACCTTCTTTTAGTGCAAACAATAGTGTGCAGGCATGGTTGAAGAGCTTGTGCAGCAGTTACAGCTACTTTGCCTTCCTAATTTTGCCTTTTTGCTGTTTATATTTCTCCCCTAGTTAAAGTCCTCCTTGTATACATCACATGTATACACCCTTTCTTCTTCAAAAATAGAGTAAATTTAGCAACCAAAAAAATCAGAACAGCATTGCAAGTGTTGATCTCTTCATTTTTACTTCTAAACAAAAAGCCCTGATCTCACTCATGTTTTTAATTTCCTCATCAGCTTTCTTTCTTTCCTTTTTCCTTCTCTTTTTCCTCTGTTGCACAAACTGATGTGGTCCATATAATAAATATTCAGGTTGCTGATGTGAAGAAAAGCATAGAAACAGCTCAAGGTCAAGATGTCTACCCCGCTGCACAGCAGATGCTTATCCACCAGGGTAAAGTTCTCAAGGACACTACAACGTTGGAGGAAAACAAAGTTGCTGAAAATAGTTTTGTCGTTATAATGCTTTCCAAGGTACCAATTCTTCAAAGTAGTTAAAGCTTTTCTATTGTTCGGTTAGAAATAGCTATTGTTCCCAGATGATTTTGAGGGTACTTCATGCTGCCATGAGCCGTATGAATACAGATTTTTCTGTTTCTTTTGCTGATGACGGTTCATCTCATATTTTTGTCCTCCCATGGTCCTTGTAGAATAAGGTTTCAACAAGTGGAAGCTCAGCTACACAGCCAGCACCTTCAAATTCGGTGAGAGCTTAATTGCTTGCTGGAAGTTCTTTTTTTCATTTGAGCTTCTTTAATGCACTTTCTTCCATTGCTGGACTTGGCTATATCTGTTTCTGGTGTGATGATTGAGATTGAGTTCAGCTTCCTTTAAATTACACACACACATATATATACTGTTGATCTGATAAGTACGTTCCTTGTATATTTTATGTTGTCCTGTTGCAGAAAAAAACATGTGATGAATGATGATTGTTTTTGTAACCTACACCTGTACTTGTATATTGTTTGGTTTATGGATTTTGTAGCTGAACCATGTGCTGAAAGAGAGTAATTTTGCTGAGGCTTGTATTGCTGAGGCTTGTAATATGATTATATTACCTGTGCTATTCTGGGGCACTTGAAGTCTAACATCTTATGCTGTGAGCCATTTGGAGATGATTGTATGAATCTATAATGGTTATTTGGGAGCTGATGATATCCTTATGATGTTGTCCTGTCGTGAAGAACATGTGATGAGTGGAGATATTATTTGTAACCTACACCTGTAATGTGGAGACACACGTTTGGTTTATGAGTTTCGTAGCTGAACTATGCACTGATAGAGAATGATTTTGTTGAGGCTTGTGAAATTATTATATTACCTGTGCTATTCTGGGGCACTTGAAGTGTAACATCTTATGTTGTGAACCATTTAAAGGTGATTGTATGAATCTAGAATGGTTATTTTG
Organism: Lycium ferocissimum; assembly: GCF_029784015.1. Taxonomy (NCBI): domain Eukaryota; kingdom Viridiplantae; phylum Streptophyta; class Magnoliopsida; order Solanales; family Solanaceae; genus Lycium; species Lycium ferocissimum. The sequence continues at coordinate 35,340,619 of NC_081343.1, read as the reverse complement.
GAGCTGATAATATCTGTTTGGTTAGGCCCAACCTGCAACATCCACAGGCCAATCTACACAGACAGTAACAGCAGCTCAAGCACCTGCGGCAAATGTGGCACCGTGAGTTTCTGTTTTGCCACAACTTTTTACTGTTGCCGGTGGCCGGAAGATACTTGGAAGAATTTTCATGTTTGTGGTTTAGTTAGCTTAAGCTTTTCCTGCTTCTTTTTTTTTTTTTAGTGCACAATCTGCTCCTGAGTCTGCTCCTACTCCTGCTGCTGCGCCAGCTACTGCTAAGTGAGTGCATATGATATCTTGGACTAAAAAATTACTTTTTGGTGATGCTACGTGATTAGTTAGGTCATGTTTTATTTTACTTTCTTTGTCAAACAGTCCTGTGACAGATGTGTATGGCCAAGCGGCATCAAATCTTGTTGCTGGTAATACCTTGGAAGCTACGGTTCAACAAATTCTTGATATGGGTGGTGGAAGTTGGGATAGGGATACAGTTGTGCGTGCTCTACGTGCTGCATTTAACAATCCAGAGAGAGCTATTGAATACCTGTACTCCGTGAGTTTATGGTTGCTTAAATCTTCTTGACTCCATTACTCATCTCTAGCACTTTTCAGTTTTGGCTGACAATCACTTCTAAGTCTCCTTAACTGTGGGTTAGGAGAATTTATTCATGTTTTGGGGGTTCAGCTGTTTGAATATTGTTTTGTCTACTGTGTTATCATATTACTGCTGCTCTTTTCCTGAATGACCAAGTTCTCTCTCTTTTGTTTCCTTGGCTTATATTTTTGCTATGTTTGAGGTGTTTTTTCTTCCATGTTCTTTGTCACTTTGGCTTTATCCTCATTCTTCATGTTGTGACCTTGGGACCATACTTAAACAATTCCTCTTTTTTCTTAGCTAAGAACGGAATATAATGGAAGCCAAGGATCATACAAGCAACACCAACTAGTTGGCATTAAGCCACTAAGGTTTAGTTGTTACTTGTTATACTTATACTAGGTCCTACGTATGCCATGACTCTTTTTAGTGTGGTTAGATTTGTATGTCATGAAGAAATAAGTGTAATATTTAAAGAACCTGTAGTTTTAAAGGATTCCTAACTTATAGAAGGCAAATTATTTAGTATTTGAATGAAATAGACTCGAGTAGAGCGGATGGATATAGATGATTTATTTATTGATAACCGGATATATAGGATTCATATAGCGACCCCATCTAGTTTGAGATTGAGGTGGAGCTAATTGATTGATTGTTCTTTACTTTGTGCATAGAACGCATCAGATGCCTTCTATGGTAGCTTCCCTGAAGCTTCATATTCTCCTGTAGTTACTTTGCCCAGAAAATATAGTTAGTTCAAAAGTAAGAAAATGTTCAAGTTCTGCTGGCAGTTAGTGCTTGTGTGTTATGCTAGATTCAAGTATTTTCTTGGCTTCTATAGTCATTTCTTTTTATTGACTTTAAAGTACACTGATTTTTTCAGGGTATTCCTGAGCAAGCAGAAATTCCACCTGCCGCTCCTGCCAGCGGACAGGCAGTAAATCCTCCAGTTCAGGCCTCACAGCCAGCAGTTCCGTCCGGTGGGCCAAATGCTAATCCTTTGGACCTCTTTCCTCAGGTGGTGATTCGCTAGAGAATTAAGTTTGTGCTTTCACTTGTTATTCAATATGCTAAAATTATCCTAAATTTACCATCAGGGCCTTCCAAATGTGGGTTCAAATGCTGGAGCTGGAAATTTAGATTTCTTAAGCAATAGTCCCCAGGTACACATCCTGCCTTTGTAAAATTGGTTATTAATTTGTAAGCATAATTTTATATAGCCTCTTTTTTCCGTCAACAGTTTCAAGCCCTTCGAGCAATGGTGCAAGCAAACCCACAGATATTGCAGGTATCGTGCACACACACACACACATGTGCGCTTTTAATTTTGTTTGCATCAAAGCATTTACAAATGTTTTCTGGAACCATGACGGTTTTTTTTTTACTCTGCAGCCTATGCTCCAGGAGTTGGGTAAGCAAAATCCTCAATTGATGCGGATGATTCAAGAACATCAAGCTGACTTTTTGCGCCTCATCAACGAACCTGTTGAGGGGGAGGGGTGAGAACTTCTTGTTTTGAATTAGGGAGCTGGATGCATGAGGCACAGTAATTTTAGCTTCTAGCTGTCCCAAACCCCTTCTTTGACATTTCGTATCTGTATGTGTGGCTGACTTTGTCACTATGTGGTGCTATCAGGAATGTGCCCGGGCAGCCGGCAGGGGCTATACCACAAGCTGTGACTGTCACACCTGAAGAGCGTGAGGCCATTGAACGAGTAGGTTCTTTATATATCTTTTAGCTTGTGCCACATGGTTTCAGGTTCAGTTAGAGTTGGTCACTTCATGACAGTTTTCCTGTATGAGTGGGGGGGGGGGGGTGTATTGGGGGACTTCAGAGTGATCACTGTTGCCTTTGCATGTTGTCGGAATTATACTCTTCCCTTACGTAATACGAAGCCATAGCTTCTACCCTGCACATGTAGCACCTACTACATAAGTTGAAACCCTTTTCTGGTATATTATCATGTGTAGAACAAGATTGGCAGGCTGCTAAATCATGTGAAAGAGGTCACCTTAGAAAGAGGCCATTGTTTCTCAGATTTGCATTCCTTGCCATTCTGGACATTTTCACCCCCACATGAATTGTTCTGTAAGGTCTCACAAGAAATAGCCTTTACTGCTAGGAATCCACCAAAGTTTTTCTATTTCATCTGGGTTACCTCTACGATCAGTTAGCACAGGTAATTCCCAAGCATTTACATTTCTTCTTAGCCTTAGCTGCCATACTACTTCGGCGGAGTAATCTCATAACTTAGCATCACGGAGCAAATGGTAAATCATTGGCAAAGGCTCTTTCACAACTTAGCATCACGGTGAAGAGGCAAATGGTATATCTGTGGCAAAGGCTCTTTGAGCGGTCTCTGTCATATCCATATATCATTCCAAAAGGATATTCTTCTCCCATTACCTGCCTTAGATCTGACATTTCCCAAGAACCATAGTGCTCTTATATGCTTCTGAACCCATGGCCATGTGAATGAGTTACTTGGTACACCATTCAATTTTTGTGACCATTCAATTTTTGTACCATATTTATCTGGAATTACCTTTTTTAGTGCCTCTTATTCCTCATATCAATGGCCAAATGGTAAATCTGTGGAAAACATTAGGCGACACGTGCCAGCATGTGTTCTTTTGTTTTTTAAATTATACTGGTGGTCGGGCTAGATCTCGTGCACCTCAATTATTCGACCGAGTACCTACAGTGCCTCAGCACAACATCGGGTAATTTTTCCTGCCAAGACTTGGTCAAATAGGAAGAAATCATTTTTAGTCTTCGCCAAAATTTGAACCCTTGTCGCCCATGATTTACATCTCATTTCACAGACCACTAAGCCTCACCTTTGGGTGCCTAAAAACATTAACACCATTTTGCACCCTGCACGACACGCGAGGGATGTTGCTGCTTCCTCATTACCACTTTTCCATGAAAAATTCTTGCTCGTGTGGGTTTCACACAATAGCTCATAAAAATAGATTGCTCTTCACCTAGTTAAGCGAATCCTCTCAAACCTGTAATGTATGACTTCTGTAGCGAATCCACTCAAACCTGTAAGCAAGAATGGCTGCTCTAACTTGGTAGTCTCATGCTGCATCACATGTGATTTACCAGGAAGGACCATCAGGTCTGTTTTATCATTTGTTTTCTGCAAACTCAGTTGATATATGCACAAAATTGATACAACAGTAAAAGTTGCGTATGTTTTGGTCTTCCCTACCTATCGACAAAACTGATGCAACAGTAAAAGCTCAGTGAAATGTATATCACAATTTTACTGTTGTATCAATTTTGTGGATATATCAGCTGTGAGTTTGCTGAAAAAGAAACGAATTATGATAGATGTCTACTCGGTCTTCCAAATTTTACTTATCCAGCTGTGATATATATTTCACTGAGCTTTAGCAGACATGAAATATTATTTTGACATGACCGTTTCTGCTTTTGTGGTGTTGATCTTAACAGCTTGAAGCTATGGGTTTCGATCGAGCTTTGGTGTTGCAAGTATTTTTTGCATGCAACAAAAATGAGGAGCTGGCTGCAAACTATCTGTTAGATCACATGCATGAGTTTGATGAATGACATGGATGAACCAGAGTCCACTTTGACCTCTTACAGTTTTCATTATACTTTGTTTTTGATCTTCTTTCTTCTAAATCCGTGTGACATACTTTCTATCTTGCCATGTGGAGTAATTCAATGCCTTCGTTCACAGTGGATGAATAGTCTTGGATCTAAAACTATATCTATAATGGACATGTTATATAAGTAAAAGTACCTGCAAGCTTTCATCTTCTTGTTCAAGTGCCATTAAGTTGCAAGCTTTTCTGGGCTTTGGCAAGAATAACAAGTTTCTTCCCCTGTGAAGTGTGTTATGTGCCGATTTCAATATGTTTGCCATTCTTATTGTGGTCTGTTTTTGTTAATTTTGCCAATGATTTTTTTTTTTTTTTGGTCAACTTAAGATGCTTAACAGCAACTGCTGATGGCATCGACTTAGCTGTTTTAGTTTTTTGTTCAGTTCTTGTTTGTGTGTGTTTGAAGTTATCTTTTGATTTGTTCTGAAAGAGTCGATTAGCTGTTTGAGTCATGTTTCAAAGGAATACCACCGGCATGAATAGGCTTCCTTTGTTCTCGCTCTTCCTTCTCTTTTTCTTTCCGGTGGTATTTCATGCATCCTTGACTTGTGAAAGTTATTGGAATTCTTCCTCCAATGATGTCTTTTTTTTCTTTAGTTTGACAATTCAAGTATATCGTTAAACCAATAACTTAATTGGCCAACGTACTTGATTTGCACCAATGATGTCGAAGACATGCTAGATCTAACGAATCTAACTAAACCTGTATAAAAGCAGACACGGCACACAAGCCTTTAATGACTAGTCAGTAGCCAATAGTCATGAATAGATATGGAGAGAATTGTCACATTTTCGCCAATTCTTGGGGACAACTTAACCATAATGAAGTTGGCGAGAAAAGAATCACCATTAAAGAACTAGAGAAAACTGCACAGTTTGCCCTTCAAATGGGCTGGTCGTCAAAATCAAACTTATGTCGGGTCATTTGCACGATTGTGCTTTAAAGGCACTGGTCTTTAATTTTTGTCCCTCAAATTGTTGGTCTTTAATTTTGTCCTTCACCTAATACCTTAAGGTTCTGAGTTCGAACCCCGGTTCAATTTTAGTAGCAAACTCTACCTTAAGGTGCAAACTCTACCCTTATAAGGCAGCAACACATTTAAAGCATACAGAATTGCTTATGCAGGTTGTTTGTTTCTATAGAACTGCTTCAGCCATTTGTCTTTGTTTAAATATCATGTTAAACTACTGCAAAACTCATCCACTCTCCATGTTCAATTTGATTTCTTCACTTTCCATGGTTGCCAGCAAATAAAAGATGGCATGACATGAAATTTGAAAACACCATCTACGTTAGCGTAGTTGCTGGTCTTCTCCACCATTGTAAGCATGTCTTCACCAGAGTACATCCTTCAACAGTTTGCTACCTGAAGGCAAATCTACCTTAAGGCAGATCGAATCCAAAACTCTGTCTGGTGAATCTAAACTTCTGCCTTGCGATTTTTTTTTAAAATTTTTAACTGAGTAGGGTTTCGAGCCCGGAACCCATGAATTTTTAGGCGAAGAACAACAATTTGAGGGGCAAAAATTAAAGACCAGTGCCTTTTAAGCGCAATCTGCACAAAAAAAGACTTATGTCTAGTGGGGCATAAGTTTTTTAAGGGCCCGACATAACTTGTGGCATATTATGATGTGAACCCAAATATAAATTTATGTCTCGCGAAAAAGTTATTGTCTTGAGGACAAAAGTTAAAGACCAGCACAAAATAGCAAAAGTGCAAATGTGTCGTGTGTGATCACGATCACAACAAGGATCAAAAGTGCGAAAGGTAAAACCCTCCCCCCTAACGCCCACTAGAAATAAAGGTCATCAAGAACGTTTGCAGTTAGTAAGGAACTTTTGTGCGTATGTATGAGATAAATTACTAAAAGAGTTCATAATTTTAGAAGTTCAATGAATTTAACGGTAGAATTTAGTGGCAAAAAATACAAAATATGGATTGATCAAACTTAAATTTGGATCAACCTCTAAGAGCTTTCAAAGGTACACATAGGATCAGTTTCCGAAAGCCTCCTAACATCATATCTTTCACGAGAAGTGATATAGCTATATAGCTAGTTGACAGCTTTCAATACACAACTGGCATTTTATGGTCAAATTACAAATAGTTGTCCATCTAAGAGATCCATTAGCATCTGCTTGCACTGCAGTTTGCAATTGTTACACATTGAACTGCCAAGGGCTTTTTAACAAGTCTACCCCCACGGAAACAACCTCCTAGTTGAGGACATCAACCTTATACATTCATAAGGGAAAGATGAGTATAAACCTTATATCTTTTCACAATTTTAGATTGATATAACTCCTTTATGCCAATTGTTCTGCAAAGGACATGTTAAAAGAATGAAATCCCGGCATTGTCATACTATGGACAACAAAAGCTGACAAGTTCATTTTTCACGACCATGGAAATGGAATTCAGAACATTTGATTTGTTTCCTGCGTCATGGAGGAAATAATATGCATATATAGGCTCAAATCAACTTGTTATTTTCTCAGATAACCTTCTATTGTCAATAACAAACAAACTTAAAACATGATTCTCTATCCACTCGGGGTCTGTATAATCTGATAAAAGTTGAATTTATCAAGTGGAAATTGAGAAACTTAGTATTTCATTACTAGAATGGTGTGTAGAAACTTTTAAAATTTCAGTATTCGATACAGCATATGTTATTTGAAAAATATTGAAATACGAATGTCATATCGAAAAGTATTGTTGCATAAAAAAATATCCTAAGTTACCATTATGTTTTTTCAAAATTCTTATCACCTAATAATTTCCATTCTTACCAATCTGTTTTGAAAATTAAAAAAAAAAAAGTTTCGTACATGTTTCTTTTTTAAGAACTTGATCATCGGGTGATCTCATTGTTTCACTCCTAAGTAGAAGGTCAATAACTTCATATTTAAATAATTCAAATATTAAAATGAAAAAATGGTTTGATCCACTTGGACACTTTATTTTGTAGGCTTAAAGCGATCGGCTTAAAGCCTTAGGCTTGAACCAGTCCTGTCCTGTCAAGAAAACACACTGTCTCTTCATGATTACAGACTTAAAACTCAACAATTTTCCACGTATGCTTATCTGTTAGTGCTAATAGAAGAATTTGCTCCGAACGTAAGTTATTATGCAATTTCCTTTAGTGTTAACCATAATAGGTAAGATTTATTACCTTAATTCTAATCTTTTGAATGGCTGACAACCATATTCATTTTAAAATTGATTGATAGTTCATGACATTTGGCTTCTGATAATAATATGTCTGATGTTTTTTCTTTACTTTCCTTTAAAATGAAGAACAAGCTTATTTTAGAATGAAACATCATTGGCACTTGATTTAATTTGTTTTCTTTTAATTGTTTTTCCTTTTTTGCTTGATCAACTTATCTAACCTGAGAAATCAGTTTCATGAATTATGATTACAACTTATAATTCTATATTTCAAAATTTGATTGATAGGATATAACTTTAAAAAGTAATACCGAAATTATCGAATTGCACAAACTGAAATCAAAAGGTGAAAAAGCAAACCACCTCAGAAGGCATGGTATTTGATAGGAGTATAACATTTGAAAAATCAAACATCAAAAATAGCGGACCAAAATTTTCAATACAAACCAACAAATGAACACCCTACTCCCCACACCTATTTCATCTCTGCTTGCTTCAATTTTACCCCCAGATAACTCCAAAATAATTGCAAGATGTGAACTATAGGAAAATCTGTTAAGAAGTATCTTCAGACAGACAAAGCTAAGTTGGTTTCCTCATGTTTCGTCCAGCACGAATTACTTCATCGACAAGTAACAGCTGAGATGCTATAACAGGCCTGCAAAGAAAGAAAAAAAGTATAAGAATTAGACACATAAAACAAGATCAAGAGGCTCTCTCCCTTTTGTGGGATTGTCAAAAGCAAAGGGATGCCAAAGAACAAGAGGTATCGAACTCCAGGAAATGACCAATGCTCACCGCAAAGGACTTCCCAGATAACAACAACAACATACCCAGTATATTCCCACAAGGTGGGGTCTGGGGAGGGTAGAGTGTCTGTGCAGACCTTACCCCTACCTTGAAACTTCCCACATAGTTGATGCAATTTAAACAATGAATAAAACACACACATGCACATACAGAGCACAGCAATCAAAAAATGAATGAAAAGTTCCCACATACCCGGAATTAATAATCTGACGCTTCACGGAATAATTATCAAATATCCCCTCCATTTGTGGATCTACAGGTTCTCCACTGTGCTGATTTAGTCCGACAACATTTCCGTTGTCATGCTCTCCCTGAAAAGAGTTGAAATGTTACAAAGACACTGATTTAAAGTATCCATTGTTGCATGCACGAAAGATGGGTTCGAAGTAGTATCTAGATACCGTCAGAGAAATGATCACATCTTGAGTATCAAGGCCAGAGTTCTCAGCAAGTGTCTTTGGTATAACAAGGAGGGCATTAGCAAAAGCTTCCACTCCAAGTTGGGCACGCTGTACATATATTGTCGAGACAAACAAATAGTGTGAGAAGACAGATAGGGTACTTGTAGATACTTAACAGATGGAAGTAGTGGACAGTGATAAATCCATATACATACCCCCTTAACAGTCTTTTTCACTTCGTTAATCAGGTGTTGTCGAGCCGCAACTTCGAAGGCGCCGGCGCCCTGAAAGCCAGCATTCAAGACTACACTTTAGGAATAGGAAATGCATAGCCTCATTTTCATATTACAAACGTAAATTGTGCTTCAACACTTGAAATAGTGAGAAAGCTTAAATTCCATAATCAGATGTAGGCATGCAAATTTAAATTCAGTAATTTTGCAACACATCTAGTTTTGGAGTCAGAGTTGATTGTTGAAGCTGTAACCACCATTAATCCGGGGGGGGGGGGGGGGGATTTTGGATATGAAGTCATTAAGGCCTTCCCTTCCCGTACATTGTTGTCTGTAAGTGTTCAACACAAGACACTAACAATTCATTAGCGCCAACTGAGAAGATCACAAATAATGCACAGGATTATCATGATTCTAGCCGTATACGCACATAAACCGTACCGTGTTCCTGTGCATGCAGACATTTTTTGATAACCGAGAAATCCCTGAGCACCAGTGGCACACGATTTGAAACTCCGGTGGAAAAACAGCCCACCCCTCTACCCTTTTCCACTTAAACACCACACTTCTGCCTGCAATATGGTTCGGACCTATGATATGCCTAATCCACATATCACGAGACTAAAGCCCTAGGAGAAGACCCATGCATGCAAATCTTGGTCATCAAAGATAAACAAGCAGCATAAAATAACACACAAGCAGGGTACAAACATAATGTGAAGGAGCTTCCATGTGGAATCACACAGATATATCTTGCTGATCAAATAACAAAATTATTTGTTTATATTGGCAAAAGTATAACATACGAGTACAACTGCTTCATCTTCAATGGTATTTTTTACTGCCCTTAGTCCATCACGAACTGCATCCTTGATTTGAGCTATTGTGTGGTCATTAGGCCCTGCAAAGAAAACGGCACTGCAGGTTAAGATCTACTTCTCCAGCTCACAACGATGATAAGCAACACGAGAGCAAACAATACAATTAATCAGAAAAATGGTTTGACGAACATTAAGCACCTAAGAGTACCTTTGATAAGAATAGTACAGGAATGAGGATTTTTGACATTTTCTACAAAGGTATACTTCTCTTCACCAAGAACATGCTCGTAGACCAGCCCAGCCCAGCCAAGGCACTCAGGAGTTAGGTCATCAACAGAGTTAACTGCCTCCCCGCCAGTAGCCAAAACCAAACGTTCCATATTTCTCCTCTTTGCCCTTCGAAGCGCGATTATCTAGAACATGAAAGAAAATGATTACATAAAATGTTTAAAGTAGTCAAAAGAAGACAAGTTTTTATGTTCATGTTAGGTCATGCAACCTCCCGTTTAACTGTTCAAATTGCAATCTTTAGTTTTTAGAGAAAAAAATACTTTGGGAAAGAAGATCCAGAAGTACTAAATGGTAAAATGTCAAAACAGAATGAAAATTTTCTGTTGCAAGTTGTGACAATGCATTAGAGAAAGGTGCCAAAAGCTATCCTTCCTCATTTAACCAAGAGGAAATTGCTAAAAGAAAGAGCTAAAGGTGTAAAAACTTGCATTTGCATTCAGGTGCTTGAGCAGAGTACTTTAGCAAACAGGAAACCTTGGATAAAACGTCACTAAGTTAAATTATCGTTCCTCAATATTTCTACCAACTCAAGCTCTTGCACATAATAAAAATGGAGAGAGTTTATTGCATTTGTTCTAATGGATGCTTTGATTGAGTATAACAGCCTTAGTCCCAAACAAGTTGGGGTAAGCAGATCCTTTGATTGAGTCCTGAAAACAAATTATTCCGAAAGGCACAGAACTTGTGCAATAAAGCGAGCACATCCGCATGCTCCCACAGCACCTTTTTTGAGTGTTGAAAACAAGTGATATTTAAAGACACAGAGCTTATGCAATAAACCGCAGCTCATGATAAGTTCCACGAGTTTCAAAATGTCTTTGTTGATCCTCATGAAGATATTTGGAGTCTTTAGGATCCATTCAAGTATTTTTATTACCACTAAGCCCTTGGCCCCCTGCCTTTCTTTGTATAGCTAACAAAAGAACAAAGAGAGGGGGAATTAAAGGGATTCTAAGCAGTTCTCTCTATTTTACCAAGACAAGTCCAAGTTGTATAGGCATAACCAAACAGACTAATTAGTTCACAAAGTGCTAGCACAGCAACCAGAGAACCAAAAATGAAAAAGGTCGCAAGCTTGGTAGAGTATATGATCCAGCTACTATAGACTGAATAAAGAGAGCAATTACAACTTACTCCTTCCCGAGCAAGTTGGTCAAGAGATGGAGGATCAATCCCCTTCTGATTAATAACAACAAAATTCTTGTCACTTCCAGCGCAAACCTGCAGAGAACCAGCAGCATTGGACGTTATTAAGATTTTCTCACACTAAAATCGAGCAATGCCAAATAGCCAACTGCACAACATACCTTGTTCTTCAGGTCAATTATCTTTTGCACCCTCTCATCAACAGAACGCCTTTCTGCGGTAACCATAGCCTCTCTCTGCTCTGCATTTGAGTAGAAGAAGCCTGCATTTACTTCACTGAGAAAGAAGAAGATTGATCAATGGTATGAACACATCAAGACAAAGTAAACTTACGCAATGCGAATCTGGATTAACACTATTACCTCTTCTCATATTCAAGAGAGACATTACAAGTCAAAATGTAGCAGTTCTCTGCTCGCCTTTTCATGTCTGGATGTCTTGAACCATGATCAAGTACAAGACCCTCAACCTAACAACAGCAAGAATTAATGAAGTGACACATTAAACATTTGCATGACAGTTTCTCCGGTACCCCCCACACCCTGAGCAAAAGGATGAAGGGAAAAAAAGCCCGATTTTTCTGGTCTTCATCTGGCAGCACGAAGTATTATGCAGAAGTGAGGACAAGTTCATCCACATCTAAGCATTTTGGCATACTTAGTGAAAATTACATGGCTGCATGCAATAAATATCCATTATACCATCTCTTTCCTTAACCCACATGCTAATGTATCTTCAAGAACTCCAACACAGTTAGAATATTCATCAGCTCAATTTTTTATTCTGACCAATTAAGCATAGGTTTATTATATAGGCATCTTTCACTGTCTATGACTATCTCTACCCTAAGCACTGACATATTTTCTCTCCTTTTTTAAAACTAAGTCTGATCATACTTTTCCTTCTACACCATCCTAAATAAAATCAACTTCAAAAAAAAAAAAAAAAAAAAAAACTAAAAAGTGTACCTTATGAAAATATTTTCGGTAGACAGAATTCTTTATTTTACTACCCACTAAACTTAGAAAGAGGTAATTAAACTAGTGTTCATACATTTAAAATTTTATGTGAAAAAGTAGCATCTGCTCCGGAATCACCAATAATTTTGAAATTTATAAACTCTGATTCTCCAGTCCAGAAGTTGACTAATCAGCATATGATGTTCATTATTCTGCTTAGTGATGTTATCATTGTCAATAGCTGGCAGCTATTTTTCACTACCATTGTCATTTTATAGAAATGTCAACCAAAATGTGGAAAGGCCAAGAGTAGCAATTTACATACCAAACGAGTGTCTACATCAAACTTGTGACGCATGTGCATTATCTCAACCATAAAAAGATCAATCGGTTCTTCAGGCTTGCGAATGCAGAGCACCTGTGGCACAAAGTTACAAAGAGTGAAATTTTATTGACAGGTCTGGCACAAAACCCGTACACAAGTTGCAAAGAAAGTAATGAATGATGATGCAGAAAACAACCAATATAGTCCATCGTGCATCATCAATCACAACCCCCCCAAAACAACAACAACAAAACCCAAAAAAGGGTCATCACAGCATTAAATGTTAGGTGTATTTCTCTCCTATTACAGGACTTATGTCTGAATAGATCAATGAAGAACTCTCTCCCTTCAGAGACCGCCGATACATCTAACTTTCAAACATGATAAAAATCAGGTCCCTCTCCAGAATACCATGTCACAAAAAAAAAAATGAAACTAGCCAAATAAGGACCAAAATTTGAAGACTTATAAGAGTGGGTGCTCACAGCATTCGCAACAATGTCAGTCAGCTGATCAGCCAGTGATTCATACAACTGCGTCAAAACAATAAATTGGCATTAGCACCAGTAGGAAAGGAAGAATGAATCAACAGCAGAATCAAAATCTTTTATTAAATTAAAGTTGCAGAAGAAACCTTTGTTCTCAATGTCGTTCTTGCAACCATCTTCAATATCTCTTTATCTGGCTCATTACCCATCACTACAGGAGTCTTAAATTTTTCAAGAAATTGTAGAGTTGCTCTTTTTGCAATTTCAAAACCATCAACTAGCACACGAGGATGCATCCCTGCAAGAAAGGGACAAGCATTGGTTGCCTAATTTAACCCAAAGGAGATACTCATGCATAGGATTTCATAAGGACCGCACAATATTGAATCACTGAAATAGCGAGTAAAAAGAATGAAATTTGTCATTGAATGTTTTTCCTTTCTGAGAATTTCTCTTTCAATTTTTTTTTCTCTTCTTTTCAATAAGCTCGAGGGCTATTTTTATGAAAAAGAGCAGCACAGTTCCTTGTTTTGTTTTTGTTTTCTAGAATCACGGATGTAGAATGGAAAAATAAGGCAATAAAGTTGCTTGGAAAAGTATATATGTATGACAAACCTTCATCTATGCATCGTTCAGATTGTTTCATGAGCTCCCCAATGAAAAGCACAGTAGATGTAGTACCATCCCCACTAGTATCATCTTGAGCTACAGCAGTCCTAGCAATCATTATTGCAGTTGGGTTCTGAATTTGCTGCAGTTTTTAAGTTCAAAAAAGTTAAATCAATAACCTGAGAGCAATAACATTTATCTTCCATTTATTCACCGCAAGGACAAATCTTATCTTCAAATAATATTCTTAATTTAGCAGTAATAGCTAAGTCAGCGGTGATATGCTAGCCAGACTAAGACAAGCTTTGGTTATTGAGATGTACATTAATCTTGTTACAAGACCTAGTTTCCACTTACATGAAAAGACTAATTCTTGTTCTTGACTTCTCTGAACACAAAATAGAAACATCAACGCCTTAATACCAAACTGGTTGCGGTTGGCTATAAGAATCCTCTATATCCATCCGCTCCTTTTTTAGCCCATTTCACTTCAGTACTCACTAGTCACTACTCAATAATTTTTCTTTCAAAACAAACTAGGAGTTCTCTAAAAGTAGGAATCCCCTAAATTCCAGACTTATCCCTGCATCTGCAAATATAATTTTTCAGGACACTGCCAAGTGACAACATTAACACAAAATCTGATGCCAAAAGCAGCATTAACTCAGCATGTTTCATAACAGAAGGCAAAATCAAGAAGCAAAATACCCAAAAACAAAATAAAATGGTTAAAACGGACAAAGTTCTTATTTGGAAAAGGTAACTCCGATTCGGGCCTAAGTTGACCATCAAAAGGTAGCTAAAATGTTGACTATTGCCAACAACCATATAAGGAGACAACAGCTCATATACTTAACCGATGAGGAACTCTAACCGTCCCAGCATGCCAGGGACTAGATATGTGTAGCTTGGAGTTAGCATGGGGGGCCCAACCTTAAGTAGCCAAACGTCATAATTAAGTCTAGTTGTGATACAATATTGGAAAAATACACCTTGGGCCTATCGCTATTTAGCGGGTGAGTATTTCTCAAGACCATATATGTACTACAGCTCATGCATTTTAAGAGTTGTTCTCATTTTACACCCCTAATGTACGCATCATTTTCTTCAGTTGTTCGATTTACCCCCTAACCGGTCACGAAAAAATCATATGTAAATGCGAACAGGAATGATATAAACTGACCATTTCTTTCAACAACGTATTACCATCCTTAGTGAGCTTAATGTCACCAGCACCACCAACAAGCCTGTCAATTTTTCGTAACATTAGACTCTGACAAAACAAAAAAAGGGGAAATTTTCAAAAATATACAGCCAACATAAAATATTACGCCACATAGCCCAATATGCAATATTATACAAAATTATACCTTGGGGGAAAAGCATTATACATAATGTAACAACCTTGAATAAAAGGTGTTTATACACGAATATGGGCTAAACCAGGTAACAAACTCAAAATATGGGCTAAACCGGGTAAATACTTTCCCCCAGGTATCATACAATGTAATTTTCCCAAAGGAAGACAAAGATATTCTGGAAAATTACGCTCTATGTCTATTTTTGAAAAATATTTACGCCATGTAGCCCACACTTTGTGCATATTTTCAACATATATGGGTATAAACACATTTTATACAAGATTGATACATTTATGTATAATGCTTTCCCACCAGGTATATGTTGTATACTAATAATATATTCTTCCAGAGCGTAATTTTTCCCCAAAAAGAAAGATTTAGATATTAAAAATTGAAGACTGCAAATAAAGTGTAAAAAATGAAAAGGTTCAACTGACATCTTGATGGTGCCTTTAGGACCAAGATTGGTTTTGAGAACATCTTGTAAACCCTTGGCGGCGTTGATGTTCATATGAAGCGCTGCTGATTTGTTGAGCACTTCTGCATTTGGATTCAATACCTTTACAGACATCTCTTTGTTTGTTGTTATTGGAAGGTATACCAGATCCAAGGAGAGTTTACACACAAAGTGTATAGAGTTGTTTGTTTTTCGAGTGAGGGCTTGGGTTTAAGGGCTTTGTGTGCAAGGCTCTTATTTTCCTTTTTTCTTTTCTTTCTACCCTTTTCTGAACCAAAAAAACAGAGTTACAAGTGATCATTTTTACAAGGGGAAATGCTCAAGAATATCCTCTACTTTGGTAAAAGGGACTTAAAATATCCTTCCAACTAATTTTAGGTCAAAAATACCCCTCTCATCATTAAAGTTTTCAAATATAATCATATTTTAACGAAAATTCTCAAATCCCCAAATTAACCTGATTTCATTTTTTAAACCTGCTCCATTATTTAAAATCGACCCAACTAAATAAAAACCTACGGTCACATTTTTTCACCCTGGTCAACATGTTTAAAGGGGATCATAGGATTGCACGTTTTTTATTTAGTTGGGTTGGGTTTTAATAATGGAGCGAGTTTAAAAAATGAAATCGGATTGTTTTGGGGGATTTGAGAATTTCCGTTAAGACAGGGGTATATTTGAAAACTTTAATGACACGAGGGGTATTTTTGACCCAAAATTAATTCGAAAGATATTTTTAGCCATTTTCTCAAAGTAGAGGGGTATTTTTGACCCTTTTCCCTTTTCAGAATGATAGTACTAATTTACAATCTAATATTAGAGACTGGAGTACTAAATGAATTTGACTTTTATAAATTGACAGTGTAAACAATTTTTACATAGTGGAATTGTTGGGATCAAAATAATCAGGCAGAAGCTAATAATTAGCAAATTTTGAACACGATAATCGGACAACAAAGAAAACTATACTAAAAGAGGTATAATATATTGATATGGTTTGATTAACTGGCCTACATATGAGAAACTAATTAAAAAATATAAAAACTATTGGGAGAACATCCTACATATTGAAAAACAAATATATATAAAAATAAAAAATAAAAATAAAACTATAAAAATTGTAGAGAGAAAAATTTCACCCTAAACAAAACTTGGAACACCTCCATCCCACAACTACAAGACAATAACATTCACAATATAGTCATTAAAGAGTCTTGTTTAGGGGGAGATTATTCTCTCAATAAAATTTTATGTTTTTATATTAGTTTTCTCATAGGCCAATTGGCCAAATCATATCAGAATAATATGCTTCTTTTAATATAGTGTTCTTTATCATCAGATTTATCGTGTTTAAAGTTTGCAAATATGAGCGTCCCCATTGCCGCCTTGTTATTTTGATCCCAACAGGAATACTTACCAGATAATTACATGTTATTTCTAATAGCAAATATTGTCAAATAGGTTTTTATAAGGAGCAAATTTATAACATTATATCAATTAAGCTATTCACAAACACATTGCGCGATAAAAATTAATTCATATGTATGCTTAGACGATTCCTTGTGGCCCATCAACGTGTATTATGGAAATTGTAATGGTTATTAAGTTATAGTTTCATTCTGGGAAAAAAAATTGTAATGGTTAAATCTTCTCATGATAAATATAGACTTAAGTAAATACGCCAATGAAGATTAGATTAGTTCCTTGAGTTTGGCAGACTAAGTTTTCCTTTTTGGTCAAATCTCATAATCTTCTTTCGTGGAGAAACTTAGTCCTCGATTTATTGTACCTTATGAAGTACTTGAACGAGTTGGCCCGGTTGTGTATAGACCAGCTTTGCTAGAGTTAGGCAAGATCCACAATGTGTTCCATGTTTCTATGCTTATGAGATATCTGATACCAAGCTTGTAGCATCCCCTTGGAGGATGTCACTTATTGAAACCAGTGTTTTAAAAGGCGGGGGCGTAAGGCGAGACGTTTTACGTCTGCCTCAGCGAGGCGTAAGCCCCGAGGCAAGGGGCGTAAGCCTCATGGGACTTTAATTTTTAGTTTTTCATAAAAGGATATAATTATAATAAAAACCTCCTTATAAATGTAAATATTCAATTATTAAAAAAAAATGGGCATCACCTATTTTGATTTAAATCTAACACTTCAGAATTCATCAAGCACTTAGTAAAAGAATATTTTTCATGCTACAACATCCAAGACTCATACCAAGCATGAAATTCAACTCAAAATCTCAAATACAACTAGTTAAGTGCCCAAGTTCAACGCAAGTACTAAATTTATAATATTACAAGTGGACATGGACACTCCCAAAATAGTCAAATTATTCACTAAAATTAAATTACAAAATGTTTAGCATCTTGACCCAAGTTTCATTTAAAAGTGCATATCTAAGTGTATCCCATGGATCATGTACAAGTTTCCAAAAGTCTACAAAATATACTTGCTTATACAAATGTGATCTTCATCTATGCTTCCTAAGAGTCTACTTCAAATGGTCATCCTCAAGTCTCTCACTCTCGATACGTCGCCTATGATCTCAACAAAATATCACTAATAAAGTTTAGTGGCACATAAACTTAATATATATATATATAAAAGATACGTAAGGAGTACAAGAAATAAATTTTAGAAATAAGCTTATCAAAATCACCATCAAATGCTTAATGAAGGTACAATCATTTCAAGAGAATCAGATATCAAACCATAAAGTTATCTGAGATACCAATATTCAAAATTTTAAGTGTCAAGAAGCTTTCCCAAGCTAATCCAAGAAAGTCCATCAATTAGTTAATTTCGTCCAACACATACGTCATACAATTACATCAAAGCATAATTGAATAACAAGAAGGACCGGAGTCCCAAACCAACTAATAATCAAGAGAATTAAGAACAATATTGAAAGTGGTTTTCCCATTGATATTTAAGATGGACAAAATCAACAAGAATGCAATAATGCTTAAGCAACCTATATATGTGGGCGAGTTAGTTTGTCTTACAAAAGTATTTCTACTTGATCCCAAATGATATTCAAATTTTCCAAGTGACTCAAATACTCAATTTTACATAGCAAAACAAGAATTTAAATAGCAACAACCCAATAGGATAACAAATTAAAGTAAGACAAATTTTATCAAAGCTTAAGATATTCAAAATTTCTGATTTTCATCTTTCGAATATATGTTAGAGAGTAGCACTTATGTGGATTGAGATATTTCCAATGGAGGATTAGGAGAAGAAGATGAAAAAAATGATTTATGAAAGACAAAAGAAATGGGTCTTGCTACTAAGGGATTATTCTAGATGGGTAGAAAGTTAGTACCTTTTTTATCAAGAGTAACTTACAGAAACATTATATAATAGTGTATATATTTTGTTATCTTTCATATTAAAACATTATTTTAATATTTTAATTTGAAATTTGAAATTTTTTATTAGTTTTAATAGAAAATTAATTATTATTCACACCTCAAACCCCAACCTCCAAAACTCAACGCGGATTCGATAATCTTAACTATTATTTAATTATATTTCAAGTATTTCGATAGTTCAGAACTTATATTGATAGGAAGAATCAAACAATTTAACGAGACGGGATCCCTAATATAATAGTGTATATATTTTGTTATCAATTAAATTAGTCAAATAAAGTCAATTCAATTGTTAGTTCCTATCAAACATACTATTACATTTCAAATATTTCGATAACTTTAACTATTATTAATTATATATAAAGTATTACGATGGCTCAGAACTTGTACTAATAGAAAGAATCAAAAGATCTAACAACATGGGTTCTCCAACAAATCTAGTTAATTAATGTAATTTGTCCAAAAACTATATAACATTAACTATTATTTGATTATGTTTCAAGTATTTCGATAGTTCAGAACCTGTATTGATGGGAAGAATCAAACGATTAAGAAGGCAGGATCCCTATTATAATAGTGTATATATTGTGTTATCAATTAAATTAGTCAGATAAAGTCAATCATTAGTTCCTATCAAACATACAATTACATTTCAAATACTTCGATAACCTTAACTATTATATTTCAAGTATTGCGATAATTCAGAACTTGTACTAATAGGAAGAATTAAACGATCTAACAAGACGAGATCCCCAACAAGTCTAATTAATTAATGTGATTTTTTCAAAAAGTATATACCGTTAACTATTATTTAATTATATTTCAAGTATTACGATAGTTCATAACTTATACTGATAGGAATAATCAAACGATTTAACAAAACGGGATCCCTAATAAGTCTAGTTGATTAGTGTGATTTGTCCAAAAAATTATCTAACCTTATCTATTAATTAATTATTTTTTAAGTATTTTGATAGTTCAATATTAGTTGCAACAACAACAACAAAGCTCCACCCATGCCTACCCCCCCCCCCCCCCCCCACCCAAAAAAAAAAAAAAAAAAAAAAGGTTGTGGTGTAGTGGTTCGTACTACTCCATTCTTAACCAAGAGGTCTTGAATTCGAGCCCCCTTGGGTGCAGAGTCACCATTGTTAGGGAGTGCTTTGCCCCCTAATGTGGGACTACCAGGCACGAATCTGAATCTAGTCGGGCCCCAATGCGGGTACCGGACACCAGATGGAAAATAAAAAAAAATTCAGTGGGGCCTGAGGAGGGTAAGATGTATGCAGACCTTACCCCTACCTTTATGGGGTAGAGATATTGTTTCCGATAGACCCTCAGCTCGAAAAAAAGACAGTGACGTGATAATAAATATCAAGGTAAAAAGCATGGTATCAAGATAAATATGGCATCAAAATAGCACGATAAAAAATCAAATGAAGTAATAGATAGTAACACACATTAAGTAGGCGTTTGAACATGCGATTTGAAACCATGAGATGAAATCAGCGCTTAGACATGCATTTCATCTCATGGTTTCAAACCATGGCTTGAAATCATAAATCATCCAAAAAGGCATGATTTGGGGTTTCAAATCATGGTTTCAAAATTTTTAAATATAAAACTTGACCCATAAGTTTATATTTTGTAAAAAAAAATAAAAAAATAAAAAAAAGACTACTAAGTTGTTAAATATTTTTAACAATTACTCCCACCAACCATTTACCAACCTTTATTTATGTCTACAATGTGGGAGGATTATATTAAAGAGTAGTTACATTACTATTCATGTTAAATTTTATTTTTCATTGAACTAAAGTTTGATCAATTGATATTGTATTTTTTAGAAAGGCCTTCTAGTAGCGTATTATTTTTGTTATGAACTATGACTTGCTCATTTGGTAAAATTGTATAAGAATTGAGAATATTTTGATAGTTTTCACGACTTGTGGGCTTTTTATGTCTATAAGAAAAAATACAACTTAAGAAATTCAAATTGCATGTCCAAGCATGATTTCAAATCATGGTTTCAAATCATATCCAAACGGCTCCTGAAGAAACGACACCACACGCCTACTAGATTACTAATTAACCCTCTATCCTAATCCTCGACCTCCACACCTTCCTAAATTAAGTTTAATTAATAGAGTATAAATTAAGTGCTCTTAAATTCTCTCATTCTTGATATAGTTATCTAAATTGCTCGATTATCTTCTTTGTCATTTTTCTAAGTTATTTTCAATTCATTCTCAAATTACATATTTAAAAATTATGTAAAAGATACTATAAGTAACAATAATTAATAATTTAAATTATTTAAAAGGCATATGAAAATGTTACGTTCCAAGAATAATCAGTTTCACAAAGGGGTCAATTCTATTATGTACAATTAGTAAATTTATCCACGCTTTTGCGCGATTAAAAATATAAGGGAAAAGTATTCAAAACGCACACAAACTATGGCCAAAATTGCCACAACACACCTCAACTTTGCGGGGGTCCTATGACCCCCCCCCCCCCCCCGGACTTATTTTTTGTGTATTATTTACGCTTTCAACCGGACAAAGTCACTCAAACGAGTTTGAGTGTATGCACGCGCTCATAAAGTTAAAACCAGACCGGTCATTTTCATTATTTTGGTTTCCAAAATTTGAAATCCAAAATGCTCTCTCACCTTCCACTCGATTTCTACCGTATTAATCACTCAAATACCATTTTATTCTCGCGAATCAAAGGTGAATCATAGTTAAACTAAGTTTAGGTGGTAACATCGCGCAAAGGATTTTGACCTCGAAATCGTCGATTTATCTTCAAGCTTTTAGTGAACCGAAAAAATACCGGGTTAGTCGTGTTCTTTGTCGTATTGTACGCGTAAAGTTTATTTTTTTCTATATTATATAGGATTTGTGACATTGTCGTATGAATTTCTAGGGTTTGTTCAAAAATTATGGGTTTTTCCTAGTTTAAATTGGGGTTATTTGGGGTTAAGAGATGTGTAATCTTATGTCGTGTAGTATTACTGTTGTAATTGCATCTAATTTATTTTCACCCCAAAATGTGATTTTATACACTGTTTGGCCTTGTATTGTCAGAAGTCTGAATTTAATTGTTGTTATTTGATGTGTGTGTGGGGTTGTGATTGTTGTTGACCATCTATTGTTATTGTATATGTGTGGTACTTGATTGTTTGTACTATTATTGAATTGTAATTTTGTGTATGAGTGGGTTTGTATTAGTAACATTGAGATGGTATCATGGTGGGGTTTTGGATGTCGGTAGTGGGCAACCAAAGTATGAGGGTAGACAAATAATGAGTTTTTGGATATTGATGTGGATAGGATGTCCTTTTTTGAACTAAGGGATTATATTAAAGAACTAGGTACACTACAAGTTGTTCATTTTATGTTAGGAGACCTAATAGTGACAGTGTTGTAGAAATCCAACCGAGTAGGGACATTTTGGAAATTTCACAAAGTTTTGAAAATGGGGATACTATTGAAATCTATGTCTGTCACATGGTTGATAATTTAGATAATGTAGATGGTCCCATTGCTTTTTTGGAATACACTAGCCCCAATGAGGAATCTATGGCTGCTTTTAATAAAGAAAGGGATGGGGGTATCCAAGAAGGGGATGGGTTTGCTTTTAATAAAAAACAGAAGCTTATCGAAATCGTTAAAGACCTCGAACCGTAGAGGCCGCCGCTTATTTACGAAGACCCATTAAGTAGTGAATTTCCTATTCTTAAATCGACCGATCCACCCGATCGATGATAGTTCGAGTCCGACAAGTCAACTATTTAATGAACATGATGTCGAAAATGAAAGTGATGATGTTCATGAAGAGTGCATAAATTTGAGGAGGAGGTCATATCGTAGGAGGAAAAGAAGAGAAAGGATACCAAATGACCCTGGAGAAATTCGTTGCGAAGTTGGTCTAGATACGGGCTTTGATGAAGCTCGCTACTCCCGATACAAGCTTGAAAGGTAAGGTTGCTGGGGATGAGCCAGTGTATGTCAGTTCTGATGCATATAGTGTTGAATCAGATAAAGATGATGAGTTAGGGTCTAGGAGGGCTAGGAGAAGGACAATTTTTGACAAAACTGTTGAAAAAGTGATGTGGGAGTTGGGGATGGTTTTTGAGGATGTGAATGAGTTTAGGGATGCTGTTACAAAATATGCACTTCAAAGGGGTGTGCAGTTAGAGAAATTTGTCAATGAGCCCAAAAAGGTTAGGGTGAGGTGTAGGGATGGCTGCCCATGGTCGTGCTATATGCAAGTCTTGATAAGAAGACTAATTATTTCATGATCAAAACCTACAATCCTAAACATGTGTGTCAAGACTACTAGAAATTACATGTGCAATGCTAAGTTCTTGTCTAAGCATTACAAGAATAGAATTACGAACGAGCCAAACATTAGAATTTTCAAATTTCAAATAGTTGATTAGGGAAGAACTTAACATACATGTTGGAAAAACCCGCTGTGGAGAGCTAGAGCTAAAGTACTCCAAGAAATCATGGGTGATCATGTGTTAGAGTTTGGAAGAATATTTGACTATAGGGATGAAATGTTGAGGACTAATCCTCGGGAGTACTTTGTTGTTAAGGTTGATGACTCGGTGAAAGTGGTAGGTTGGTGTTTGAAAGTTTTTATATTTGCTTTGATGCTTTGAAAAATGCTTTTTAGGTGGTTGTAGGAAATGTATTGGTTTGGATGGTTGTTTCTTAAAGGGAATAACCAAAGGACGCCTATTGGTCATTTGCTAAAGATGCTAATAATCAAATGTTGCCTATTGCTCGGGCTATAGTGGAATATGAGAATAAGAACACTTGGACATGGTTTTTGAAATTGTTGATAGTCAGATGGGAATGGGAGATGGCAAAGAACTACACGGTGATATCGACATGCAAAAGGTATGACAATCACCTTTTTTTTTTTTTCTTCATTTAGTTTCGTCCATTCATATATAATTGTTTCTCAAAATTGTAGGGGCTTCAATGCTATGAAAGAATTGTTACCTTTGGTGGAGCACGGGATGTGTGCAAGACACATCCTAGCCAACTGGCAAAAGGATGGAGAGGTCTTCAAAGAAGGAACCAGTGCTCCGGAAGTGTGAAAAAAGCACCTTTGAGAGAGAGATGAAGATAAATTTGGACAAAATGAAACGACTTGGTACGCCAAGGACGATGGTAAGGATATTGTTGCGGATTTCGTACTACTCATCCGAAACTTGTTGTAAACTCGTACTTTAGAACCGACATTAAGTGTGATAGTGTGGACAATAATATGCCCTCGAGAGCTCAATGCCCGGATTTTAGGACCAAGGCATAAAACCATTATCACTATGATTGAAGAGATTGAGTGAAGGTAATGACTAGAATAGGTCGGCCGAGTCAATTTCCAAAAACATGGTTAACCAATATATCTCCAATGGCATTCGAGGGTACTAGAAATCAACATAAAGAAGTCAATGGAATGTAATATTGATTTCAATGGTGAGAGGGGGTTTGAAATTAGTGATGGGCCATATCAATATACCGTTGATTTGAGAAATAGAACTTACGATTGTGGGGGCCGGATGCTCAAGGGAATACCATGTCAACATGCCCTTGCTGCCATATTATATAAGAAGTATGAACCCATTGAGTTTGTTGATAATGCTTTCTGAAGAAGGAGACCTACTTGAGGACTTATTGTCATTTTCTTCAACCACCACCAATATGAAAATGTGGCCCGAGTCCAATAACCCCTATGTTGCACCACCGTTGTAAAGCCTATGACAAGAGGCGGACCAAAGAAGGCCAGGAGAAGAGAAGCCACCGAGTCAAAAAGATATGGTAAGTTGTCAAGAAAAGGAGTTGACATGACTTGCGTATTTGTCATGGTAAAAACCATAATAAAAGAGGGTCCTTTGAAGGTATGAGCTTTTAAAGTAAACTCGTTTTTTATACTCTTTGTCGTAATGGTTTTGATTTGACACTACTGTTTTTGGTAGGATTCTGGTAGAACAAGCTATGGTAATGGACCAGATATTGCTGCAGCATCTCAGCCAAGCTTTGCTAAATCAAGTGCTGCACCCAAAAGAGCTAGGGGAAGGCCAAGAAAGACAACTCCAACTTCTGAAGCACCAGCAAAAGCTAGGGGAAGGCCAAGGAAAAATCCATTAACTTCGATGCACCGGCAAAGAAAGTAAGTGCAAGGCCAAGGAGTACTTCTCAAGCACCACCAAAAGAAGTGTAAGGCCCGTATACTTCTCGGCACCAACAAAGAAGTGCAAGGCCCGGAGGAAATCTTCTCAAGCACCACTAACAAGAAGTGCAAGGCCCAGAAGTACTTCTCAAGCACCACCAACAGCAAGTGCAAGGCCCAGAAGTACTTCTCAAGCACCAACAAGAGGTATAGGAACAAGGAGGACAACCATTACTGCTAAATGGTTTGAAAATACAACAAGTTATGCTGCACCTGATCAACCTGCTGCTTCTCAGTCTAATGTGAGGAGGGGAAGACCAAGAAAAATCTCTCAAGCTTCCAGTGTTGCACCCTGTGCCCAATGCACTCGATCAACGTTGCTTCTCGCCTAGTGTAATAGGCGTTGATAATGAAAGAGGAAGAACTACCCCTTACAAAAGGCCTAGATTTTGTTGGAACGGGTATATTTGTCGCAAATGGATTTACAACATACAATGTAAGAGCTGAAATATTTGTTGGAATGGGTATATTTGTTGCAAGTGAGTTTACTAACTACAAATAATTATTTTGCTTTGTCTACAGCATGGCTTGCCAAGTAATAGGATAATTGATGCTGCTCCAAGAAAGCATATAAGGTCAGCTGATGTTACTAGGGACCTTGGTCACAAAGCAAGGACTGGAGTGAGGTGGAAGGGCAAAGCAGCAATGACATCAAGCCAGCTTGAAGAGATGAGGGTAAAGAAAAGGAAAAAAGTGACAGCAACCCAGAACTCGCAGACAAAGGATCCATGGAAGTAGTGTTAATATATTTGGTAATTGGTGGAACAAGTTAATGTAGTTGGCAGTTTTTGCAGTTCATAAACAAACTAAAGTAGCTGTGGTTTAGATGCTAGCTTTGTGACATTATACTACTGCACTTGAATGTTACATCATCATGAATGTGATGCACTACTTTTGTACAAACTTATATTGGTGCAATTGTTTATATATAGCAAGGTCTGTTTCTATTATTAAGTCTTGTCTCTTTCGAAAAGTAACATCGTTGCACATGTTTAATGTCCAGAATGTCTGTTTCTATTTGAAATTGTTGGTGCACATTTTTAATGTCCAGAATGTGCAACCTATGTTGGTGCAGCAGTTGATTGAAAGTGCAGTTTATGGACCAAGTGAAATCTGGTCATGCATTTGAACTGCATTAATGTTGCTCACCAAATCGTCAAGCATTTTGAACGAAATTAATGTTGCTCACTAAATGTGGTCAAGCTTTGACCGTATTTAAAGGTGGTCAACAACGACTAAGGTGGTTGGGGTTAAGTAGTGGGGAATTTATTGCAAAACACATTATATATAGGCTTTCACTCACACTCTAATACTATGAAATAGCATTCTACACAACCTCTAACATGAGCCTTAATTCGAAAATGGTAGCTTATTTTGAGAAAAAATTGACCAAATCATACGTCGAAAAGGATGATTTCGTAAATGTTCATCTAATTTATTTGTTATTTTCAATTGTTATTTTAGTTTTAGTAATCACATGTTTTTCCGCATCCTTCCAAGTAGCATTCTTGAATTTCTCCCGTACGATGACCGCGAAGTCGTTGTAATTTTCGAAAGAGGTGCGTACAAAATGAAATACAAAGTTGGTGCTCATACGCGCTCTATCAAGGATGGAAAGAATTTATAGATGCTAACGGATTCGAGACGGGGGATGTATTGTGCTTCGAAGGCCCGTGTGCCGCCAGAGACCTAGGATACACTTCCTTGTTGAAAAAAAAACAGAGAACATAGAAATAGATTAGATTGGTCTCCGTGTTTTCAATTTAAGCAAGGTTTATGTTGGAGCACATGTAACACCTTTGCTTTCTAAATTAAAGGGATTTCATTCATCAATTTCGAACTTACATTAAACACAAAACAAAAGAAAACTAGAAAGGATTTCCTAACATACATTAACCACAAGACAAAAAAAAAAAAAAAAAAAAAAAGGGAAAAGTAGTTCCTAACTAACATTAACCACAACACAAAAGACATTTTTCCAAGCACTGCCTACCTAACATCTAGCACAAAACTAAACCATTCAAATTCAAAAATACAAGAAACACTAAGGCAATTGGTCATGACAAGTTGAAGCATTTCCTCGCATTAACCAACTGATCCAACTAGCAAAACAAAACAAGATACAAAATGTGAAAATCAAATTAGAGCTAAAGTTGTTGATCCCTTCTTTTTCGATTTTATCTCTTTTGCATTTTCAATTTCGCCAGATTAATCACACTTGATTGTTCTTCCATCTCCTTCATTTTCATATCACTTGAGACAGATTGTTCTTCCATTTCAATCTTTTTCAACATCTCGACAATTTCGGAACTTCCACATCCTTCTTCCATCTCCTTAATTTTCTTCTCTTTTGAAGCTAATTCTCCATGCATCTCCTTCATTTTGTTCACCAACTTTGGAATAATGTATTTCGATCTTTCATCAACTTTGGAAAGATCCATCCATCGAAAAAATTTACACTTCTTCGAACCATAGTAGGGGCAAGACCAATATCTTCTTCCGGGATTGTTGTCGGACCAAGAAGTCTTCAATGGGAGCAACACACCATGACTGCATCGCACCTCCGCATTCAACATTGGATCTTCATTGTCCATACAAAGCTTATTCAAATCCAATCTTGTTTCTTCCATAGCTAACCCGAATTTTTAATCAGAAATTTGGGGAAAGAAATTGTAAGAATCCAATCTTGGGTAAGAATTGAAACATAAAGAGAAGAAATTTACCACAAAATTTGGTGAAGAACTCAATGTGGAAGAAGAGAAGAAGATCTAGCCGTTTGTGGGGATTTAATATTGGATTTGGGGAATTAAAAACTTTATTTGGACGGCCATGTGGCAAATATACACTGGTCCATATAGTTTTTATCATCTCTTATGCGCTGAAGGAGAGTAGCTTCACTTGCTAGTCCAGGTCACGGGTTGAAAGCGTAAATAATACACAAAAAATAAGTCCAGGGGGGTCATAGGACCCCCGCAAAGTTGAGGTGTGTTATGGCAATTTTGACCATAGTTTGTGTGTGTTTTGAATACTTTTCCCAAAATATAAATTAGGTGCCTATATTGTATGAGAAGGAAACATTTATAAATAGCATAATTAGGTTCCTTTTAATTACGTATCACAAGTACCATATAATGTAAAATAAAAGAGACAAGTAGCATATGATGGAGAATAAAGTATACTATGGATATGATAGGTAATTGTCACGACCTATTTTCACCTCGGTAGGCGAACCCTTATTCCAACAATCAAAAATATATAAATAAAGCGGAAGAAGATAAAATAACGTAAGTCTCACGATAATAATATAAAGAAATATAGAAATAATGAGAATCCAACCCCGATATATAGGTCGAGGTCATACAAGAGCATCTAACTAAATACTATAAGTACGAATCATAATAATACATAGTAGCCTAAAAGATCATGTCCCGAGAATGAAACAAGACATAAGGATAAAAAGAGTCATCGACATCGATCGTCCTCATGCTCATCCGAAGGACTCGAATCGAAATCCTCGAATATTAGCCACGAAGAGTAGAAATCGATCTGAAATTTGGTACTCTGCATTCATAAAAGAATGCGGCAAGTGTAGTCGGTACAAACAACGAATGCTTGGTAGGTATCATAGGCCGACTAAGACTAGATAACGTATATAAAGACAACAAGCAAGAAAAACATATAAACCAACAAGTACAAGTCAATATGAATCCATATCCACGAACAAGTCATCTTTTATGTTATAGCATCTAAACCCAATTGTGCCAAGTCTTAGTATAATCAATCCGAATCGGTACATCACGGTAGTATCACAACAATCAACGGGAACCAAGATATAATGCAATGCAATAATGTATGTAGGATGAATGCAATGCATATGCGATTTTGTACAACATGTCCGGACGGAGTAACTCCACGTCTCGGCGATCATGACCCATGGGGGACCCGCGAAGTCCATGTACCACTCGCTCGGAATATAACCTCGGATCACGAGCACACTCTCACGATCCGGCAAAGACCTCGGGCATCGGACACTCCATCGTTCCGGCAAGAAACCTCGGGCAACAAACACTCGTCTCTCTTTACCCTCTCGGCAAAGACCTCGGAGGCTACACTCTCTCACATATCATCATTAGTGCCATAACCATGCATATATCAATGTATCATGGAAATGCATATGAGTATGATGAAATGTAATGTTAAAAAACCAATTCAATCCGAAACGGTACCACACATGGAATACAAGTAATATCAGCAATAAGGCTACACAAAAAGCCACAATGGAATCACCATTCTCATCTCCATATCAATCAAGTAAAGCACCGCAATATCATAGTCATGATATATCATTAGTCACAGATACTCAATGTCTCAAGTGGCAACGAGCACAAAAAAAAAAAAAAATAGATCAAGATAAGTCAACAACACAACGGGATGTGTAGCCCCCAAATCATACAACAAGGTCCAACCTAAGAAAATATCTAACCCAACTTGATACCCGCAGGTTTATATGCATTCTCCGACAATATCATCTAAACATACGCTTCGCTAATCAAAGTCTCACCATAAGGTAAACCGTAACCTACCTCAATGCCGACCTGGTGTCACGAACTCCCATGCCAAAGCTTTTTCCTTCTGAAGTGCTTCCGAACGGACAGAGTCTTAGATGTCCAAGAACAACTCTCTCTTTAAAAATACTTGAAGAAACACTAACTTGCTTCCATAGATGACTAAAACGTGGATGCTACATAGAACTAATTGAGCAAGCTTGCTGGACGTTTTCCCTTGCTTCCAATAGATCCTAGAAAATAAAAAATCAATTTTCTTCCAACATTTGAAGTTGGCCGTGAGCTGCCATGGTTGTTGGTGATAAAAGTTTCAATGAATTTGTATCATACATATTGCTTTGGTCAATTTCATAAGAAGAAGTTGCTGCACGTGGTTGGGTTCCGTGTATGGTATGTTGTTGAATATAAAAAGTTCTTTGTGCAATCAACATCACGTTGTTTCCTAAAAATATGGAGTCATATTGCTCTTAAGAATGATAAAAGGTTCTTCGAGTTGCTTGAAGAAAACTTTACTAACTTTTCAAAGTGCAATAATAATAAAACTTCCTTTTCCTTTCTTTATTTGGATTGTGGAACCCACCACTAGTCTTTATAAATTACCAAATCATTCTTATGTTTGCCACCAGATCCATACTTATATATAAGTCACTTGTTCCTTTTGTTAGCATGGTCACTCGTGGAAAAATGTGCCCTTACCAATTATCCACTTAATCTTTAAATAAATCCCTTTTTCTTTTCCACTAACTCTAATCACTTTTTGTACCCCTTTAAACCTATTGCTTATACGTTGTCTCAATCTGAAATTTAATCCCAATTGTTACCTTTTAATTAGTGGGTTGTGGGACCAACATACCCCTTATTTAATTAATACAAAACAAAAGTCTTGGCCATGGCCGTGTGGCTCTCTCTCTCTCTCTCTCTTTTAAGCTTAAGAGCTTTTCTCACTGACTCAACTTTTGGTGGAAGATAACAATGTGGAGAATGACTTATTTTAGTCATCCCAAAATGCTGTTTTTTTTTGGCAGCCTAGTGCTCCCTCACGTGTCCACTATGAAATGCCCCTCATCACAAATCTGATTTTTGTGTTATAATGCTTGGTGGGGCTCACTTATTGCACTAATTAAACTAATTAATCCTAAATCCCCTCTTAATAATCTAACCATGGTTAATTAATCCATAATCTTCACTAATGTTTCTACACTAATTGTAATTTAATGTGCAAACCGTGCACTATTAAAATTAAAATTAAAAAGTCCTTGTCTCATATCTCAAAATTAATCTTGTCCTTGAACTTATATCGATTAGCTTATGGATAATCCAACATACAAAAATATGGGATATAACAACTTCCATATCCGAAAAATCAACTATTAAAATTACTTATTCTTTGTGCACACTTTATGTTCATGGACGTTGGCTATCAAAATGGTGTCATACATTTGTGTTTTGGATTCTTTGTAATTTGTGTGGTAAGGATGAATGTTATAGTGTAGTGTAATGACTCATTTTTCCTTTACACGTGATAGCCTCTTCCCATGAGTCACTATGCCAATTAAAATGATTATGACTCATTCATTAATATATATTGTATGGGACTAAATGTCATTCTCAAGTCCAGCTACTACCACGTGGAAAGGTATACTTTAATACTAATCTAATTTAATGTTTACTTAATTCCCTAATTGCATGCTTGTCCCCCACTTACTTTACTTAATTCCCTAATTGCATGCTTGTCCCCACTTACTTTACTTAATTCCCTAATTGCATGCTTGTCCCCCACTTACTTTACTTAATTCCCTAATTGCATGCTTGTCCCCCACTTAATACATCCTTGTTTAAAAAGAAAATGTTCCACCAACAGATACTCAATTGTATTAGTCATACGTTCCATTCCTTGTAATGAATCCATGTGTCATGGCCATAGACACTTGTCTGGCTTATAAAGATTAACTTGAGGGACTGAAAGTATAAATTTCACAACCAACAAAGATAGAACAAAGAATCTTCCTCCTAATTTGACTATTTTGGAAAACGTGTTTAGTCCTTCAGACAATTTATTTCCATATATAAATTGGTTCCCAAACCTGGACTAATAAGGAAAACATTTGTATCCATTCAAAGCCACATCAATTTTCGGGGCTATGCCAACAGATCCTATACATGGCATTAGTCATCTAATGCTTACTTGAAATGGACCCACGTGTCCATGGTAAATAAAATATTAACCTTGTGTATCATCTAGATTTTTCACGTAAAATGCCACCCTTTTGTCAGCTTTAGCACACATCATATAATCATTATCATAAATCATGTGGTAGAACTCTAATCCATAGCCTGTGTTTATTCATATACCAAATATTATTTCTATGAATAGATTATTCACACACATTAAATACATATAATCTAAAATTTACTCGTCAATTAAATAACCGAATCACCGGTTATCGCAAACTATAGACACCAAAAATTAGACCACAAGGGTGCTTTAGGAATATCAGGCCTAAAAGTGCTAAACGACCAAATGGGTCGTTACATCAGATACCAATTAAACAATCGCTCGTCCTCGAGCGACAAGAGAGAATGAACGCTGACGGTAACTAAAGAATCTTTAATAGGACAATGCGGAAAACCTCTACGGAATACATCATAAACATTTCTCTCTCGCCTTACTAGCCGGAACTCCCTCTAACTTAGATAAAGGACCTAATTTTCATATTACCAAATTCAAATTTCCCCCCATCCTCGGTTTCCGAATATAAGGACTGCTTTTGTCGAAATGTTCTAATCTTATATAACCAAACCTATGAATGTTATCAATAGGCCCCACAATTTTTCTTAGAACCATACCAACCTTAGACTAAGACACAAACCTTGCCCACTCTGAACTGGTAAAGTATTCTGATTTCACTAACCCTTCTTTTACCATTCTTAAATTTTCTTCGTACCACGACTTCTTAGGAATACATGAAGACCAACCCGAAATCACAACTTACTCTTGCCAGGAAAGGCTCCTTGCTTTAGCTGAGCAACCTTAAGCGATCCCAACAAACTGATCCACTAATTTCCAACCAATTTTGACAACTCCAAATAAAATTCTTCTAGTGGTCTGTGAGTCGTTCACATTAAGCCTATTTTCTGGAATTGAAAATGTGAGTCACTTAGCATTAATCATGTGCTGCTCACCATGTGGACTCATTGCCCTTTATTTTGTGATGCAATATGTACTTCTTGTCCCCTTTAAATATGAAAAAAATGTTGCTGACAATATATTTATTGCCCTGTATAAATTTAAAAAAAATAACGATTGCAGCCGATAATATCAAGAAAAAAAAGCTACTGCATATATATTCTTTTGGGAACTTGTCCAACTAAAATGAGCTATTGCATATATATTCTTTTGGGAACTTGTCCAACTAAAATGAACTTCTTTGTAATCCCTTTCTTAATGTGGGGTTCCTTTTTATGTATATAATAATACTCTCACAATAATTACATGCCACTAAATCTGCCACCAACATTTTGAAAGGAAAAGTCATACATTGCTTAATCCCTTGTTGCCACGAGTAGAAGTGCTATCATTAGCACTAATCCATTAACCAAATTATTTTTATCCTTTATCCCCACTACAATCCAACATTTATAAATGAGCCTTTAATGTTTTGTCCCCTTTGTACTATAATGGGGCGGTGGAGTACCCCTTTTTTTTTTTTTTTTTTTTTTTTTTTTTTTGTACCTATTCATTAATTTAGTAGCATAAGGCATATATATATATGTTTAGATATATATATATATATATATATATATATATATATCAAGAATCGGTACGTTAATACACATGGAGCATTTCAAGAATTTTAACCTTATCTCATGGCATTATAAACAAAATATTGATCCATCTTGAGTATTTTATACAGTTAATACATATTCTAATATTTCATTAAAACATCTACAAAAGAGGCCACCTATATATATATATATATATATATATATATATATATATATATATATATATATATATATATATATATATATATATATATATATTTTTCCCACGTGATGCAACAATCTTAAGTGGTAAAATTCAAAATTAGTTGCTCCCATTTGCTATGTGTAATTATTGCACCTTATGTGCTTTTTGAGTCATCAAGCCTTTTACTTAATTCAATTGATAAGTCCTTTGCACGTTGCGTTTATTTATTACTATTTATCTCAAAAGGTGCCACCACTAACTTAAGTAAATGAAATCATGTCCCCTATGATACCATCTGTCCATGACTTACTTTGTTCATCCACTAATTGTCATCTAATAAATCGGAAATAGTTCGTTTGTTAAGTGACCACACTACTACTTCTGTACTTTATTCCCACATTTATTTAATTACATCCACACTTAATTTCTTTATCTCAACTCACTTAAATATGGACCACATAACCGTAGCTTTATTTCCCAATCCCCTCACGTTGCACAATAAATCGGAGCAACAATACATTGTTGCGTTCTTTTCGGGAAAATAGAACGAGCTTGTACTTGATTTTTCCTTATTGTCAAAGCCCCAAACGTGATTGTGCTGCTGAAATATCAAGCAAGAGACCAAGTTTTCTTTCTTCTCAAGCTACCTCTTTTGGCTAATAATAAAATGAATCTAGGAGCAATTCTACCTAGCTGCTACGTTTTTGTTTCCCTTTACCTAGGGAGAGCAAAATGAATTGTATTCTTTATTCAATATAGGGACAAAGATGTCCCTCCGGCTCATTCACCCACTAAGTGGGTTTGTCCCCCTCTATATATATAACATAATTTCTATTTTATAAAACTACTATGCAAAGGCCTTAAATATTTTTCTCTTGGTGGAATGTGGCGTCCACTTATATAGATAATAATTTCTATAAGTGCTTTCAACAAAAGGTGTCAGCATATGTAATAAAATGCATAGTCATAATAAGCTATCTCCATTTTGGACGTGTGGGAAAGCCCCTTTGTTCCACTTATTCATTACTCCGTTTCATGATTACAATGTATGTTGTCCCAATCAGGTGTCCAACCAGATTTCCACATACAATTACTCACATGTACCCCATTTTGTAAGCTCACACGTGGAAATAATACATTCCACACTTGTCCACTTTATTTACTTACTCACTAGTTGTTGTCACTCACATGGTCATGACGTCCACCTTAATCATTAACCATATGCTACTTATAGGTAAGTAATCTCCGTTAAAACTAAACATATAACCAATATCCCGTTTCTATAGTGGAGATTGATTGATTTTTTTTTTTTTTTTTTTTTTCATTATTTCTTTAGTGGGTCGTGGGATCCACATCCCACCTTTCCATAATTATGTTCCACCCTGCCACCAAATATCAAATATTGAGTTAGTCACTTTCTCCATTTCTTCTCCAACAACCATATGGAAATAGTTGTCCACCCAATTTTATGTAAAAAAATCCTTGTTCCCACACATATACACCAACAGATTCTATCAAAAACATTAGTCATATGCTACACTACTTTGCAAGGCCCCCCGTGGAAATGATAATTTAATACTCATCCTTGCTGCACATGTAATGTTCTTAGCTTTCCAAGGCAGTGGTTTTCCTTTAATTATTTCGAGTAACGAACGGGTCAATAAGACCATATGGGCGTCTTTGTCCCCCAACACTAATCCAAGCATTTCCTTAATTAAATTTCCATAACTTTGCAGTTAATCTCTAAGAAGATAAAACAACGTTGCCTTAAATATAGATATATAAGTACTGTACATATTCCTTGGTATTCTTTGTTTTGTTTGCTGAAAATTATTCATCATCCATAATGATATGTATTCCAAAGTTCAGCAAAGTGTAGTGGCCAACCTCTTCCTTTTTACACGTGATCATCATAGGGAGACACACTTATACTTGTCCATGATATTCCCCCACTATCACTTAATATCATAATTAGTCACCAAATAATATACTTGTCCTAATAATGCCAAGAACTACTCCTCCCTTCACACGTTGAGAAGGGAGTAGATATATATGTGTATATATATAAAACGTGGTCGCTTACTCAATTAAAACTATTTCCCAACTTCTTATAATGTTTCATCCACTAATTGTTGTTCAACAATTTAGAATTAATTTGTTCGTTAAATGACCACTCCACTACATCTATACCCTCAAGTCATAGCTAGAAACCGAACTTAGTCACGCATCTAAATTAGGACAACACAACTCGTCTGTACCACATGTCGGAAACAACCGTTCGCGCAAGAATTTAAGGATGAGTTCCCATCGTCCGGGAGAAGGTAAAACAGAGAAGTTCAGATACCAATTGGGATCAACTAGATACCAATTTGAATGAAGTAGCACGAATTAATGAAAGAATCTGAAGTTTCCTAGACGTCCCATAGCCTCCCAATTATAAGTGTGGCGCGCAACACACCCATAAGTAGGACTCTACTAGACATTGCTCTTGTACTTATAGACCGGGTAACCTAAGCTTTGATACCAACTTGTCACGACCTATTTTCACTAAGTCGTGCGGGCACCTACCTTTCCCACCTCGGTAGGCGAACCCTTATTCCAACAATCAAAAATATATAAATAAAGCGGAAGAAGATAAAATAACGTAAGTCTCACGATAATAATATAAAGAAATATAGAAATAATGAGAATCCAACCCCAGTATCTGGTCAGGTCATACAAGAGCATCTAACTAAATACTATAAGTCTGAATCATAATAATACATAGTAGCCTAAAAGATCATGTCCCAGAATGAAACAAGACATAAGGATAAAAAGAGTCATCGACATCGATCGTCCTCATGCTCATCCTGAAGGACTCGAATCGAAATCCTCGAATATTAGCCACGAAGAGTAGAAATCGATCTCGGTGGTACTCGCATTCATAAAAGAATGCGACAAGTGTAGGTCGACACAAACAACAGTGCTTGGTAGGTATCATAGGCCGACTAAGACTAGATAACGTATATAAAGACAACAAGCAAGAAAAACATATAAACCAACAAGTACAAGTCAATATGAATCCATATCCACAGAACAAGTCATCTTTTATGTTATAGCATCTAAACCCAATTGTGCCAAGTCTTAGTATAATCAATCCGAATCGGACATCACAGTAGTATCACAACAATCAAGAAAAGAACCAAGATATAATGCAATGCAATAATGTATGTAGGATGAATGCAATGCATATGCAGTTTTGTACAACATGTCCCGGACGGAGTAACTCCACGTCTCGGCGATCATGACCCATGGGGGACCCGCGAAGTCCATGTACCACTCGCTCCGAATATAACCTCGGATCACGAGCACACTCTCACGATCCCGGCAAAGACCTCGGGCATCGGACACTCCATCGTTCCCGCAAGAAACCTCGGGCAACAAACACTCATCTCTCTTTTACCCTCTCCGGCAAAGACCTCGGAGGCTACACTCTCTCACATATCATCATTAGTGCCATAACCATGCATATATCAATGTATCATGGAAATGCATATGAGTATGATGAAATGTAATGTTAAAAAACCAATTCAATCCGAAACGGTACCACACATGGAATACAAGTAATATCAGCAATAAGGCTACACAAAAAGCCACAATGGAATCACCATTCTCATCTCCATATCAATCAAGTAAAGCACCGCAATATCATAGTCATGATATATCATTAGTCAAATAGATACTCAATGTCTCAAGTGGCAACGAGCACAAAAAAAAAAAAAAAAATAGATCAAGATAAGTCAACAACACAACGGGATGTGTAGCCCCCAAATCATACAACAAGGTCCAACCTAAGAAATCTTAATGTTGCTCACTTGCACCAATTACACCTTTTTCATTTCCTTGTTTGTCATCCGTAAATCATTTAATAACACCTTATGACTATCCATTCATTTAATAACAATGACCTTATATGACCATGTATTATATTATATCATTTGAGTTGAAAATGGGCACTATGGAAAACGTCCTTTAGTCACTAAATAATTGAATTGGGTCCTTGCACCTAGAACAAGACTTTCGTACAACTAGTTAATTATATGCTCTTCCACCTTTCACGTGTCATCCCATTTAATAACATCTTATATAGTATTATATTAACATTTTTCTATACGTAATTATTTTTTCCATTATTATGATCTTACTCATCATTCCATTCAACAATATTATTTTTCCATTATTGTGATCTTACTCATCATTCCATTCCATAATAAATATAAATCTTAAATTTTCCTAAAACATTTTGCTAAACAACTCTCCTCGCGGCACATTATATTATACTAGTTTCCTTTTACTTTGGGAATTGGTTGGGTCATTGTTGAAAAATCTGCCCGTATTGGCTCCACCTCAATAACAAGTGATAGTATTAAATACGCCTGATAGGATCTAAATGAGTCCACAAAATTAATAACTTCATGCTTACCATTCATTTCAAAAACGTGTCCACTAGTACTAGCAATAGTCATATGTTGCTTTTTCCATAAACTACTACACATTATTGCATGTCTTCACTTTATAAATTTTGTTAGCAACAAAAATCAGTTTCCTCCTTTGAAAACCAAGCTCGTCGACCAGCCATGGTGGTATTTTTCTTATTCTTGAAAGCTGATTTTCAACAAGTGGAATTTGGAAAGTGTCATTTGCACTATGCCTTATTTTATATATGGTCTTCCCCACATCTCATGCTACACGTACACCCCCACTTGATGATTCAACATTGCACTTGTTTTGTTAACTTTTCAGATTTTTAATTCTTTTATTATATA
The DNA here is from genome assembly GCF_029784015.1 of Lycium ferocissimum. Taxonomy (NCBI): domain Eukaryota; kingdom Viridiplantae; phylum Streptophyta; class Magnoliopsida; order Solanales; family Solanaceae; genus Lycium; species Lycium ferocissimum. The sequence goes on along the minus strand of NC_081343.1, from coordinate 35,302,339 downwards.
TATTTTTTAATATTCGGGTGGGGCCTACACGTCCACTAGACAAAAATTTGTGAACATTTAAGTCTTAATCCCCACTTAATAATCCAACTTGAATCGTCCATATCTCCTTACCCCGATATCATTTTGATGAGCGGTTTATTGCGTTGAAAACTAGACCCGATGAACTTAATTTTAGGCTTTTGAAACACCTTAAAACTCCTCATATACTAGGAGATATGTCTCCTACAATATAGGCCGAGAGCGAATTGAGATTTACTAAAATTGATGATTCATTTTGTTTAACTTCTAATCCTCTTCCAACCTCATGTAACCTCTTATAAATATATATACACACTCATATACTACATCCATAACAATCCATATACATATCTCCAAAGGGTTCGGAGAATCACAATAATCTTAAACATAACTAGAACTCACAAAGCTTGACGAAACTCCAATCGCAAAAGTATATTCCTATCTTTTGTCCATCTTCTATATCATTACTAATAATCTCAAATACTTTATAGGGTCACTCACATTGCCTCATATACATACTCATAACGCGATTTCATATCCTTTAGGTTACCATGTCACCTCGAGATACTTAAGACAACCTATTTATAACGATATTCATACTAACTCGATTAACTTTCCTTGAACCTTCTTAACTCATTCTTTCTTGTTTTAATACAAGTAAGGATTATTATGGAGTGAACATTCTCCTCCTTTAGAACATTCGTCCTCGCATGTCAAGAGGGCTAAAACTTCAATTAAATAATTGAATCACCCGTTATCCGACTATAGACACAAAAATTAGACCCCAAAAAGGGGGTTAGGTTTAGCCAAAGTTTTCTAAACACCAAATGCTTACAGTAAAAAAACT
>NC_081343.1:35254663-35299663 GCF_029784015.1 Lycium ferocissimum | reverse complement strand
ATTTACAAAACTATGTAGTCAATCGTGACTAGTTTCTCTAATAAATGTAGGTTGGTCTGATCCGAGTACATTCAAATTTACATATAATGTTGAATCCCAAAATACAAATCTAAAATGATTTGAATTTTTTTTTTTGTTTTTTTTTAAAAAGAATTATTACCCTTTTTTATAAGTCTCGGGACCTACCTTTCCCACCCCAGGGAACCCCTTATTCCAACAATCAAAAATATAAAATAAAGTTTGAAACACTACATCTATACCCTCAAGTCATAGCTAGAAAACCGAACTTAGTCACGCATCTAAATTAGGAGCACACAACCGTGTTACCACATGTCGAAACAACTGCTCGCGTAATTTAAGGATTTGAAGTTCCCTATCGTCCTATAAGGTAAAACAGAAGTTCGTATACCACCGGGGATCAACTAGATACGAATTTGTTATGAAGACACCAACGAAACAACTGGAGCCTTCTAGACGTCCCATAGCCTCCCAATTATAAGCGTGGCGCGCAAATACACCCAGGTAGACTTACTAGATACTGTTTTGTAATTTATGTAATCTAAAATCCATTCATACCAACTTGTCACCACCTATTTTCACTAAGTCACAGCACCTACCTTCCCACCTCTAGGCGAACCCTTATTCCAACAATCAAAAATATATAAATAAAGACGGAAGAAGATAAAATAACGTAAGTCTCGCGATAATAATTCAAAGAAATATAGAAATAATGAGAATCCAACTTGTATACGGTCGGGTCATACAAGAGCATCTAACTAAATACTATAAGTACGAATCATAATAATACATAACAATGTGTTAAAAGATCATGTCCCAGTAATGAAACAAGACATAAGGATAAAGAGTCGTCGACATCGATCGTCCTCATGCTCATCCCGAAGGACTCGGGCCAATCCTCGAATATTGGCCACGAAGAGTAGAAATGGATTCAAGCTGTACTCGTATTCATAAAAGAACGCAGCAAGGTAGTCAAGACAAACAAACGGTCTTGGTAGGTGTCATGGGCCGACTAAGACTAGATAACGTACATAAAGACGATACAAAAACATGCTAAACCAACAAGATAAAGTCAATATGAATCCATATCCACGTAACAAGTCATCTTTTATGTTATAGCATCTAAACCCAATTGCTTGCCAAGTCTTAGTATAATCAATCCGAATTGCGTCACGGTGGTATCACGACAGTCAACGGAACCAAGATATAATGCAATGCAATAATGTTATGTAGGGATGAATGCAATGCATAGCCGAGCTTAACACATGTCCCGGACGGAGTAACTCCGCGTCGGCGATCACGACCTACGGGAGACCCGCGAAGTCCATGTATACCACTCGCTCACGGAATATAACCTCTGATCACGAGCACACTCTCACGGATCCGGCCAGAGCACCTCGGGGCATCGGACACTCCATCGTTCTAGTTAAAACCCTACAACAAACACTGTTCTGTTTACCCTCTCCCGGCAAAGACCTCGGAGGCTACACTCTCTCACATATCATCATTAGTGCCATAACCATGCATATATCAATGTATCATGGAAATGCATACGAGTATGATGAAATGTAATGTTAAAAAACCAATTCAATCCGAAACGGTACCACACATGGAATACAAGTAATATCAGCAACAAGGCTACACAAAAAGCCACAATGGAATCACCATTCTCATCTCCATATCAATCAAGTAAAGCACCGCAATATCATAGTCATGATATATCATTAGTCACAGATACTCAATGTCTCAGTGGCAACGAGCACAAAAAATAGATCAAGATAAGTCGGCAACACAACGGGATGTGTAGCCCCCAAATCATACAACAAGGTCCAACACTAAGAAAATATCTAACCCAACTTGATACCCGAGGTTTATATGCGTTATCCGACAATATCATCTAAACATACTGACTTGGCTAATCAAAGTCTCACCATAAGGTAAACCGTAACCTACCTCAATGCCGACTGTGTGTCACGAACCCCATGCCAAAGCTTTTTCCTCTCCGAAGTGCTTCACGACAGACAGAGTCTTAGATGTCCAAGAACAACTCTCTTTAAAAAATACTTGAAGAAACACTAACTTGCTATCCATAGATGACTAAAACGTGGATGCTACATAACTAATTGAGCAAGCTTGTCGGACGTTTTCCCCCTTGCTTCCAATAGATCCTAGAAAATAAAAAATCAATTTTCTTCCAACATTTGGAGGGTTGGCCGCGAGGCCGCCATAGTTTGGTAGGTGATAAAAGTTTCAATGAATTTGTATCATACATATTGCTTTGGTCAATTTCATAAGAAGAAGTTAACCGCACGGGTTGGGTCCGTGTATGGTATGTTGTCGAATATAAAAAGTTGCCGCAATCAACATCACGTTGTTTCCTAAAAATATGGAGTCATATTTGCTCTTAAGAATGATAAAAGGTTCTTTGAGTTGCTTGAAAACTTTACTAACTTTTCAGAACAGAATAATAATAAAACTTCCTTTTCCTTTCTTTATTTGGATTAGGAACCCACCACAAGTCTTTATAAATTACCAAATCATTCTTATGTTTGCCACCTCGTATCCATACTTATATATAAGTCACTTGTTCTTTGTAGCATGGTCACTCGTGGAAAAATGTGCCTTACTAATTATCCACTTAATCTTTTCGTAAATCACTTTTCTTTCCACTAACTCTAATCACTTTTGTACCCCTTTAAACCTATTGCTTATACGTTGTCTCAATTCGAAATTTAATCCCAATTGTTACCTTTTAATTAGTGGGTTGTGGGACCAACATACCCCTTTATTTAATTAATACAAAACAAAGTCTTGGCCATGGCCGCGTGGCTCTCTCTCTCTCTCTTTTAAGCTTAAGAGCTTTTCTCGGCGACTCAACTTTGGTGGAAGATAACAATGCTGAGAATGACTTATTTTAGTCATCCCAAAATGCTGTTTTTGGCAACCTAGTACTCCCTCACGTGTCCACTATGAAACGCTTCCTCATCACAAATCCGATTTTTGTGTTATAATGCTTGGCGGGCTCACTTATCGCACTAATTAAACTAATTAATCTAAATCCCCTCTTAATAATCTAACCATGGTTAATTAATCCATAATCTTCACTAATGTTTCTACACTAATTGTAATTTAATGTGCAAACCGTGCACTATTAAAATTAAAAATTAAAAAGTCCTTGTCTCATATCTTCAAAATTAATCTTGTCCTTGAACTTATATCTGATTAGCTTTATGGATAATCCAACATACAAAAATATGGGATATAACAACTTCCATATCCGAAAAATCAACTATTAAAATTACTTTATTCTTTGTGCACACTTTATGTTCATGGACGTTGGCTATCAAAATGGTGTCATACATTTGTGTTTTGGATTCTTTGTAATTTGTGTGGTAAGGATGAATGTTATAGTGTAGTGTAATGACTCATTTTCCTTTACACGTGATAGCCTCTTCCCATGAGTCACTATGCCAATTAAAATGATTATGACTCATTCATTAATATATATTGTATGGGACTAAATGTCATTCTCAAGTCCAAATTACTACCACGTGGAAAGGTATACTTTAATACTAATCTAATTTAATGTTTACTTAATTCCCTAATTGCATGCTTGTCCCCCACTTACTTTACTTAATTCCTAATTGTAATGCTTGTCCCCCACTTACTTTACTTAATTTTTAATTGCATGCTTGTCCCCGCTTACTTTACTTAATTCCCTAATTGCATGCTTGTCCCCCACTTAATACATCCTTGTTTAAAAAGAAAATGTTCCACCAATGGGGATACTCAATTGTATTAGCTTTACGTTCCATTCCTTGTAATGAATCCGTATGTGTCATGGCCATGACACTTGTCTGACTTATAAAGATTAGCCTTTAGGACTCAAAGTATAAATTTCACAACCAACAAAGATAGAACAAAGAATCTTCCTCCTAATTTGACTATTTTGGAAAACGTGTTTAGTCTTTCAGACAATTTATTTCTATATATAAATTGGTTCCCAAAACCCTGGACTAATAAGGAAAACATTTGTATCCATTCAAAGCCACATCAATTTTCGGGGCTATGCCAACAGGATCCTATACATGGCATTAGTCATCTAATGCTTACTTGAAATGGACACGTGTCCATGGTAAATAAAATATTAATCTTGTGTATCATCTAGATTTTTCACGTAAAATGCCACCCTTTTGTCAGCTTTAGCACACATCATATAATCATTATCATAAATCATGTGGTAGAACTCTAATCCATAGCACATTTATTCATATACCAAATATTATTTCTATGAATAGATTATTCACACACATTAAATACATATAATCTAAAATTTACTTCGTCGATTAAATAACCGAATCATAGGTTATATAAAACTATAGACACCAAAAATTAGACCACAAGGGTGCTTTAGGAATATCAGGCCTAAAAGTGCTAAACGACCAAATGGGTCGTTACAGTAATTAAATACATAGTATATCTATGATAGATAATTAGTTTAATTATAATTTTTATAATTAATACCTCTTGCATGTTAGCTACACGATGCAAAGTTTTCTTTTATCAAATGAGTCAAAATATAATGGGTTTCAAGATCGAATAAGATATGACAAGTCTTTTTTTTTTCAAACAAATTAAACATTTAAATTAAAAAAATATTTTAAAAAATTATTTTCTAAAAAATAAAATCATTTAAATGCACATAATAATTTTTTTTTAAAGAAAATCAGGGTGTTACAGGGGTCTATATGTTTGTTTCTTTTAGTTCTTTGAATTCAATAGAGTTAATTATATTTACTACTATTTAAGTAACAATTATCATTTAATAATATCATTCAAGTTTGCTCTTTATGGTATCAGAGCCTATAAAAGTAATTCTTAATCTCTTTATGTTATCAAAGCCAAAAAATAGGCCAAGTGCCAGCAACTTCTCATCCATCAGGTATTGTCTCTATCCCTTCCTCTTTTCGTGTTATATAATAATCCTTCTGATACTAAATCTACTCCGTCACCCACTCATAATATTCTGTCACCAATATTAAGACAGCGACCACAAAATTCTGTAAACTTTATGAAAGCCTCCTTGATTTTTTTTGTTAACAGAGTATTACTTCCTTAGAAACAAAAATTGCAGATTACCAATTTAAGGCTAAAAAAAAGAGCAAAAATAACAGAGCAAAAGGGAAACTACCACTATTTGAAGGAAGGGTCAAGTTCTCAACAATCGATTACAAGCAAAAAAAAAAGACAAAAAAAAAAAAAAAAAAAACTCTTAATTTTTGGGACGGTCAATTGGGCCAATGATGTGTTGCGGATTTGTGGCACATTCAACGCCTTTTTACTATGAATTTTGGATGTTTTCAAGTAAGTCTAGTTCTTGTTAATATGTTTTTGTTGTGTTTTAGGAAGACGATGGCCCAAGAGCAAAAACAAAGAACAAAGGAAAAATTGGCCGGGGAAATGAAGAATCGACGTCCGTCGATCGGTCGACGGACCGTCCTTCGACGCTTGTCGATAAGCTCGATTTTCCAGTGATGGCCTTAGTTGAAGACAACAAAGGACGGAGCCATCGACGAAGCGTCGAACTGATCGACGCTTCGTCATTTGTGTCGTCAATCAAGATCTGTCAACAAGAAGAAAGAAAGACAGAATACTCGACGGAGCGTCGAACTAGTCGACGGCACAGTCGAATGGATCACATCGCTAAAGAAATAAAGGACGGAAGAATCGACGGTCCGTCGAACGATCGACGGTCCGTCGATCTTGCTATCAAGGGCAATTTTGTCAGTCGCTGCTATGCGTTTTTGGAGCCTATTTAAAGAACATTTTAGGTTATTTTTGGAGCTAGATTTTATTGTGCACGTGAACAAAGTTCCATTGGTGGGTGAGCATTGATTACTCCACTTTTGGAGCTTAATGAAGACATTAAGATTCCATTTTCCATCATCTTTATCACACTTTGTAAGTTTTATGTCTCATTTATTGCTTACTACTTTTGAGGCCATTATGTGTGAGTAGTTTCTTTAATCAAAGCTGTGGACCCAAATGATGGGTGTTCTGTAATGGGTGTCTAACATTGTATATATATATATATATATATATATATTATATATTTTATATATATATATATATATAGTGGTTGCAAACACTTGCTTATGCACAAACCATAGTTTGTTTGGAAAGATGAACTAGGGTGTGAGTTGAAATAATATAATAAGGACTCGGGGCGCTAACCCTCATTTAATGAACTCACTTAGGATAAGATGAGTTCTACTTGGCATATTTAATCAATCTTAGTTGCAACTTTTCTACATTTGGGAAAATCCTGAAAAGAAATACTTTACGACTATTGGAAAATATTAGGAAGTGCATTAGAGATTAAGTATATAAAACCCCGACCCATTAGAAATAAATCATATTGATACCAGCAGTATAACATCTAATCACAGCGGGGACACAACTTTGGTTCTTTCAATCCAAACAAATTCCAAATACTTCTAAATAGCAAATACATACCAAACCTCTCCTCTATACTATTCGGAATAAAATTAAAGTTTCTAGAGATTAGTTACATACATAATTAGTACCTTTTCTCTCCATATTCCACTGGGATTCGGCCCCTAACCTTGTTTGGGTTACTATATTTGACAACGTCCGCTTTACACAAATAATAGTGTAATTTGAGCATATCAAATTTTGGTTTCGTTCTTGGGAATACGGTTTGAAATTACTGATTGTTGTGTACTTTTCTTTAATACTTTTTCTATTCCATCACACCTTGTTTGCTGTTTTAGTGAACCAGGTGAACATGACAGGAAGACATAATCAAAATCAAGGAAACCAAAGTGAGCTCCAAGTGAACCCACCTGCACCAGAAGAGGATGAAGATGAGAATATATTTGCGGAATTCATCAATAGAATATGTAATACATTCGCCGTGGTCCCCTCTTGGATCGGAAATGCTACTTTCAAAATTGATAGTTCTATCTATCAGCCGAAAACTTAAAGGTTATTTCCAAAATTCTTTCTGAGGATCGTCCGCTCCGACATTTGAAGAACTTCTGCGCGTGTGTGCTCAACAATCCCCGAGCGTTGTTTCGCGACGCACTTCGATTCACGGGTCTTTAAATATTCCTTGTCAAGCAAGGGAATGTATGAAAAGCTTCCCGAATTCTATTCACGCACTGAGCGAGTTAGCCAATACATTTTTGAAGAAGTGATTTCCACCAAGCAAAAAATTTGAACTTCGAGATAAGATCTTCGAGTTCAAACGACTTTCCTAGGGAACAATTATATTCGGCATGGGAGCGTTTCAAGTACTATCTAGCTCAATATCCAACTCATGGGTTTCCGGATGCTATTCTCATCGAGAAGTTCTACAAGGGGTTAGATACGATGAATCAGATTGCTGTCAATACTGCCGCTGGGGGATGCTTCATGGACAAGTCATTTGTTAACATCACCCGGTTGCTCGATAATCTCACCACCCACATTCAAGCTTGGCACTCAAATGCTAGTGAAATCTTGTCATATGGCTGTCCCTCTGTTGCCGCGGTGGCCAAAGAAAATCATGAGCGAGATCATGCTTTTGCTCAATTGCAAACCACCGTGGATTTACTGTCAAAAAGGCTTGTGGAGAAAGAAGCTAAGAGTGTGAATGTTGTTAAAGAAATGCCATCTTATGCTCCCGAGAATGTATCAAGTCTCGGAGAAACTTATCGAGAGGGCAGCCACGCGTGAGGACGCTAATTATATCGATAACTCTCGAGGGTTATCAAAAGCAATGGAGATCCCAACAACAAAGCAATCAATATGGCCGAAATGAATATGGTGGTTCGGACATGAGGGATTACAACAACAAAAATTATGGTAATCGGAATTCCAATGCCTACGTTCCACCAAAGGGCCGTTCTTCTAACTCCCAAAATTAGCGAGATGGTCTGTCCAATGATCAAGGGACCTCTCAAATGGAATCTATGCTTGAAAAGATCTTGGACAACCAAAATAAGAGTGACAAGAAGATGGAAAATTTGACCGAAGTGGTAGGCTCTCACACCGCTTCGTATCAAAAACTTGAGTCATAAATGTGAGATCTTTCTCGTGAGCAACATCCACCACCAAGGGGGCGCTTACGCGACACGATTCCGAACCCAAGGGGTAGTGGAGGTGATCATATTGCCTCATGCAAAGCTATTTCTACTAGAAGTGGGAAGATCCTTAATGCGGTGATGAGAGGGTGGTTGAACCTATCATTGTCGAACCGATTGTTGATGAGGTTATTGAAAAAGAAATTGAAGAAGAACTGGAGGCACCAATTAAAGTGCCAATTATTGTTGAGAAAGAGAAAGAGGCACACCCTATTGTTCTCGAAGGTGATGAGGTGTCAAGTGTTGAAAAAGCTACTGGGGGTAGCGCTCAAAAGAGCAAGGTCACGGGGGCAATTAAACCACCGGACTCGAACATATAAATCTCCTCCCCGTTCCCAAATTGATGAAAAGAACGGAGGATGCCAAGTGCACAACGCTTCTCGACCAATTGAAAGGGTTGTCAATGGATATCCCATTTCTTGATACATGAAATGCCGGGATTTGCTAAATACTTGAAGGACTTGTTGACGAAGAAAAGACCAATTAAGCATGATACGGTGGGAGTCACCCAAATTGTGGACACTATTATTTCGTCATCAAAGGTTGAGAAGAAGGAGATCCGGGGCTTTCACTATCCCTTGCACCATCGATCACCATGATTTTGCTTGTGCTTTATGTGATAATGGGGCTAGTATTAATTTGATGCCACTTTCCATCGATAAACAATCCGGTTTAGGAACACCTAGACCAATGAGCATGCGTCTCCAAATGGCCGATAGAACCATCAAAAGACCGGTAGGGGTTGTTGATGACGTCCTTGTTAGAGTGGGGGGATTCTTATTACCTACGGATTTTGTCATCCTCGATTGTGCGGTTGACAAAGAAGTCCCGATTATCTTGGGAAGGCTATTTTTTGCCACCGGGAGAGCTCTAATGGACTCGGAAAAGAATGAAATAAAATTTTGGGTCAATGATGAAGAGGTAACTTTCCAAGCTAGCAAAGGGTTAAAATTGCCAAGTGCTTATGAGAGCATTTCGGTCATTGATTCTTTTGATATGGTAGACGAAGCGGTGGATCATAAGTTAGAGGAGGAGCATTTTGATGAAACACTTTCGGCTATTTTGGTGAATTTTGAGGCGGATGACATGGAGGGTAAATTGAAACGGTTAATTCTCTTATTGGCGGGGTTCGTATTCTTATGAGCCAAAGAAATTATCTCTTGATCTTGATAAAAGAACCCAGCACCATAAATTTAAACGCCGATTATTGAGCCTCAAAACTCAAGCTCAAGCTACTTCCTCTCATTTAGTATGCTTTTCTTGGCCTAGATAATACTTTTCTTGGTTATTCTCTCATCTTTGTTAAATGAGGAACAAACTCAAAAGGTGCTTGAAGTGTTGCGGGCTTATCGAAGATACGTATTGGGTGGACTATTACGGATATTAAGGGATTCCTCACAGTATTTGTGAACATAGAATCGAACTTGAGGAGGATAGTTCACCAAGTGTAAGCATCAAAAAGGCTAAACTCTCGTATGCAAGAAGTGGTCAAGAAGGAGATAATCAAATGGTTGGATGCGGGTGTTGTATACCCAATTGCAAATAGTCCATGGGTTAGTCTGGTACAATGTGTGCCAAAGAAGGGAGGCATCACTATTGTCCCTAATGCCAAAAATGAGTTGATTCCTACAAGGACAGTTACCGGATGGAGAATGTGTATGGACTATCGAAAGCTCAACACTGCGACTTGTAAAGACCAACTTCATTACCGCTATGCCTTTTATTGATCGGAATGCTTGATCGGCTGGGAAGATCTTATTATTGCTTTTTGGATGGCTATACGAGGTAAAACCAAATTAACATTGCATTAGAGGACCAAGAGAAAATCACTTTCACTTGTCCTTATGGCACTTTTGCTTTTAGCCGAATGCCTTTTGGCTTATGCAATGCCCCAGCTACTTTCTAACGGTGTATGATGTCTATTTTCTCTGATATGGTAGAAGATTTCTTGAAAGTCTTCATGGATGACTTTTCGGTTGTTGGTGACTCTTTTGATAAATGGCTTGCCAATCTCGGTAAGGTATTAAAGAGGTGTGAAGAAACCAACCTTGTACTTAATTGGGAGAAATGTCAATGGTGAAGGAAGGGATTGTCCTTGGTCATAGTATTTCCAAGAAGGGTATTGAGGTAGACCAAGCAAAAATTGATGTCATAGCCAAGCTTCCTCCACCTATCTCTATCAAAGGAGTTCGTAGCTTCTTGGGACATACCGGTTTCTATCGGCGATTCATCAAAGATTTCTCAAAGATCGCCAATCCGATGTGTAAGCTTCTTGAAAAAGAAGCTAAGTTTGTGTTTGATGAGAAATGCCTTAAGGCATTTAACGAGTTAAAGGAAATGCTCACCCCTACTCCAATTATTGTATCTCCGGATTGGTCATTGCCATTTGAGCTCATGTGTGACGCGAGCGGATTTGCTATTGGTGCGGTGCTTGGGAAAAGGCACAATAAAATCATGCACCCAATTTATTATGCTAGCAAGACCCTCAATGGCGCTCAAATGAATTATACTATCACCGAGCAAGAACTTCTATCCATTGTTTATGCGTTTGAGAAGTTTCGGGCCTATCTACTTGGATCCAAAGTGGTTGTTCACACGGATCATGCGGCCTTGAGATATTTGATGACAAAGAAAGATGCAAAGTCGCGGTTGATTCGTTGGGTATTATTGTTGCAAGAGTTTGACTTTGAGGTCAAAGATCGAAAAGGGTGTGAAAACCAAGTTGCGAATCATCTATCTAGACTTGAGGAAGCTGGGAGACCGAGTGGAGATCTTGAATTAAATGATGTTTTCTTCGATGAGAGACTCTTGGTTGTATCTTGTGAGGTTACCCCTTGGTATGCGGATATAGCAAACTTCTTGGTGACAGGTCTTACCCCCGACGACATCAAGGCTTATCAAAAGAAGAATTTTTTGAGAGATAGTCGTCAATACTATTGGGATGAGCCCTATTTGTTCCGCACTTGTGCCGACAACATCATTCGGCGATGTGTGGCCGAATCCGAGGCTATAGAAATCTTGAAAGCTTGCCATGACTCTCCCGTCAGAGAAGGTCGTCACGGTGGGAACCGCACGGCGGCAAAGTGCTTGAATGTGGCTATTATTGGCCCTTTATCATGATGCAAATTTGATGGTGAAATCTTGTGACCAATGTCAACGCCGAGGGTCGGTGGGAGGAAGCACGAAATGCCAATGAATTTTGTCATGGAGGTTGAGCTATTTGATGTGTGGGGCATCGACTTTATGGGCCTATTTGTGAGTTCTCGTAGTATGCGATACATCGTTGCGGTTGACTATGTGTCCAAGTGGGTCGAAGGCTGTAGCATTGCCCAAAATGACGGCAGAGTCTCGCAATTTTATCAAAGGAACATATTCACAAGGTTTGGCACTCCTAGGGCAATCATTAGTGATGGTGGCACTCACTTTTGCAACAAGCAATTCGCTAATCTCATGGAAAAATATGGAGTGAAGCATAGGGTGGAAACTCCTTACCATCCCCAAACTAGTGGGCAAGTCGAAGTCTCCAATCGGGAGATAAAGAGCATCTTAGCCAAGACGGTTAATGCAAATAGAACTGATTGGTCATCTAAGATTGATGATGCTTTTTGGGCTTATAGAACGGTATTCAAGACACCCATTGGTACTTCTCCTTATCGGTTGGTGTTTGTTAAAGCTTGCCATCTACACATGAACTTGAACACAAAGCTTTGTGGGCATTAAAAAAATTGAACATGGATTGGGACGAAGCAGCCAAGTTGCGGTTGTTTCAAATGAATGAAATGGATGAGTTTCAGTGTCATGCCTATGAGAGTGCTAGTTTGTATAAAGAAAAGATGAAGCACTATCATGATGTCAAACTTCTGAAGAGGATTTTCAACCGAGTGATTTGGTGTTGCTATTCAATTCAAGGTTGAAGCTCTTTCCTGGCAAGTTGAAATCCAAGTGGTCCGGCCCTTTTACTTTGGTGAGTGTGTCACCCAATGGGTCGATGGAGTTAAAGTCCGACGATGGGACTCGTACTTTCAGGGTGAATGGCCATCGAGTAAAGCACTACCGTTGGATGGTTGATGGGGACAAGATTGTTGATGCTCACCGGTTGAAACATGGCACCGGACCTTAACACCAAAGTATTACGTCGTGCTACGACGTTAAATTGTGAGCTTCTTGGGAGGCAACCCATGTTCATTTTTGCAGTATGTCTTTTTCATTTCGTTGGTTTTTGTTGTTGTGTTTTTTTTATGTTTGTTGATGTGTCGAGGAACCTAAGTGTTGAATCCAGAAATTGCCAGGAGAGCAGATGAACGGCTCGCATTCGACGGACCGTCGATCTGTTTGACAAGACGTCGAATGCACCGTCGAAGTGGACCACTGAAAGATTCATCACTGGAAATAATGGCAGTTCGACGACAAATTTGACGCTCCGTCGAATTGATCGACGTTCAGTTCGACGGGGCGTTTTTCTCTCTTTTTCATTTAGTAAAAAAAAAATGGGATGTTTTCAGTCGACGGAACGTCGAACCAATCGACGCTCCGTCCTTTTGACGCGTCGGTTCAGGGTTCTAATAATATGACCCGGCTCTCTCTCTCTCTCCCCCCTCATTCAATTCTTTTTCAAATTCTCTCTCTCTCTCTCTCTCTCTCTCTCTCTCTCTCTCTCTCTACCTCTTCCTCTCCCATATCCGTTACCCCCTCTCTTCAATATACCCCTGCATCATTATCCTTCGCCTTCACCATTTTTCCTCCCTAATTTCCTCTCTCCCTCTATTGTGTGTAACCTTAGTAGTGGCATATTGTGTGTTCATCATTCCTTAGGGCCTACACTCTAGTCTCCTTTCAATTTTAAGGTATGATAGATCATGTATTGCTTGTTCACTTGTTCATACTAGTTGTTTGCTTGCCTTCCATGTTTTTCTATTATTATAACGCCTTCAAATTGCTCCATGTTTTTCTAGTATTTCTCCTGGGATGCTCATTTTTTTTTGCTGGGGGTGGGTTGTTTTTGGATGTTGGTTCATTAGTCTTTCACCGAGTCGGAGGGCATTACGACAAACACACCTCATTCATGAGATTGTTGTTGTTTTGCCCGCCACCTGTTTGATGAAATGCCAAAGTGTGGTGTTGTTTGTAACGTTAGCTTGGAGGGCATTACGACCACAGAGTTGTCTTGCCCGCCAATTGTTTCCCCTATTCCCACTCAAGCCAACGTGGGGTGAAGTCTGAGTAACCCCAAACTACGTGAGGGTTTGCACCACGTCCCACGGATTGTATTGAATTTATTAGCATCAGCCTGCCCGAAATCATTCGACACTCAGTTCGACGGTCCATCGTTTCATTCGACGGACCGTCCTTCTCAATGTCGAATGGGTTCTCTCAGAAATCTGAACCAAAACAAACTCGACAGTGGACTCGACGGCCCGTCGAATTAATCGACGGGGCGTCCTTCCCACCATCTTTAAATTGCAATTTCCAGTGGCTGGAAAGAGATCGACGGCTCGTCGAACGGTTCGACGAACACTTCGACGCTCTCTTCTAGCAAATCGACGGACCGCTGGCAGCTTTAACATTATCACATGTTTTGCACGTTTTTTCTGGTTTTATTATATTTCTATGGTTGTCTCAACAACGAAGGGTGTTCTTTTTGCAGATATGCCTCCAAAGAATCCAGTCAAGCGGGGTGGTGGTCCCAGAAAAGGCTGAGGTCGGGGACAAACAACCCTTACTCTTAGGGATGAACCCTCTGGGCTACGAACGTCAAGCGGTGGTCCCGACGACTAGATTGAGGGCACGGGACACCACTCCCAGCGAAAGATCACCCGCGCTATATTCCTCCCGGTCAAGGGGGGTTCATCCTCCACATCTGCTACTGCTAGCGAGGCAACAACAGAGCAACCAGCCGCTCTTGAGCGAAATTCAGATGAGGAAAAAGAGCGGTTGCGGCTATAAAAAATGGAGGTAGTTGCAATCTGATTCCCCTATGAGGGGTGCCGAAAGTACTATATAAAGGGGGCTACCACAGTCAGCGGGGGTAATCCGAGTAGGAATATTCAAGAAGAAGAACAAATCAGTATGAGCGGCTTAGAGAGTTACCCTCGGATTACTGATCTCATCCAGCACTATCATCTTGAGGCATTCACACAGCCTACAGGGGATTATTGCCCGACCATGGTTCGAGAATTCTATGCTACCTACAGAGTGATGCTAGAGCAGCGGCACAAGAACAAGAGAGAGATTTGAAAGCCGCCACCTCCATTAGACACGGTGTATGTTCGGGGTGTACGTTGATATCTCAGCCACAATCAACAGGTTTTATTTTGGTGATGACTTCGTGGCACCGACCACAGTGGAATATGATGATAAGTTTGACCGAAGAGCTGAGCAATCTGTGAGGGAATGGTTTGCGACGGTGATGGCTAGAGGGCCGGCGGATAAGGCCCCATGGGTGAAAAACTTGGCGCAAAGTACAAAGGCGAATATCGGCTTGGAAGCTAAATTTTGGTGAAATTTCGTCATATATCGGGTTACGCCGCGGGAGCGAGATAACATAGTCACAGGACAGAGAAACGATGGTTGTGTGGGCCATGCTGTATCCGAGTACCCAGCGAACTTGGGTGAATTGATCGGTGAAGCCGTTCGAGCACCAGCGTGCCACGGAGCGAAAGCCTTGATATTCCCGTACATTATCACACAGTTGTGTAGGTTGGCCCAGGTGAGGCACATTGATATATTCGCAACCACTCTCCTCGCAACAAAGGTGTGTGACATCACACGGAGAAAGGATGAGACCCTCAGTACATCTTATGCCACTAGTACTTCATTGTTAGATCTCACGGATGAGCAGACTAAGCATTTTATGGATGTCACGACCCGACTAGGGCCATGACGGGCACCCGGGGCTAACCACCGAGCACTACTCATTCTACTACTCATCTGCTTTCATTCATAATTCTTATGCTCATAATCATGGAAAACGACTTTCATTTGGAACATACTTACTTTATATACATGAGCCCTTCGGCTATCAAAATAATACATATATATATATATATATATATATATATATATATATATATATATATATATATACGTACAATGAGTAACTTGTGAGACCATACTACCCACACTGGGTATCTACGAGCCTCTACTAGAGTGCTACACATAATGACGGGACAGGACCCCGTTGTGCCCAAAGCATGAATATATACATATGTACCAAAAGAATAATCAATGGCACCCGGGAAAATGGAGTGCTCTCGAATCGGCTAGTAGCTCCTAAGAGTACGGATCACCTCCTCGTCTACTGCTGGGTATGAACACGGCGTCCAAAGAAAACGGACGTCGGTACGAACATTGTACTGAGTATGTAAGGCATAAACAATAATAATATCAATGAAAGAGGAGGCATCAATTGAGGAGCAATCTGTAGCTGACTGTGAATCATAAGAGAAATAATGCACATCTTTGGCTTACTTTCACAATCATCATCATATCATATATGCATAAATGTATAAAAGTTCGCCGACCATATAGGTACGGTGTGATAATCATTAGCACAGCTGCATCCAGGCCTCCCGCATCCGAGGTATCATCTCATGCCGCCCACGGTGTTGTATACGCCCATGCCATACGGCACGGTGATATTCACCGCCTTGCGCGGTGAGCGGGCCATATAAGAGCGGTGTAATATCATCATCATATGCTCATCATAATGTACTCATCATACTATACTCATCATAATATACTCATTATAATACATGCATGAAAACTCAAAGACGCTATACTTTATCGGGGTGACATAGGGTCGTGAACCCCCGATTCCATTATGGAGCGTTCATAAACATTCCGCCTACTTGAAGGAATTAGCATATAAGGTGAGTGTATATAATGATCAACATCAATAGATTATAGATAGCCTCATTAGCTTTATAGGAACATCATATCATGAACTCTAGAATCTTTAGACTTAAGCTTATCATCATCATTATCTTACTCATAGTGTATCTCTTATGTCGTATGGCTATTCATGAACAAGGACTCTTAGTTTTCTTGAAGATAAGAAATTCATGAAGAAAGAGGAAATTCATGCCATAAGATTCATGCCTTAGAAAGAAAGGACTAGCCTCACATACCTTCGTCGTTTAACTAATCTATCGCTTGCTTGTTCTCCTTTAATGCCCACGTTTATACCTTGAGAATTCGTAGATCGACATTAGCTAAACAATCATAAGAACGTGCTTACTAAAGCTAGAGAAAATTGGGCAGCATTTCCTTTGTTTATACGACTTCCTCCATATTCCATATCAACTCCCAAACATTCATAATAACAACCACAATATCATAGACAATAATCATCATTCATTTACATTTTCCACATTTCACAATTTCACTCCAAATTCTCCATAATCATGATCAAAGTTCATTGTCGCGTTCTTTCACATATAATACTCATTCCATGTTCTAAATGTCATTCATAACGTATTTACAATCTCACATATCAATATCCACAACTCAATCCAAACTTCTACTCAACAATGGCACTATTGTCACATTTATGACCCATTTCCTATTTCCTTCTATAATCCAAGTGTTTTAACTTTTCAATACTTCAAATAACATGGAAAGATCATGAAACTTACCTTAGATAGTGTAGAAACAAGCCTTAGTGGAAGTATCCTTCTTGCACCAAAACCCTAGTTCACTTCTCGTAGGATTTCTTGACTTAGATGACTTTAATGTGTTCCACACTCTTGATTTATGTTGGTTTGATGAAGTTGATCATCAATTTCCTTTGTGTTCTTGTGGATGAAGAGTGGAGAGAATATTCTAGAGGTTTCTTGACTTGTGGAGTGGAAATGAAATGAAAATAAAATGAGAGAGAGGTCCCTTTATTAATTCAAAATGCACCGTCCCGACCGAACATACGGTCCATTATATTTTTCAACGGCGTATGTTTGGACCGTATGTTTGGTCCGGTGAAGTGTGCCATTACGGGATGAACCTACGGCCGGACATATGGTCCGTGAATTTTATACGCGGTATGTCTGGGCCGTATAATGCCCAAATATCCGAGACTTGTTCTCGTCGACTCGTTTGATCTCCGATCCTTATGAAACCTTCTTAACACTTGTTTAACACCTCGATGCCAATCTAAGGGACATTATAACTCTTCCTCAAAGCATCATTAAAACATCATTAACTCGATACTCGTAAATCTTATCCGACACACAACATATGACTTGCTTTCCTTAACAACTTTCTTCTCTTACCTCGAATGTCTTTGGAAACCTTAATTAGGACCATTAAATGCTATTTCTTACTTATCAAAACATCGTATTCATCATACCCTTCGTTGGCCTATTCACTGTACGCTAACGGGAAATTTTCTAAGGCGTAACAATGGATTCAGTGCCACAGGGCACATTTGATATGGGCATGGAGGGATGGCAACCATCTGCGAGAGGCCTCCACACCATCCGCGTAATGGCGATGCTATCCCTTCTTGGGAGGCACCGCCTCGGCCTTTGTCCATCTTCATCTCTCTATTCCTCCTTAAGGAAAAATCGGCCTCCGAGGATCTCTTTGTCCTCGTCGAGCCAATTAAAATAGTTTGCCGTCAAGGCGGAAATTTAATCGGCATTGACCGGATATTACAGCAGTTGGGTAGGTTTCTTCTCAATGATGTGCCGCGGATTTGTGGCACATTCGACGCCTTTTTATTATGAATTTTGGTTGTTTTCAAGTAAGTTTGGTTCTTGTTAATATGTTTTTGTTGTGTTTTAGGAAGACGATGGCCCAAGAGCAAAAACAAAGAATAAAGGAAAAATTGGCCAGAAATGAAGAATCGACGTCCCGTCGATCAGTCAACGGACCGTCCTTCGAAGCATCGATAAGCTTGATTTTCCAGTGATGGCCTTAGTTGAAGACAACAAAGGACGGAGCCATCGACGAAGCGTCGAACTGATCGACGCTTCATCGTTTGTATTGTCAATCAAGATCTTTCAACAAGAAGAGAGAAAGACGGAATACTCGACGGAGCGTCGAACTGGTCGACGGCACCGTCGAATGGATCACATCACTGAAGAAATAAAGGACGGAGGAATTGACGGATCGTCGAACTATCGACGGTCCGTCCATCTTGCTATCAGGGGCAATTTTGTCAGTCGCTGTTGTACATTTTTGGAACCTATTTAAATAACATTTTGGAGCTAGATTTTATTGTGCACGTGAACAAAGTTCCATGTGTGGGTGAGCATTGATTACTCCACTTTTGGAGCTTAGTGAAGACATTAAGATTCCATTTTCAATCATCTTTATCACACTTTGCTAAGGGTTTTATGTCTCATTTTATTTTGTAATTTTGAGGCCATTATGTGATAGTAGTTTCTTTAATCAAAGTTGTGGACCCAAATGATGGGTGTTATGTAATGGGTGTCTAACATTGTGTATATATATAATGGTTGTGATGCGTTTTATTATTTCTCATATTCATTGTTAGTTAGTGGTTGCAAACAATTTTATGCACAAACCCTAGTTTGTTTGGAAAGATGAACAGGGTGTGAGTTGAAATAATATAACAAGGACTCGGGGCGCTAACCCTCGTTTAATGAACTCACTTAGGGATAAGATGAGTTCTACTTGGCATATTTAATCGATCTTAGTTGCAACTTTTCTACATTTGGGAAAATCATAAAAAGAAATGCTTTCTGACTATTGGAAAATATTAGGAAGTGCATTAGAGATTAAGTGCATACAAAACCCCGACCCATTAGAAATATATCATATTGATACCCATAGCATAACATCTAATCACAAATCACACAACATTGATTCTTTCAATCCAAACAAATTCCAAATACTTCAAAATAGCAAATACATACCAAACCTCTCCTCTATACTATTCGGAATAAAATTAAAGTTTCTAGAGATTAGTTACATACATAATTAGTATCTTTTTCTCTCCATATTCCCTGTGGGATTCGACCCCAACCTTGTTTGAGTTACTATATTTGACAACGTCCGCTTTACGCCAATAATAGGTGTAATTTGAGCGTATTAGCCAACTTCTAAACCCGCCTTCAAATCTTCCTTCCGATTGGCCATCATTGCTATCTCAATTTTAGCGTGGGATTTTTTGTCTGTCTTAGTATTAAACCTAAGAGGACACTAATTTTTCGATGTGCCTTAAAGTGTAGAAGGTGCTAACCCCGCCACACTTGCAAAGGGATTTCATCAGTTCGGCGTGCTTGCTTTCAACGTGTGCTTTTAGACTTATTTTGTTTTTGTAGTTTTGATTACAGTGGTTACACATGAATGCATACACCTTGCGCAAATAAGCTGGGATGTCACCTTTAGCCATGAATTAACGTAGTTGTAGACGAAGATGAAAGTATTTCGAAGAAGTCGATGTAAAGAATACCTCCTCGATTTGAAACTCTTTGAATATCAGTTGTTATTCAGATAAATACCCCAATGTTTCTTTCAACACTGTATTCAGGTTCTCGTTAGAGAAGAAAGAGATGACGTAGTTGTCAAAGGTATTCCTCCCAAAGCCTGAGTAGGTTCTCGATTTAAGAATAAAAATAGAGTATTCTACTTTTAATATATAGTATAGATATGGTAGGTAATTAAATACATAGTATAGCTATGTTAGATAATTAATTTAAATTATAGTTTTTATAGGTAAATAACTCTTGCATGTTAGCTACACCTAAGCCTGTCAATTGGGCCAGGACCGGCCCACCTAACCCGGCCCATAACCGGCCCGGCCCCCCAACCCGGTAAGAGGGTGGTGGGCTGGGCTAGTGGAAAAAATTAGGGGGCTGGGCCGGACATGCCATTTAGCCCGGTAGCCCGACCCACCAACAGCCCGGGTTCTAGCCCACCGGGGGCCCGGCCCACTTTGAACTAAATTTAAAAAAAAAAAAATTAATTAAGTGGTATGTTTGTGTATATCTTGTATATGTTAATGGTATATTTGTGTATGTCTTGAATATGTTGCTGGAATGAAGACTCCCAACGGCTATTTAAGTGCTAAAAATTATAAAAGTTGAGAATGTGATACAAGACTACATAAGTAATTTAAAATAAAACTTGAAACTTAAATTGATAACATTGCAAATTCAAAACATACAAACTTGAACGGTTAACTTATTACAAATGAAAAGTTCAAACGCTAGCACCGATGGAGAAATTTAAAGAAGAGATAGACTTCAAAGTTCAATTTTGTGCCTTTTGTCCAAGTGCCTACGTAACGGACCGGTACCCCCAAAAACTGGTTCGGAATTATGGAGATATATTTGACCACAATGTTGGCATTTAACATGTTCCTCGTCTACTCGCTCAAAATGCAACCACATCGGACTTGAAATTGATCTTCGGACTGGAGGAGGAGGTGGAGAATTATCATTATCCATTAAATTTAAATTTTGAAATTTGAACTTGGAAGTTGGAAGAGAGAGAGAGAGATTTAGATGAGTAGGAACTTTAGGGAAAAGAGGAAAGTAGGGAATGTAGGCATAATATAAAGAAGAATGAATGGTATTTATAGATTTAAAATAGGGCCAAAGTATAATTTAAGGAACTTCATGGTTAAAATAAAGTTGACAACAACTAGATTTTAAAGTGTCAAACTTAATAAATTTTAGTATTAGAATTTTTTATTTAAAATAATTAAAATCCAACCCGGCCCACTAACTAAAACCCGGCCCGGCCCACTTAGCCACTATGTACCCCTACCCGGGTAGGGGGCTGGGCCGGACACCCCTTTCCCTCCTCCAACCCGGCCCATTAACTATGGCCCAACCCGGCCCCCAGCCCGCCCCATGTGACCCGCATTTATATGGCCCGGCGCGGTCCACTTGACAAGCTTAGCTACACCATACAAAATTTCTTTTATCAAATGAATCAAAATTAAATGGGTTTCAAGATCGAATAAGATATGACAAGTCTTTTTTTCCTTTTCAAACAAAACTAAACATTTAAATTCAAGAAAAAGGATTTAAAAAGTATTTTCTACAAAAGAAAATTATTTAAATACACATAATAATATTATTATTTTTTTAAAAAAAAAATCAGGGTGTTACAGGGGTCTATGTGTCTATTTCTTTTAGTTCTTTGAATTCAGTAAAGTTAGTTATATTTACTAGTATTTAAGTAACAATTATCATTTAATAATATCATTCAAGTTTGCTCATTATGATATCAGAGCCCATAAAAGCTATTCTTAATCTCTTTATGTTATCAAAGCCAAAAAAATAAGCCAACTGTCAGCAACTTCTGATCCATCAGGTATTGTCTCTATCCCTTCCTCTTTTCGTATTATATAATAATCCTTCAAATACCAAATCTACTCCATCACCCACTCATAACACTCCCCCACCAATATTAAGACAACAACCACAAAATTTTGCAAACTCTATGAAAACCTTCTCGACTTTTTTTGTTAACAAAGCATTACTTCCTTAAAAGCAAAAAATTGCAGATGACCAACTTAAGGATTAAAAAAGAGCAAAAATAACATAGCAAAAGGGAAACTATCACTATTTGAAGGAAGGGTCAACTTCTCAACAATTGATTACAAGCAAAAAAAGACCAAAAAAAACTCTTAATTTTTGAGACGGTCAACTGGGCCAACTTCTAAACCCGCCTTTAAATCTTCGTTCCGATTGGCCATCATTGCTATCTCAAATTCAGTGTGGGATTTTTCGTCTGTCTTAATAGTAAACCTAAGAGGACACAAAGTCTAGAAGGTTAGCGTAACCCCTGCCACACTTGCAAAAGAATTTCATTAGTTCGGCGTGCTAGCTTTTAAAGTGTGCTTTTAGATGTATTTCGTTTTTGTAGTTTTGATTGCAGTGGTTACACATGAATGCATACGCCTTGTGCAGATGAGCTGGGATGTCGCCTTTAGCCATGAATACACGTAATTGTAGAAGAAGATGAAGTATTTAGAAGAAGACGATGTGAAAAATACCACCTCGATTTGAAACTATTAGAATATCAGTTGTTATTCTGTTTTAAAATAAAAAAATAAAAATAAAATAAAAAAGGATAAACTCATGGTCATCAGTTTGTTAGTAGTAGATTTACTTATCAATTTTATCAATCTATTAGGAATAGATTTAGTTTAACCATTTTAATTAATTTGAATAATTTAGTCATTCAGGTTTGCTCGCATTCTCAAAATTTTATGGTGTCAGAGCCCCTCTAAACTCTCATGAGTCTGATCTAATTTTTTTTCTTAATCAAATGTCTCTAGTTCTTATCACGCGTGATAATGCAACTACGGTTTTACCTATCACCCATGCGGTATAATTCAATCCAGCTGCCCAGTTATTAATCGAATTGTAAGATAATTTCTCTTTTGTCAAATGAAAGGCACAACTTGTCATGCTACCAACGGACGCCAATTCCTTGTTAATTTCAACACAATCATACCTGCTCCATCGACCACCATCACCCAAAATGACAGCACTATCTCTAATCTTAAATTTGAGACTTAGTTTTGTCAAGATCAACTATCCAACAAGTAATGATAGCATCAGTAGACCCCACGACTCCTCTAACTGTTGTTATTCCTCAGCCAAGATGACCGATGAACTCCTTCTTACAGCTTATGTCAACAGGAGTCATACTTGCATTTTTCAACTTGCAAGACCACTTGCAAAACTTGAAAAAGGCCTCAAAAACAGTTGCTGAGTACATAAAATTAGATCAATTGTTGATGTTTTTAAAGTACCAGGTTCACCGGATGCTGATGATGAACTAACAGTCGAGATCTTGAGTTCTGGGTCATGAATATCGTGAGATCTCTACTGTTGTAAGAACACAAGATTTAACTCTAAGCTTTGAGGAACTATTCCAAGAACTCACGAGGCATAAACTATTTCTCAAACACAACAACATGCTTATTCTAACACTCAATAAGATGGGAGACAACCTAGGTAAGCTGTGAAATGTCAACTATGTCAAAAGATCAATCACATTGTTGTCGTATGCCGCTCAAAGTCGCTCAATCGCTTTGAAGCCAAAATTAATTTTGTGGCACCACACCTAACTTGAGGGGGTGTATTTAAAATTAACCTTTGGTTATGAGTTAGTTAGAAGTAGATTTTGTTATCCATGGTTACGGTCTGTTGCATTTAGTTTAATCTTTTAAATAACTTATCTAATCTTATCTACAAGATTAGATTAAGTTGTTAGATTGGTTCCTGAGTTTAGCAGAGTTAGTACATTTACTAAGTAACAATTATTATTGAATAAAATTATTTAAGTTTGCTCTTTTCTCAATCTCGTTATTGTTATCAGCATTGACCTCCACCAATATAATGTGTTTTTCCAAGTTTATTGTCAGGAGTGTGCGTAAAACCAGCCCAGTCGATTTGTGTTTGATTCAGTTTAATTATATTTGCTTCCGGTTTCTACACACCGAACAAAGCTGGATTTCGTTCAGTTAGATATTTTGTTTTCCCCTTGCGGTCTGATTTTTGGATTTGAGCTCCTAATCGATTATGCAAAATATAATATTTTCCGTAGATTGTCTACAAACTTATTGTCATATTCTTGACTGTCAAAGAAGACTTGTCTCTCTTAGCAGTACTTGAAAGTGTTTGGCTAATGAATGAAAAGGGTTTCACACTTCCATTGGTT
This sequence comes from Lycium ferocissimum, assembly GCF_029784015.1. NCBI lineage: Eukaryota > Viridiplantae > Streptophyta > Magnoliopsida > Solanales > Solanaceae > Lycium > Lycium ferocissimum. The sequence continues at coordinate 35,275,853 of NC_081343.1, read as the reverse complement.
TAGATATAATCAAATTAAATGAAACCAACTGCCTGAAAATTGAAAAAAAACGAAACACAAAATCAAATTTCTTAATTCGGGTTTTTGGCTAAAACCGAAAATGCCCTTAATATTGTTATGCATCTTTTACATACAATTCATGAAAGGAGCTATATATAAACAGCAATGTGCAAGTTCAATACAAAAGGTAAAAATGCTAAAGAAAGCCAATACGTTTTGTGCTAACAAAACCTTTATAAAATATATTTCTGTAGAAAATCCCAATTATCAGTAAACCAAACTATTTGTTGTGTCTACAAATCAAAAACCATAAGTTATGTGTCAATAAAACTATAAAAAGACTAATTCGTAATTACAAGTTCTCCCCATACCCCTGTGCTAAAATTGGATGATGTTTATCTATTGACAAAAACGCTTATTTATTTTCCTTTTTATCCCCTTCTTCTTTTGGTAGAGAATCGACTTGTTGTAGAAGTTCGTGGTAATGTGCAGTGTTCAGGCGCCTTCCCCTCTCCTGTCCGATGTTTCACAATATGCCCTATACACATTGTGCATTCAACAAGGTAAGGGAATTAGCTCTCACTAAAGTGGAAGAGTAATAGTTGGATACTCCACAACATGCTAGCTTAAAGTTGTAGTATGAATTAGCCATAAGAAAAATTAACATTCCTTCGCAGAGTTTTGAGGTTATCTATATCACCCATCCAACTAAAAAAGGGGGTTACGGTTTGAACCGAGGCAGTTACTGTATTGTAGATAAATCTGCTTAATTCTCCAAGATTATCGAAAGTGACATAGCAAACCTGAAGGGGTGTCCTCTTCCAGTATCGTTGTATCTCACCGGCCACTGTTCCGCAATATAGAGTACCAACAGATTTAGGAAAATATATTAACTCATCCCAAAATGACTTGCATAATTGAAATAAGTCAAAAAAAAAAAAAAAGGAGTTACTCCTCTCCCAATTGAAAACTAGTGACGGTGTAGCACGTATAACTTAAGAAACCACAAATTTATTCAATTTTCTGTGAGTTTCACCAGGAACTAAATGCACCCAAATACATACTGCTCGTTCACAAATTACAGCCAAAGCCTGATACGAAAGTAAAGGCCTTCTGAACTGCAGAAGATGGGACAAACTTAACTCAAAGTATCATGAAAGCCATACTCAAGCTCTAAGTGATCCCCGTTCATTCTGTTGAAGCATGTATGCTTTCTTCATTTCTTCCAAAACAGAGTCATTCGTGCTACACGAAAGGAAACAGACAACTTTAGAGGATGTCATAAAATTTAGAGTACTACGAATTTCAGTCAAAAGAGGTTATAATTTGTTCACAGGTACAACAAAGGACAAATGGAATTCCAGTCCCTGAACTCATTTATCCAACCTCTGGTTCGTTTCTAAAGTGGAGGAATTAGATGGACTAAACATACCTGAGTTTGGTGTGAAAAAGTAGAATACGCACTTGGCTGTTTACCCCCTGGATCCATAACCTTTTCTATGAGAAGGAAGGGACTGTAATCGCTCAACCCGTATTCTTTTTATGTTATGGATGATAATTATACATCAAAACATATGGTTTATGGTCAAAAGATCATATAATAGGGACTTAACAAATTTCACCTTTGGCAGCAAATACACAATAAAAATTACTTGCAATGTCACAGCTCATCTGCCAGAAATTTCCTGGACTAACTAGCCCAGAACTAGATACCAAAGTAAAATATGATGAAACTGCTATAACCCCGACACCCCCCCCCCCCCAACTTTTTCTCCCAAAAAAAAATAAAAATTCACCCATTACCTACTGTAGCTTTGAAATATTTGAAATTTGCAGTTTAGCCAGTTTCTCTGGAGGACTATAGTTGAGACTTTCTCACTAGTGTCAGAACAAGTAATTGAACCCCACTTTCAGTAAAATACGGAGCCAGTATAGCTGTAATTGGGCTCATCAACAAGAAGTTGAGAATTTCATTCTTGCAAGGGGCTGGGTGTATTAGCTTTAAGTTCAACTGAAACCACCTTCAGGTACCTATCTTGTCATTTGAAAGGCACCTTTTATGACACTTCTTAAAGTTCCAACTAAGCAAGAACAAACAAGACACTACCCATTTTCATAGCATTTACAACCATAGCTTGTAATATAAATTTAGAATCTTTTGTTAAAAGGATCCAGTGCCAAAGTGTTAGTAATGCCTCTCCAAGTAATTGATTTGTAGTTCCCTTTCAACTATTTGTGGCACGTGCACCATTTATCTACTTTAACACATAATAAAATTGCCCGCCCATCAAGGAAAAAAAGGTATAGAAAGAGGAAGGAGAAGAGGAGGTGGCATTAGTGGACTGGCATAAGAGGAGATGGGTGGGAAGGAGGAGGAAGAGGTGGCAATATGTTTGGGGAAAAAGAAGAAGTAGAGAAAGAGCAAGGATGGTATGGGCGGGACTGAGAAGGGTAGTGGCTAACTGGTAAAGGAGAAGAAAAGACAGAGGATGGACAAGGCAGAAGGTAAAGGAGGACAAGAATGAGGTGGAGCTCCTGCTGCTAGGGAGAAAGATTGGTGGAAAGAGGAAGAGGAGGAGGGAGAGGTGGCAGTGGCATAGGAAAAACAATTTGGGGGTGAGGTGGTACGGAAGATATAAAGCGAAGAAAGAGAAAGGATAATAAATGGTGGGAACTTGCCACATAAATACTTGAAGACGGAACTCATCAGAAATTAAATAGCTGGAGGACGACATGGCACTTATCCAGATCATACTTTACTCCGTGGTTAAACTGTTCAGGAAAGACAACAGGGGTAACTTCCTATCTTTTACCTTGTAACAGGAGATGTGAATGAGAAGCTTTTCTGCAAAACAACTGCAGGTAAGGCTGTAAAATAACAAAAGCATCCCAAACCGTAGTCCATGATTTCATTTCGCCCCGCGGTTTCTCTGTAGCCTACAAAGCTTTTCTTATCATTTGTTTTTGTCTATTTTCAACAACCAAAAGAAAAATAACTACGCATCCTTCTTTTTTGTTTCTAAATAAGCAAGCAACAAATTGCCGTGGTAACCTCAAGGACGGAGAAACTTTTTACTGATAAGCAAGTCCACAATTAACGTGAAAGCATAAGTTAAATCAAGGATAAGGGACTTACTACTGATGAAGACACTCATTTAATTCTTTAGCTTGTTTGCGACATTGCCAAACAACAGATATTGTTCTTCCTGAGGCACACGCGGCGTATTTTGTAGTATATCGATCACATTCTTTGAGTGCTTTCTGCTTCATTTTACTACGCAAAGCTGAAATATTTGATACATAGAAAAGCTTAAGATGAAAGAAAAGCTGATAATACAAGTAACCATAACAGATATTTGTCTGCGTTTCATAACAGACTCACACAACGTGAACATAAGTTAGTTTGTAAGGGAGAGAACGGGCAGTCAGACACAACAAAGCCAATGCAAAATGCACATGGACTGTTCCACAATGAACTTTTCCCCGAGTTTGTGTAAATACTCTTACAAGAGATTATGAGACTGTAAAAATCACGGTGAAGAGCCCATACTAATTATATGTTGAAATGCAAAATTCAACAAAAAGCTTTTAATTTTCAGCCTCAGAAACAATCATACACACCTATTTGTTCTTATCTCTAAGCGTTTCACGTGGAATAAACCCTTTGATTACATATTTGGCATCAAAAACAAAAAAGCCAACCGAAAAAAGCACATTATTCCCAGTCGCCTAAACTTGGCTCGTGGTCTATGTTTCAAGCATCAAAAAGAAAAAGGTCAACCGAATATACCACATAATTCCCATTCACCTACTACTTGGCCCTTGGTTTATATTTCAAGCACCAAAACAAAAATGGATATACCACATAATTTCCAGTCACCTAAACTTAGCCTTTGTCTATCTCTGCCACAACCAGAGGAGAGAAAAAGAATCCCACAGCAAAATGGATGATCACCTTCTTAATGCAGAAACTCCCTTGAAGTTTACAGGAAACAATTGTTGAGAAACATACTCTTATAGTCTTAGTACAAATGGGGTACACGTGCGGGAAAATCCAATTAGTACTAGATTTTCCCAATCGATAGGGATAGAATTAGGAATGAAGATATCCGAGACAAGGTGGGAGTGGCATCGGTGGAGGACAAGATGCAGGAAGCGAGGCTGAGATGGTTTGGGCATGTGAAGAGGAGAGACACAGATGCTCCAGTGCGGAGGTGTGAGAGGTTGGCTATGAATGGTTTCGGGAGAGGTAAAGGAGGTAGAAAGTATTGGGAGAGGTGATTAGATAGGATATGGCACGGTTTCACTCACCGAGGACATGACCTTAGATAGGAGGTTGTGGAGGACTCGGATTAGGATAGAAGGCTAGGTGGCGTACCACCTTTCACCATAGTAGTTGCGGTTGCTCATTTGTTTATTGCCTTTTGGTTTATGCATTTGATTGCTGCTTATATTTGTTGGGACGTTGAACTTTGATTAATTTATTTATCTTTAGTATTCATGACCGGAGAATGGACCTGGAAGAAGATGCAGTTGGCACTCGAATGGTGGAAACCAACTACGGGTTGTCATTGCCCATGAAATTAAAAGGGATTGGGTGTGGATCGACTTCTAGGGTTTCCATTATGCCTATGGTCACAAGAAATCTTCAAACAAATTGGAGATCAATGCGGAGGTTTTTAGAAACGAGGAGGAGACTTCACTCAAGAACCATCTACACCGGGCTCGAATCAAAGTGGCAGGAGATGGGAAGCAGTTCCGAGAGAAAGGGAGGTGTCCAATGAAGAATATACCTACACTATTCCGATATACAGAAGTTCCGGTGGAAGTCGAGCAAAGGAAAGGAGGAGAGAGGAAGAAACCTTTTGTCCGATGGTTAATAAAGGACTAGGGTCTTATCAGAAGTCAGCAGAAATAAGGGGAACCCATGTGGGGACCTCGGGAGAAGGGGAAAATTTGAATTGGACAAGTGGGCTGGAAACAAGAGGGAAAGGGCCAATGGAGGCAGTTGCAGGCTCAATTAAAAGAATAAAGCATTTGGGCCCAGTTAATAGAATAGAGCAATTGGGCCGAATTATTGACCCTTTTGCTGTAGTAATTCATAAGTCAATTCCTGAAGCCCATGTAGAGGACATGGTTAGTATAGAAATACAGGCTAACCTGTCAAGACTAATAACCCAGAATATGTTCGAACCACTGGGGAACAGTGATGGAGAAAAGGAGACTCAACATAATCAAATTGAACAGTTCATGGGAAATTCATCTGAAGAAGAGGAACCAGCAGTAACAGAAGAAGAAGAGGAACCAGCAGAGGGCCTACATCTACAAATACAGATGCAAGAACTAGATACAGAAGAGATAAATGAAGATGTTACCCCTCTGAAAGTTCAATTACCAGAAGAAGCAACCATTCCAACATCAATAACTCCAGAATGGATTCAACAGCATATAATCAGACTTAGCACAGAGTTTGGTGCTAGCTTTAAAGGGTGTGAAAAGAAAGCCAAAGAGTTATTCATGAAGATAGATAGCAACAAGCAAGAGAATAAGGGGGAACAGTCAATCACCAAAAGGAAGGGGATGAATGAATTGAAGGGGCTAGAATTAGATACTAAATTCATGAGTAATGGTACTAGAAGTAGGGGGGATATCTAGCAATAAAAGATCAATGAAGTTGAGTATAGTGTCCTGGAATGTTAGGGGTCTGAACTGTAGTAAAAAAAAGGAGTATGATAAAAAATATTTTACTTACCTGGAAAGCAGATGTGGTGTGTTTCCAGGAAACAAAAGTGGAAGGGGATATCACTGATATAGTGAGAGAAGTTTGGGGGAGCAGGTGGGTCAATTATGTTCAATTAGAAGCTAGTGGGACAAGAGGAGGGATAGTAATTATGTGGGACAAAAGGATTGGGAAGGGTGATCAGTAGTGAGGGCATGTACTCTGTTTCTTGTGTTTCACTGGAAGGAGTCAAGATTTCAGTTGGAACATGACTGGAGTTTATGCTCCAAATGATAGAATGGAAAGGAGGAAACTTGGGGGAAATAGGTGCAGCAAGGAGTCTTATTCCAGGGCCCTGGGTCCTTTGTGGTGACTTTAACACAGTTAGATATCCATCTGAAAAGAAGAACTGCAGAAGAATCAATAAGGCAATGACTGATTTTTCTGATTTCATTGAAGACATGGAAATGGTGGACTTGTCCCTGACAGGAGGGAAGTTTACTTGGAAGAAAGGAGACAGACACAATATTGCAGCAAGAATTGATAGATTCCTGATATCAGAAGAATGGGATGCTAGCTTTAGGAACATCAGGCAGTCCATATTACATAGGGTGACATCTGACCATTCACCTTTGTTACTTCAAAGTGGAGAATGGGAGAAAACCAATTCTTATTTTAAATTTGAGAACTGGTGGCTAAAGACGGAGGGTTTTAATGAGAGAGTGAAGACATGGTGGGAATCCTTCAATTACAGTGGAAAGCCAGACTTTATACTGGTAGCAAAGTTGAAAGCTTTAAAAGGAAAATTGAAAGAGTGGAGTAAAACAGCACAAGGGAATTTGGGAATGCAGAAACAAGTGGTATTGGCTCAGCTTGCTGAACTGGAAGAGATACAAGATCATAGAACCCTGAAAGAGGAGGAGATAACTTCTAGACTGGCCCTAACCATGGAATTTGAAGACATTGCTAGGCATGAAGAGACTGCTTGGAGACAGAGATCAAGGGCAACTTGGTTGAAAGAGGGGGACAGAAACACAAGTTTCTTTCACAGAACAGCAAATGCACACAGAAGGGCAAACACTATAGACAAGTTAAGAGTAAATGGAGAAATTCTGGAGGATCCTGGAGAAGTGAAGGAAGAAATTGTGTCATATTATGAGAAGCTGTATTTAGAGACAGAAAACTGGAGACCACAATTTAATATGAGGAATTGTCCTAGGTTGGATGCTGAAGATAATGCAACTCTTATGGCCCCTTTTGAACCTCAAGAGATACTGGACTCCATCAGGGCATGTGCAGGGGACAAAGCTCCAGGTCCTGATGGATACTCTATGGCTTTTTTCAATCAGTGTTGGGATATCATAGGGATAGAGCTTGTAGCTGCTATACAGAACTTTTACTTTGAAGGTTATTTTGAAAAAAGTTTGAATGCCACTTTTGTGGCTTTGATTCCAAAGAAAGCTAGAGCTATAGAGCTCAATGATTTCAGGCCTATTAGCTTGATTGGGGGAGTCTATAAGATCATTGCTAAACTACTGGCAGAGAGGTTGAAAAAGGTAATACATAAACTGGTGGACAGGCAACAAATGGCTTTTATTAAAGGAAGACAGATCATGGATGCAGTTCTTATCGCTAATGAGTGTGTGGAGTCTAGACAGAGGGAGTAAGAAACCTGGTATTCTATGCAAGCTAGACATTCAAAAAGCATATGATCATCTGAACTGGAGCTTTCTAATCAATATGTTGGAGAGAATGGGGTTTGGAACTAGATGGATCAAATGGATAAAACATTGCATTAGCTCTGTTAAGTTCTCAGTGTTGGTCAACAGAACTCCTTGTGGTTTTTTTCCTTCTCAAAGGGGATTGAGACAGGGTGATCCTTTGTCCCCTTTCTTATTTATCCTGGCAATGGAGGGCATGAGCAATATGTTTCAGACAGCTAAGGTGAATGGCTGGATAAGGGGATTTCAGGTGGGTGCAGGAAACTTGGAGATCACTCATCTGCAATATGCAGATGATAATCTTGTCTTTTGTGAAGCGGTGGAAGAGAACATTTTAATCCTAAGAACTATCTTCATCATCTTTGAAGCAGTTTCAGGATTACACATTAATTGGGGTAAAAGCTTCATTTATCCAATTAATGAGGTTGCAGAGGTGGAGAGCTTGGCAGAGAAATTAGGAGGTAAAGTAGGGGAGCTTCCAACTACATATTTGGGCATGCCTTTGGGAGCCAAGAGCAAGTCAAAAGGAATATGGAATGGAGTACTAGAAAAATGTGAGAAGAAGCTGACAAACTGGAAAAGCCAATATCTTTCTCTTGGGGGAAGATTGACAATGGTCAATAGTGTGCTAGACGCCTACCATCTTACATGATGTCCATATTCCCAATACCTGTCAATGTAATCAAGAGAATTGATACCCTTAGAAGGAACTTTCTGTGGCAGGGCAATGAAGATAAGAAGAAATTTCATTTAGTCAAGTGGGAGGAACTGACTGTGAGCAAGAAGACAGGGGGATTGGGTATCAAAGATTTGAAATTGCAAAACCAAAGTTTGATGATGAAATGGCTATGGAAATTTGCTACAGAGGAAAACATGCTATGGAAGGAAGTCATTACTGCTAAATATGGTTTGGAGGACAAGTGGATGACAAACATGGTGAATACTCCATATGGATGCACTGTGTGGAGGGCAATCAGGAATCACTGGCCAATAATGCTTGCAAGAATTAGATGTAAAGTTGGTAATGGTTTAAAGGCATCCTTTTGGAATGATATATGGTTGGGTGACACAGCTCTAAAGGTGAAATTCCTTGCCTTGTTCGTTCTTAGCCAAAAGCGACATGCTACTGTTGCTGAGATGTGGACTGGACAAGGGTGGGATCTGGATCTGAGAAGACACTTGAATGATTGGGAAATGGAGATGGTAGCAGAATTCCACAGTACAATGGCAGCATTCATCAACTTAACAGGGGAAAGGGATACTTTGGAATGGAAGAAGGATGGCAAAGGAATTTTTACTGTAAACTCAGCATACAAAGACCTAAATGTATCAAGTTTGCAAGAAGAAGGATGGCCATGGAAGATGATATGGAAGACAAAAGTACCTTATAAAGTGAACTGTTTTAACTGGCTGTTGGCAAAAGAGGCAGTGTTGACTCATGAAAACCTGAACAAAAGAGGTTTTCACTTATGTTCGAGATGTTTTTGTGTGGGGATCATAATGAGACAATCAGTCATCTTTTCTTGCACTGCAAATGGACAGACCAGCTGTGGAGGATGTTTATCAACCTGAGGAAGATTAGATGGGTGAAGCCTGGGAGCATAGAAGGAGTGTTAAAATGCTGGAACAGGGATGGGAATGTAACAAGAAAAGAGGAGAGATGGAAGATTGTCCCATCATGTATCTGGTGGACTGTTTGGAAAGAGAGGAACCAGAGATGTTTTGAGAACAAGCAGAACAATTTACAGAAGTTAAAGATGAACTGCCTAGCTCTTTTTTATTTTTGGTGTAAACAGGAAATTTTAGATCAGAAGATATTTTTGATGTGTTAGATCTCTTGTAAGAATAGAAAACTGTAGAGATCAATGCTGTAAATGTAACCTTTTGGAGGGGGACTACATATTTTGATGTAGTACACCTATGGATATATAGATTAACTGTTACAAGTCTCAAAAAAAAAATGCTTCTTTCTTTCTGGACTGTTCTACCATGACTTTCTCGCTTTTGGTATTCATGTTATCATATTGTTTTCGATATGCTTGGCCCTATCTGACCTTTTGTCTTGTTTTCCTCTTGTCTTCCTCTCTTCTCTCTCTTGAGCCGAGGTCTCTCGGAAACAGCCGCCCTACCTTTCAAGGTGGGGGTTAGGTCTGCGTACACTCTACCCTCCCCAGACCCCACATGGTGGGACTATACTGGGCTTGTTGTTGTTGTTGTTGTTGATATTCAATTAGTACTAAAACAGAGGATAAAGGGTGAGATTGAACGCCATAGGTTTTATCTTCTTTAATGAGAGTCCTTGATGAATATTAATAACATACTGTAGGCAAAGTTATCTATAGAATTGTCATATCCAATAAAGTAATGTTTAAACTTTAAACGCTTAGAAGTGAAGACATCATCTTCCTTAAGCATCCAATAAATAGGGCATGAAAGTATAATAATGGCCCTGTCTTGTAAGAATAACCTTTATTATCCAGCACTTCATTTTGCACCATGATTACCAGTTCTGTAAGCTAATTGAATATGCAACGTCTTATCTAGTTAGCATGTTATATCTTCATTTGACTAGATAACCGCAGTTTCTTTCTCCCAATAATAAAGCTAACCACACCCGCAAGGGTGGCTCAGTTGGTTGAGCATGAGGCTTTCGTAATGGAGGTCTCAGGTTTGAAACCCCCTGCCTACGACAGCAGGGGGATTTGCTTTCTGGGTCGAGCTCGTCGCACGGAGCTTGCCTAGTGCGGGTTATCTCTCCTGTGTGGTTTGCGAGCTATTGCACAGGAGCTGGGTTTACCCTGTGCGCACCCGAAGGGTAGCGGCAGCGGGTCCCCCTGTCATAAAAAAAAAAAAAATATATATATATATATATATATATATATAAAGCTAACCACTATTAACCATGATCATTTTTTCAACCAAAAACCCAAAAACGATTAATACCTCCTTCAGAAACTAAAGGAAGGGAACATAAATGACGGGTAAGTTGTAAAAACTTTCTTTTTCCTATAGTAAGGAAATAAAATGTAGCGAAAGCATTTCCTTTTGTAACGTGCTTAATTAGTTCAATTAGAAGTAAATGGTGTGTACTTTCCCTTTCCTCACCCTTCTTCTCAAGTATCAAATTAAGCATAGACATAAAAATATATGATTCTTTAACTTTTTCCTTTTCTTGATTCTTTTTTCCCTCTTCTCTTGCATTCCTTCCTTTCAAATAACCATTATCAAAAGTATGGATAGTGAAGTATGACATGGAACAAAATTAGAGCAGTATCGTTGAGCTAAACTTTTCTTTTAATTGTGGAAAGATGAATATGATGATGAACATACGTTTTCCTTAACCTAATTTTAATAGACAAAATATGTTTTGAGGTCTAGAGAAAGAAACAGTTGAAGGTCCAAAAGGACATGTAGGGTTTTTACAGAGTACCTTCTTCGACCTTCTTTTTGACGTGATTTTGTCGGGCTTCTTCTACGTATCCCATTACGAACGCCCTTCAACAGCCTAAACCTAAAACCTTCAATAGTGTATTTACTGAAACTCGCAATGTACCGGACATAAGTTTCTTTTCTGACAAAAATGGTCCCTTATAGTTTGTACTATTTTTAACATAGTCCGTTAAGTATCACTTAAACAGTTTTGGTCATTAAGTTCCTTACAGTTACAAGTAAACACTTTTAATCATAATTCATATATTATGATTTGGTATGTGTCATTATATTTTATGGTCATATGAACATGTTACTAAGATGGGGAAACTTAAAAGTATAATTTAATAGTTTTTAAATATAAAAAGCAAAATTGGAACCCGTTAAAAAAATATGGTGACATAGAGCCCGTTTGGCTTAACTGATTTAAAATAGCTGATAAGCATTAAATGTTGATAAACATTTTTAAGTGTTGAAACTAATTTAATAAACAAGCAGTTATGTGTTTGGATAAAAGTGATGAAATTAATAATAAGCAGTTGGAGTATTTGACAATGTCAACATTTTTTTTGTTAAAATGACTTAAATGTCCTTAAGTTATTTACACTAATAACGACATGATTTTTATAAGATTTCGAATTTCAATTTTGTTCAAACACCATAGATTTTATGTCTCATTAATTTTTAATACATAATTGAGTAGATAAAATTATTATGAATTTTTATATTTTGTGTTTATCAATGATATTAGTTTATCTTCCAGTTTAATTCTCTTGAAAGCAATAATAAATATCTTAGAATATAGAGAAGGAGGATAGGGTTCGGGCTTTACAAACCCCACAAATCAACGATATTGATGTCAAGTTGGAGAAGGGTGTTTCATGAACCATGATGGGTCGTGAAACATGAAGAACAACCACAAAAATATTATGGAGAAATTTGTTACCCCAAATAATTCTGTGATGAACTGCAAAATTGTTGTTAACATTGAAGAGCGACGGAAATTTTAGATTTGGAAGAACAGGCATGGGAGTGAAATCATGGAGAGTGTTAGGGATTTTATTGTAAGAAAATATATTTGAGGGATTACATAAAAATATTAGGATAAAATCGTAAAAGGTTTGGTCAAATCAAAAGTGCTTATAAGCTGTAAAATCATAAGTTATGAGCGACCAACTTATGACTTATGGCTTATTTTAGCTTATAAAAATGTGGCTTATAAGCACTTTTAGTGTTCACCAAATACGTAGATAAGTTAAAAAGTGTTTATAAACTAGTTTGACCAGCTTATAGGCTTAGACAAACACCCTCTATATGTACTATGTAAAATAGAGGTGAGGGTATAATATTTAGAGTATTTTCGTTTGGTTGTATTCATGTATTATAATGAGCATAATACTGTATTTGATAGCTTTTTAGTTGCTCTGTATAAAATTTAACACACTATTTCCTTGTTTATTTTCATTAAAATGTCTGAATCTAAATAAAATAATTAAGATTCTTTACTTTTTCAACATCTAAATGTGTAAAATTTGGATTTGTTTAAATATTAATAAATATAACTTTAATAAAACAAGAAATTGATCTAATAACATATCTTCAATACTTTAATTCTTTTTTATGTATCGTTGATGATGGTAATCACTAGCGGTGGCAGTTTCAGATATTGATTGGTAATAACGTTGACTAATGGCGATGTTGTGTCAGTAGCTAATGCTGATAGTGGCTGACAATAGAGACTAATGATTGTGGTTGGTGGTGATTGATGATGGTTGTCGGCGATATATAATACTAACTGATGGTTGGTACTGATGTTTTAAAAATGTGCTTATTGATGTTGATGACTGATTGTAGTGATTGACAGTGATGGTGCTTGTGACTGGGAATGGTGGTAGTGAGTGATGGATGTGGGTGATGATTGTGGTAATTGATAATGATAGACGGCAACGACATTAGTTGATAATGGTGAGCGGTGGTGGTAGTGGTAATTGGATGGAATTAGTGAACTAGCATCTTTATTAAAATCTTTAAATAATTTTTTAATTATATTAATACTTTAATCGATCATTCAGATATATTTAGATCCATTACAGGATTGTAATGTAACTATAAACACACTTAATAATTAAGACCTGAATTATTAAGATTCAGACCTAAAAAATAAACAGACTTAATGATTGATATCTGAATGATAAAGACACAATTATTAAGATTCAGACCCGAAAAATAAACAGACTTAATGATTGGTATCTGAATGATAAAGACATTAATGAAGTGTAAACAAACGAGACCTAAGTACATGATTGATTATCATTTTACAATCTCATTAAATATAAGTTATAACTTAATTGATATATTATTTTATGCGGATATCAGTGGCGGAGCCACATTAGGCCGAGGGTGTTCATCAGAACCCCCTCGGCGGAAAAAAACACCGTTTTTATAAGGTTAAAATTATTTTTTATGTATATATAGTAGACGTTGAACCCCCTTAGGCTTCTTCGTATGTTTACTTTTTTATATTTTGAAACCCCCTCGCGAAAATCACCTCCGCCATCAGATATAAATAATAAAATAAGTAAATTAGTTAACTAAATCCTCCATAACGAATAGTATTTTTTGCGTAAATAATCAGGAATTTCTAATAGCTGCAAAAAAAACACCTTCGACCAGCAACCAAACAACCCCTTATTTCCCTAGGTCTTACGTCATCAACTTTTATTTAACTCCCATTCTCTGATCTACTCTAGTCTGCTCTTTTCTTCCGTCAGTGAACCTAAAGGGCGAATATCAGAGAGCATCACCAAAGGTAGTTTGTCGAATTTATTGTCGCTTTTGCTATTGATGATGTTATAATTAGCATGACTAGATCTTTCCTTTTTGCTTGGATGGTCCTTTCTTCACATCAGTCTATGTAACTCTAGATCTAAAACTTTGACCACCTGATCTGAAGTTATTTCACAAATAGATTTAAATTGAAGGGAACTAAGACCACCAGCTTAGCTAGTGTTCCGGGATAATCTAGTCCGTTTATTATAACTATATCTCTGTAAACCAAGGGGTAAAGATTTCGTGCTTATTGTTATTAATTATTAATTTTTTTCTATGTTTTACTCCAATTTTTATTTCATATAGTAAGCCAGGAAAGTTGAGAAAATGAAACAGAACCTATTTTTATCTTCTCTATTTCATGACTGACCATTTATTTGAAGTGCTATGTTAATAAAACACGACGAATACAAAGGATCCATAGATAAGGTACTAGGTAAGCGTTACGGACTTCACTGGGAAAAGAACTTTGTGAGGATTGAAGATTGGTGAGTAAAAACTAATATTTCACATGGAAATACACCTTCATATCAGTATCTCAAACTTGCATTTGAAGTTCAGTAGTTGAAAACACTCTCGCAAAATTCAGTACTTGCTAAATACTTATGGCCAGATTCAGCATTTAAAAATAATGAAATAGCATTGTATGTTCCCCCTGAATAAAAAATGTAAATTAAGCCTATCTGAAGTATTTGTTTTTTTTATTACTATCTGTGATTTATTTAAAAGAGTATGTAGTGATTTCTTGTTAACCATTGGAGGTATGACTTTGCACAAAATGCTCCCTTAACTAGTATCTGAGGAGTTACTTCTCTCAACAAAGATTCCTTTAATATCCAAACGTACACAATACGTCCCCTCTGAAGTGCCTTTTGCAGTTCCCTATGCTATTCATTGGATTGGGCTCTTTCCCGTAACATTTGTTACTCGCCAGTTTCTTCCAGTGTAGGCTTAAGTTAAGAACAGGTGTCCACTTTATAGTTTAAAGGTTCAGATTTAGTTGACTTGACCACCTCTTTTAAATATAGTTGAGAGGCAAAAACCAGCCTATATTCCGAATATTAGCAGACTGGTTAGCCATTATTCTATGGTTTGAGAAAACGAGTTTCTTAATAGTCACCCGCAACACTCTTAGAAATTAACTGTCTCAAAAATAGATCATGGGTTATTCAACCCCACAGCTGATATTTCAAGGGGCTCAATTCACTTGAAATTAATCTTGGTGAATGGTGATAAATAGATCCAAAAGTTGCAGTTTAGCTATGTGTGAAGGCATGTTTTCTGGCATCCAGCGTGTGATGTTCAATTACCTTTATTTTTGTTGAATCAGGTGTAATTTCACATACAACAAAAATGGCTGAGTCGTCTCGTGAAGAAAATGTGTACTTGGCCAAGCTGGCTGAGCAGGCAGAGCGATATGAGGAAATGATTGAGTTTATGGAGAAGGTCGCAAAGACAGCAGATGTTGAGGAGCTGACTGTTGAGGAAAGGAATCTTCTCTCTGTGGCCTACAAAAATGTGATTGGCGCAAGAAGAGCCTCATGGAGGATAATCTCTTCAATTGAGCAAAAGGAGGAGAGCCGTGGAAATGAAGACCATGTCAACACTATTAAAGAATACAGAAGCAAAATTGAGGCTGAACTCAGCAAGATTTGTGATGGGATTTTGAACCTCCTTGAGTCCAACTTAATACCATCAGCCTCGACAGCTGAGTCGAAGGTTTTTTACTTGAAGATGAAAGGTGATTACCATAGGTACCTGGCTGAGTTTAAAACAGGGGCAGAGAGGAAAGAAGCCGCTGAGAACACTTTACTTGCATACAAGTCTGCTCAGGTAGGTGATCTACAGTGAGCACTGTCAGTCTCTCTCCTTGTAATTAACGTTTCTGATTTTCTTTTAATGTCTTCTGTTGTAGGATATTGCTTTGGCTGAACTGGCTCCTACTCACCCAATCAGGCTGGGACTTGCCCTTAACTTTTCCGTGTTCTATTATGAAATTCTCAACTCACCTGATCGTGCTTGTAACCTTGCGAAACAGGTAATATTCTCTGCTTTGGTCGATTATTTGTCTTGAATCACTCTCTCTCTGGTAAGCTAATTTGGACTATCTTCATCCTTGATTATGGAAAATTTATTTATTTGTATTATACTAATTTCTTCGTAGAAAAAGGAAAAGATATTTGTACTACTTTAAGCGTGCATGAACGTTCCTATTGGGAATCAACTTAAGCTTTGGTGCCTCATAATGACAGTGAAGCTTGGTGTATGATGTTTGAGTGATAGGAATGTTTTTTGATATTTTGAATGATTTGATTTATGCCTGCCATTTTATCTGGTTAATTGACTGTAGTAGTTATCCGGCATACAGTTTTTTTTGTGACTGAAGGTTGGACTAAAGTGCTTTGTCTTTCCGTAATGTGTAACTGTTCTTCTTTCTCCAACTGCAAGGAATGCTTATTTCCTTTGAATGCTTTCCTGCGGTTTCCTGTTCTTGTCAGGGTCTTGTATTGGGTTGAGGTAGTTTACCACACAAAAATTTCGATTGAAGCTTTTTCCAGGATTTTGTCCTTGTGTATGTCCCAGCAGCAAAATCTTTAGTGTTAAATTCTTTAATTAGGTGCAGTTAGTTTGGCATCCTTTTTTAATTAGGGTGATAGTTCGTCTGACCACTCTCTAGGTTTCGTTTTATACTGCCGTGTTTCCATTAGAGTTAGCTATCTTTGTACCCATGTGGTATATGTTGGTAATGCATATTTTTCTATTACTGACTGATGAGACAAGAAAATTGCATGGACTAGTCTCTCTACCTTCCATGGTAGGTGTAGGGTCTGCATGCACTCTACCCTCCCCCGACCCCACTTGTGGGATTACACTGGGGGTGTTGTTGTTGTAGTAGTCTATAGAAAGGGAGTAATTTCATTTAATTAGCTTAGAGGTAGGAATTACGTGGGAATTCGGAATTCTAAACCTATATCTAGTGCAGCCTGAATAGCTTTTTGCTAGCGCTTTAGATCATTTGACGGCTTGACATCAGGCCCCAATGATAAATCTTTTTGCTCCTGTACTCAAAGTCAATCGCAATAAATTTTTAGGATAATTTAGAAGACTAGGGACCAGTATATTCTTATAATTAGAGTGGTAGAATGGGAATTAGAGTCTAGCTTTGCTGATAGAAATATCTACCTTTTTTTTTTCTTGGTTAAATATATCTTGTTACCTGAACTTTGTAAACTTGGGCAAAATTTGTTTTACAATAACAACCACTAGTACTATGTCTCAACCCTGATTATTTAAGATTCGCTCGCTATATTAACCTTCTATTTATTTGATTCTTTTATAATTGTTTCATGAATGCTCATGAAGTTATTCTTTATAACCAGTTAGGGGTTCTCTTTGTTAAAAGAAGGACCAATTAGGTTCTCTAATGCTAGTGCTTCTTTACTTCTGTATGGACATACAAATTTCTAAACAAACTAAAAGAATTCCTAATAAAACCAAATCGGACGTGATTGTACCAACTAACAACATCTTAATTGCAACTGCAACTAATTGGTGTTATCGATATGAACCTTTTTCTTCCATTGGGTTCTGTTTTTCGAAAAGTCCGCATTGATGCCGAAGGATTGTAGGTCCTTTGAGACAAAATCTTAACATGTGATTTTAGATCTACCTTGTCGTCTTTAACACCTTCAGTTATCATACACCTACTATGGAACATTGGATTTACATAGGACATTACCAAACCATCCCAGTCAACTTCTCTCGTCTTATGCCCAAAGTGTGCTACTTGTACATTTGGTCTAAGTTTATCAATTCTAATCTTGTACGATCGCACATATTTCCTAGCATTTGCATTTTTTATAATACTATTTTGTAAGCCCAACATTTATTTTTCATATGACATTGTTGGTGTCATAGCTGCCCGAACTGGACACTCGTAAACATACCTGTTAGATATAATCAAACTGAAACTATAACATAATATGGAAGCTTGCAAAAAACAAAACGTTGTCTTAGAACTGTCACATATATATATCAAGGTAACCTGTCTCCTGAGGAGTCACAACCAATCAAGTATGACATAATACGGCAATGACAAGGCCACATACTACATCTGGAACATCCCAAAATATATACGCAAGCCGACAAGGCCGCTTACCACATACAACCCCCGAAAATATATACGCGGCGACAAGGTACCATTACGTACGCACGGAACACCCTCAAAATAATTCATCTTGACACGGTGAACAACATCTATATACAACCCACACCTATGTCTACAGACCTCTAAGAGTATCGATAGTGAAATATGACGGGACAGGGCCCCACCGTACCCCTGGATAAACATATATGTACATCAAAAGATCTGTACCAAAAGTCTAGGCTGCGGAACAATGGGCACTCCAAGACAATTTTGAGTAGAAGTCGTAGTGGAGGATCGCCAAATCGAGTATCCGTACTACGGGCGTGAAACGCGACCCCCGAGAAGAAAGGGGGTCGGTGCGAGATATGTCGAGTATATAAAGTATGAAATACAATAAGGAAGATCATAAGAATCGAAGTAGAGATTCCGGGAGACAAGTATGATAATCGAAATCATCAATACTGTGCCTTATGAAATAAAATCATGCATAGCTATATCATATACCATATCCGGCCCCGTTATGGACTCGGGTGAATAAGTCGTATACATGTATACCATGCCGGCCCATCATGGGACTCGGTGCCATCATCGCGTATCATCATATCATCATATCATCATATATATATATATATATATATATATACGCGTGCCGACCTACAGTGAGGGACTCGGTGAACAATGCGGTGGCGTGCACGAAAACATACCCTACCGGGACTCGGTGAAAGATATAATGACAACACGTACGAGCGAGAATAGTGAGCAACCATATGCAAACTAAATCATCATACGAGACTCAATGGAATATGTAAAATGAACTAACGCTCGAGTATCAAAACCTTGACGATCCATGACAAGTGTTCTTTGCATATCACGTGGAGGTTATATCAAATAGAACCTCGGAATCATAGACACGTATCAAGATAACATGAAATAGCTTATGGAAGTCGAGGACATTAGCCGTCAGGTGTCTATAAGAATAGGAGCTTATACGTTGTCGTTGTTCGTTTATATAAATCATGCCAAAAGAAAGAAAGGATGGCTTTACATACCTTTAACGCTTACACACCGTGATACAATACGTATACGTTGCCCGAAGTGTCTCGGCATATTTAAGACATTAAGAACTATGGTTAAGCTACCGGAAGGTTCAAAACGTATTCGACGTTAGTAGCTCATTCTGAAAATTGGCGGCATTTCCCCATATTGACCAACTATAAAACAACCAAACCAACATCCATAACCACACGTTCAAGCACTATATCAGAGACCCGACCAAGACAAGATTCGAGAATATAGAACGACCGCGTAACGTTCCAATCGGCCCGTACATTTACAACGTTCAATAATAATTAACCTAACGACTACGACATATTCAAGTTATCTTTAATAATCTATAGTCATAACATTTCATTGAACGACCTTTTTATAACGAGTCAACCATTACAACAACACGATGCAAAGTCTTAACTATACTTAATCCTCCAATTGACAAAGAATAACATCACGCCCAAAACATTTTTAATTAACATAACGATGCCCGATAATCTTACGAACACCTAAGAACATACCAAGCAAACCGTAAAACCTATATACGATATCTTATACGCTTTCTTTTATCCAAATTTATAGAATCATATCACAACACACACAACAACATTAATCATTCGTACACGACAACAACATCAATTATTTAACAAGTTCTTAAAGCGACCCGCACAAAATAAATACAACTTGACTTTAACCGTCATTTCCTTCACTTTCATCGTATAATCCATGACAACAACAACTACAACACTAACTAAAATTAATCCACCGGTTTTATTAGAACGACCCACTGCGAACAAAGACTCCACCTCAACATCAACATACACAATTTCCTTGTATCCAATTTACATCTACCAAATTATACAAAGTCGAACCCATAAAACATGTAGGAGAGAATTAAATCTTACCTTAACAAGCTTGATTCCTTAACGTTCTTTGAAGTTGGTGAATTTAAATACAAACGTTCTTGCGCTGATGATCAAATCCACGTTGCTAATCACCAATGATTGATTGGAACACCTTAGAAACTTAATTTTTGGTATCAAATTGTGAGCTTAAACTTGCTCACCGTGGCCAAGTGGCCGCCATGGCTTGGACTACTCTCTAATTCACGGTTGTGGAAGATGAACAAATGAATTGGATGACTATTCAATTAGTCATCATATAATGTTATATATCTTTGCCTTTCCTATGTTGGACACGTGCCCGAGCATATAGCGGGCTAGTCAGTTGTGGCCATGCTATAGTGGGGTCCACTTAGCCCACTAATGACTTAGTTAATGTTAATTTAATCACTAATCCGGGGAAAATCTAAGGGGGGTCGAAGAAGGTCTTAACTAAAACCCCAAACTTACTTGGTCCGGGGGAAAGGTCCTTCAAAAACACACCGGGCGAAGTGAAGAAACGGATTGGGGGGGGTGCCGTTTTTATATTCTCAGGGATATGTTCAAAAGTACAAAGGGGAAAATTTAATTTAATCGCCTAAACTACCTTTTATGGGGAAAATATTCCCCGGGGGAAATGATAGGCAGTTTAACATGGGCCGATTTTTCCCTATTTTTTGGCGGTACATCTTTTTGGTCGGACTGGGTTTTTCCCAGGGGAAAGTGGCCCCCCCCGAAGGTTCCGGGGGATCCCTTATTGGCGGGCGGGTGGCCCCTTGTCGCGGGGCCGGCCCCCCGGAAACCCGACGGCGATTTTGACTAGCCGGTTTCTTTGGGTTTTTTGGGGGGCGGTGGCCCCTTCCTTTTGTTTTCCAAGGGGCCCTAATTTTGGCTGTGGACCTTGTCTTTCCCCCCTCTTCGCGCCTCTCCCCGTTTTCTTCGGGGGGTTGTCCCCCCGGGGAAAAGGTGAGTTTAAAATTGCCCCTTTCCCCACAAGGGTCATGATAGCTTATTTCTTGCGGAGGGTCTCAAAAAATCGGCGCGGGCCGGAGGCGGCCCGTCCCCATCTTCGAAATATGGTTTTGCCGACTTGCGGGAAGACGGGGGATATTCGGGAGGGGGAAAAGTCCAAACGGTAAGAAATTTTCCCCCCGCCGATTTCAAAGGGGCCCCTTTCCGAATCGGACTCCCGGCCCCCGGGGGAAGGCGCCTCAAGGGTTTCCAAAGGCCAAAACAATGGCGACAAACGGGGCCCCCAAAAAGACCCCCGGGCGACAACCGGGCCGGAAAAACTTGCGCCCGTTATCCCTTTTAAAAAATGTCCCCCGGTAATGACGCCCAGTCCTTAGCGGGGACTCGCCCTCTTTCTTTCTTTGGGGGGTATTTTTCCGGGTTGCCTCGTTCACTTTCCCCAAAG
>NC_081343.1:35249572-35254563 GCF_029784015.1 Lycium ferocissimum | reverse complement strand
CCACATGGAGAAGAACTTTCTTGCAGTTTAAAATTATTACGTGTATAACTTTAAAAGATTAAAGTTATCAGTTTGCAGCTGAAGAATGGGGACTCACGAAAAAGCTTTATTGAAGTCTTTGGGTATTACTTTTCTGCAAGTTAAACATGGCGTTTTGTGAATTTTCTTGAAACCATCAGAAGTTAAGGAAAAAGTATGTTGACGAATCTTATATGAACAATACTCAAATGTATCAAATTACTTGTGAGGCATAGTTTGAATTGGGGAACGAACAATCTAAACAAGGAGGTAGCTCCAGGAAGGTAGTTCTTTGACCCAGTTCAGTGAGACCGGGGCTTAGCTCTTTGAGGCAGATGTTTAATTTGAAGGAGGGTGTTGGATCGAATGAACACTCAACGCGTCATCATGGCAGCGATGGATGTCCAACCTTTGGATCTCTTCTTTCTCAGTAAGGGGTCTTTATTTCTATTGCATTCTATCTCATCATATCACATTCTATTCTGCGAGATTCGAAAATCACCGTCAATACCTGGGTCTAGGTCCACGCCACCCAGGGGTGAATCTATGTGTATGAGAGGGAGTGTCATGGCACTCGCAAACTTTGGTCGAGACTGCGCATACACATATTTAAATATAGAAAAAATAGGCTACATAGAGTAATTGGCACCCGGATCACCAAAAGGGTGTTTGGTGCCACTGGCAATGCGTTGAATCGTTCACCTCTGTGGTAGGAGCGTGAATCCTGTTAGCACAATTTTTTAATATAAGCTTTAGTATGCTGCATTTTAGCATTTAGGAGTCGTTTCTTCTCTCTTTTTCTTTAATTGCTTAGGTCTTAGAGCCCGTTTGGATTGGCTTATAAGTTGCTGAAAACAGCTTAAACAACTTATAAGCTGTTTAAAGCTTTTTTGAGTGTTTGGTTGGCCAGCTTAAAGTCATTTCATTTTTTTTGCACGGATTGCCCTTCTTTTGGAGTGGCCTTTAAATTTTGCCCCTCATATTTGTGGTCTTTAAATTATGCCCCTATATAAGTTTGGTCTTTAATTTTTGCCCTTCGCATTGCAACCCTGAGCGTTCACGCATAAATCATGAGGTTCTGGGTTCGAACCCCTGCTCAAGCATAAATTTTTTTTAAAAAAATTGCAAGACAAGGTTTGGGTCGCGTGTATGCCGGACCCGGCATACACTTGTTAAGGAATTACCGAAGTTATGCCGGACCCGGCATACTCATGCCTTATGGCGTACTTGGCATAAATATCACGAGTCCCAAGATAACTTTGATAATTCCTTAACAAGTTTATGCTGGTGGGGGCATACTTATGGGCAAACTTTTAATGAGCAAACTTTTAGTTAAGCCTTAACTAAAAGTCTTTTCCTAGTTATGTCTTATGGGGCAGACTTTTAGTTAAGGCACAACTAAAAGTATGCCCCATAAGGCATAACTAAAAGTATGCCTCATAAGGAGGAACTTTTCCTTAAGACATATCTAAAAATTTGCCTTATAAGACAAAGTGTATGTCTTAAGAAAAAGTTATGTCTTATGGGGCATACTTTTAGTTATGCCTAAACTAAAAAGTTTGCCCCATAAGGCATAATTCAGGGAAAAGACTTTAGTTAAGGCTTAACTAAAAGTTTGCCAATTAAAAGTTTGCCCCGACAAGTATGCCGGACCCGCATAAACTTGTGAAGAATTACCAAAGTTACGTTACGGACCCATACTTATACCAAGTACCATAAGGCATAAGTATACTGTGTCCGCATAACTTTGGTAATTCCTTAACAAGTGTATGCCGGTGGGGGCAGCGAAATTCCTTAACCTGGAATGGGGTTCGAACTGGAACCCGGGTTTTAGCCTGGCGACAAAATTTAAAGATTTCAAATACGAGGTAAAATTTAAAGACCACCCTTGAGAAGCCATGCAATCGCGAATTGCCCAAACCATTTTGTGCTTAAAATAAGCCCAAAAAAATAATTGGGCCCGTTTGTCTTAGCTTATCTAAAGCAGCTTATAAGCTGCTTTTTTTAAGCCCATCCAAACAGGCTCTTACTAACTTTTTCTCTGGTCTTATTAGTTCATTTTTGAATATTTCTTCTCATTTTCTTTAAACATTAAACATAAAATATAGAGGTTTCCTTCCTCGCTGATATGCTTTCCCAACTTCTTCGATGATTTATTAGTAGATGATAGATTTTTTTTTCTAGGAGCACAACTCTGGTAAATCTATTTGCAGAGACCTACAAAATAGAAATTCTTGAATAAATTACTATTTTATCAAAGTTGGAAGTTCATTTTTTGCTAGATAATCATTTGATAGAAGGATAATTGTATAGGTATAATTTTGAATGAGTCAATTTTCATGAAAAATGATGAGTTCAAAAACGTCTCTAAACTTGCTTTTGTTTCAAAGTTCAGAGTGCTTATTAGTATATGTTTTTGCTAACGAGCCATTTTTCTTGTACAAAATACATACTCCAATTGAAAAATATATTATGCTTTTTCAAAGTTATCATAATTAGTACGTAATTTTTTTGCTCGATCGATTTATTTATATAAATGAAAAGACGAATAACCCAAATCGAAATGTAAATAAATCAAACTAACTAAATGGATACTTTGTTTGAACCATGTAAATTGTAATATGTTTACGTTCAAATATGTGGCACCCGGAATCTCCAAATCCTGTATCCGCCTCTGACGCCACCTACACGAATCACTACATAGGTTTAAGGAATGCAGTATAAGATGGTTCCTCATCCCTCCATATAAAGAAGTTTAAAAGGCAGCACCGACTCTACGAAGTCAGAATCGAATCTTTCTGTTGGCTTTCCCCATTCATCCGTGAATAATAATTCAAGGGCGTGAAGCGAATGATTTTGTCTACTTGAGTACCATAACTATTTTTTATATAATAAATAACTAATATCTTTTTCGTATTTCTAAATTAAAAGATATTGATAGAAAAAAAAAAGTAAATTATGGTTGTCCTGCTTAAAAAAAAACCGAAAAGAAAAACTATTGAATGAGATGATAAATTGAATGAATTTGGCACGATCTTTTTTAGGATCGCGCGGGCACCTACCATTCCCACCTCGGTAGGCGAACCCTTAAACACAATCGTAACTCATTTTCAATAATAAAACAGGATTCATTCAATACTAAGCCATAAACGCAAACAAAAGCGGAATTAACTCTTTTTATAATTAAGCGACTTTCTCAAAACCTGGTCTAGACTAGTACAAGAGCGACTAAGATTCGAAGGCACAATATTCAAAATAGATAAATAGAACTCAACCTCCATCTAGGGATGAAGATGATGGAGGTCTTCAAGATAAGCACCGCGTATCTTCCGGAAACTCTCGAATCAAGCTATCAACCTATAAGGCTCTACGCCCCGAATGGGATGTAGCAAAAGAGTAACTCTCCGACAAACACCGCATCGTGGGGCATCATAGGCCGACAATGGTTAGAATAACATAACGACAATTAGATATCACAAATAAACATGGTAGGCATGTTCTAAGTCAAACTCTATGTATACCAAAAACAAGTCTCATCCTAACTCAATTAGATCCACAATTTTAAAAAGTTGCTCAAGGTTATTTAGTTTCCTAACACCTACCGTTTATGTGTTTTCCCACATTCACAAGCGTGCCACAAGGATGATCTTTCCCAATCCCCACATTATTTGCTAATGCCCTCAAGGGCGCTCACATACTCACCACTCACAAGTCAACATACTATTCAATAGGTTTGGGCTAAAATGGAATGACAGACCTTCTCACCATTCAAATACTCGAACACAGTCACGCCCACTAGGTCATTCTCGCATATCATGGACAATTTAGTAAAATACTTAATTAATATCAAATCACATCCCAAGGTTATAGCAACTAAACCCCCCGGTGTGCCAAGTCTCGGAATACAATCACAATCCATAACATAATCAGGCATGAGAGATAATAAGATGCAATACGAAGATGATACGTGGTATGAATGTGCGTATGCGATGATACACACGCGGCCCGGCGGAATATCTCATCACACTCGGCGGTATGACCCATGGGGGACCGCTAAGTCCATGTACCTGTTGCGGAACGCGCGCCGATCCGATCCAATAAGTGTTTGCGAACTTGCAACCCGATCCCAGTCAGTGTTGCGGTACGTGCAACCCGATCCAAGTAAGTGTTGCGGCGCGCAACCCGATCCCAATGTATATATGAACGAGTGAATGCATGATAACAATGTCAACAAGATTATATCAAACAACGGTGTCACACTTGGACACAAATCTCACTCATAATAACAATAACATAAACCTTACTTCCTTCCCAACAACCTCAATCATGATAATATGCTTTCCAACACACGAGTAATCCCTAAGCAGCAACCCTCTAGAATCAATCAACTGGCGACGTGCCAACAACTCATAGTAAGCAACAACACAATAGACACAAAAATTCAACAAGCCATAATTACACGATAACAGTCTAAGTTTTCCATCCTAACTTCATACCTGAAGGTTAACACGAAAACTCTGACAGTACTATCTCTACACATGTCTCACTAGCCCGAATCTCACCCAAAAAGGTAACACATCATTTCTACCGTACCAACAAGTACTACAAGAGACAATCCTATACAACAATACCAACCTAATATAACCATCCAGACATCCATGTCTGAAGATCTAGGCATGCATTCTCCGTTTCATCTAATATACATATATGAAACTCTAACCGAAGTCTACCAAATAGAAAAGCCGTAACTTACCTCGAGGATGAACAGGTGCCACGAACATCCTGCTGATCTTCAACTTTGCAATTCCGAACTGAGACCCACAATGGAGGGCCATGCAATGTCAAGGAATCCCGAAAGAACAAGAGTCAATAATCTAGGAATTTTATTCAATCTTTGAGTTTGCAAAAGAAGGATTGAAATTTATTCTCAACTAGATTTGCTAGGTTTTCACGACTCATAATTTTAGCTAAAA
>NC_081343.1:35240375-35249472 GCF_029784015.1 Lycium ferocissimum | reverse complement strand
TCTTGGTTGATTTCATGATTCCTTTACACCTTACTTGTATTGATATGTGACCATACCTGTTTGCTGCATGTGCTACTTGTTGGTTTTGACTTCTTCGTGCGTTATCTAATCATTGTCGGCCTATGATGCCTACCGGTACAAGTGTTGTACGACATCTTCTTTGCACTTTTGTTGAGTGCAGAGTACGATCCAGGCTCCAGTTCTAAACCCCGTGGCTGATACGTGAGGGTGACATCTTTAGTTATTCAGGGTGAGCTACCTGTCATCCGTGGCCCCTGAAGAACCTCCTCTATCTATTTCTGTTTTTTGTATTCGACAGAAAATATGTAGCCTTCGGGTATTTTCAGACTTCTATTCTGTCCTATGTTAGCGCTCTTGTACCCTTTGACCAGATTTTTTTGGGATTGTCGTGACATTTCTTGTTATAATAAGTATTTAAAACTTGATAACTTATTCTTAAATAAATTTTCCGCTTATGTAACTTGATATTAGTAATGAGGTTCGCCTACTCGAAGGGATAGTGTAGGTGCCACCACGACTCGTGAATTGGGTCGTGACAGTTATATGTTCTGGGCGATCCCATTCGCCGTGGCAGCCTTGTCGGCTTGTATTTGTATATATTTTGGGCCATTGCGCCATATGATAGCCTCGCCGGCTTCTGTGATATATATGTTTGTGTTTGAGACAACAGACGAGGCGTCGATATTTGTATACGTATAAGCCATCCGTATGTGATTCGGATTAATGAATGTGTTTGGGTGCCCAGCTCGGGCACTAGTCACGGCCTACGGGGTTGGGTCGTGACAGCTTCCTAGCCCGGAGTATTTATCGTTGTGCTAGTCCAGAGTATGATTAGCCTCTGTTGCTTCCTAGACCGGAGTATATATGGCTGTGCTAGTCCAGAGGACGATTAGCCCCCGTTGCTTCTTAGCTCGGAGGATCTATTGCTGTGGTAGTCCAGGGAACGATTAGCCTCTGTGTTTTCCTAGCCCGGAGTGTTGATTGATTGGTTCTCCTATGAGTGGCTTGTTGACGATAATGAACTTGGTTGCCTATGAGTGGCTTATTGATGATAATGAACTTGTTCGCCTGTGAGTGGCTTGTTGATGATATTGGTCTCGAATGGAAATGACTCAAATGGTAATAAATAGTACACTAATCGGAAAAGATATATACTTGTCTTGATTGTTTTCTATTGATGATTTTGAGTTGTACGATTGATCTCGTCTTTGATTTTAGATTATTCTATTGGAACTGTTTTCACTAATCATTATTGTATTATTTTGCTTTATTACTTATTGTCCCTGAGGCACTCACTGAGTACTCAGTACTCAGGCATACCATTGTTATTTTTTATGGTATGTTAGGTAACGAAGACGAGCAGGTACAGATAGATCTCGCGGGTTAAGAGTACTTGCTGCTTTCCAGATTGTTGGTGAGCCCACACATTTGTTCGTGGGTTTTCATTGAGTCAAATATTACACCTTAGTAGTTTCGGGCTGTGTCCTGAGTTAGTTTATTTTTCTTAGAAGCTCCATAGACAAGTGTCATACTATGGGTAGATGTTGAAGTCTTTTATGACTTTTTGAGGCGTTTTCCACGTTCATAACTTTTCATTTATATTAGACTTCCGATGAGTTTGTTTCATAATTGTGATCCTAAATTTTATTTAGCTATTTATCGCTTTTAATTAAATAATGAAAGATTATCGAAAAAGGGCTTGACGTTATTGATTTATAAAGTTCTTCCGATGTTATTCATGACGTCGGATGCCGGTCATGTCTAGGGTGGGTTTTGGGGCATGACACAAGACCACATATTCAGCAGAAGATTACGCCAAGTTGTATATTCAAGAAATCATCAGGCTTCATGGGACCCCAGTGTCCATTATTTTAGATCGTGGTGCTCAGTTCACAGTGAATTTTTGGAAGTCCTTTCAGAAAGGATTGTGCACAAAGGTAAACCTCAGCACAACTTTTCATCCTCAGACAGATGGGCAGGTAGAGCGCACTATTTAGATCTTGAGGACATGTTGAGAGCATGTGTCCTAGATTTCAAAGGTAATTGGGATGATCATCTGCCTCTCATTGAATTTTCTTATAATAACAGTTATCATGCTAGTATCAAGATGGCTTTGTTTGAAGCCCTGTATAGGAGAAGGTGTAGATCACCCATTGGGTGGTTCGAAGTTGGCGAAGCAGAGTTGTTAGGGCCAGACTTAGTCTATCAGGCTATGCTAAAAGTCAAGTTGATCCAGGAGCATTTGAAAACTGCTCAAAGTAGCCAAAAGTCCTATTCAGATGTACGGCGAAGGGACTTAAAGTTTCAGGTTGATGATTGGGTGTTCCTAAAGGTCTCACCGATGAAGGGTGTCATGAGGTTTGAAAAGAAAGAAAAACTTAGTCCAGATATATCGGGCCATACAGAATCCTGCGAAGGATTGGTCAAGTGGCTTATGAGCTTGAGCAACCACAAGAATTGACTTTTGTGCACCCAGTGTTTCATGTATCTATGGTGAGAAAGTGTGTGGGAGACCCGTCGTTGGTTGTTCCTACTGACACTATAACGGTTAAGGATGGTTTATCCAATGAAAAGATCCCTATAATTATTCTTGATCGTCAATTTCGCAAGTTGAGGACTAAGGAAGTTGCCTCAATAAAAGAGTTATGAAGGAGTCAGAAAGTCGAAGAGGTTATGTGGGAAGCTGAAGAAGACATGAAATCCAGATATCCGCACTTGTTTGAGGAGCAAGTAGAGAACATCTAAGCTAAATACATTTCGTATCCATGTTATGTCCCTATATGTATTCATGCACATGTTTCACGCTCATGTATCCACTACTCATGTCTCATGTCCCGACGTTTATGTAACCATGTCATTTCAGTACCCATGTCATGTTTCCTCACGTTCATGTACCCAAGGTATATCCAGTCGCATTCTTAACCACGACCCATCATTCGAGGATGAATGGTCCCAAGGGGGGAATATTGTAACACCTCGTGTATTCGGGCTAAGGTTTGACTCATACGACGGAAGGGGTATAATGAAACCAACATGAGTAGTGTAGAAAGGGGGTTTGAAACCTAATCAAGTCATAAGGAGAGTCTTAGGACGAATTAAACACGGAAGCTACCCTACGGAGCATGTTTCCAAGTGAGTTTGCACAAAGCCTCACTTTAATCAAGAATATGGAAAAATTTATAAGGAAATAGAAAACTTCCAATATAAAAGTTGTATCCCTTTGAAATATCTTTCCAACGGTATATTGTGGAGGTCAAAAGGAAATCTGTACATAAAGTTATATACGATTTACTAAACAGTGTTCTGCCGACTTCGGCAGAATTAACGATTCTTAAAAATAGGCCGTAAAAATGCCCAAAAGATCCAGCACACTATTACGGTTTCACAGTATGATTTACGAACCGTAAAATGGGCCTAAAGTGAGCACAAAACGGGTCTGACAGCAACTTTAAAACTTTATTTTTTGGCCTTTTCACTTCATTCTTCACATCCACAAGCCCTAGAACGACCATTCTCTCTTCCGATCATCCTCCTACGCTAAGGTAAGCCTCTTCCAAGTGATTTCAAATGTTTCTAACATCAACACATGAATTCTAAGTAAAAATCCATTGTTCCTAACCTAGGGTTTTCAAGAAAACCCATCTCAAGGTTCAAGATTCAAGCTTTTGGAATTCTTCTTCAAAGATTCAGACTTTTCTCAAGTTTTTGGAGCAATTAAGGTATGTAGGGCTTCTATCCACATGTGGAAACATCATTATTTTTCCTCACACTACAGTTCTTCCATGATTTCCTATATTTGCCGTAGTTCATGAAAATACCAAACCATGTTATAGCTAAGTTATAACCTCTTTGTTTGTGTTCATGATATATCGTTCTAAATGCCATGAACCCTGTAAGTAATCCATGAATGCTCATAATATCAATTTCATGAGTTTCAATCATGCAACACAAGCATTTATGAATTATTATTGAATTACTTCATGAATTCTCCATGATTTTCCATGTCTTATGAAAATTATATTCATGTTATATTATACTTACAAATCATGCTTACAAGTCATGTTTATGAAATCCATGGGCTTCTAAGCCAACTATATTCTTGTTCATGTTTTGGGAGTTGCACAGATTACCGAGAGGGTTTAATACCTGAAACTACGTATGATACGGATCTCTCTGCCCAGTTAGGACGATTCCTTCATGTTTACCCATTGCGGGTTATTTTATGGATCCATTCATGTCATGTTCATGTCTCGTATCCTGGCAAGGTACGAGATGGCTTAGCTAATCAGGCAGAGATCAGATGCCACGTGCCTACGTGGTGGTTACATATCGGTTACACTAAGGCTCTCCCATTTAATAATGTTTTACTCATGTTATTTTATATTCAAGTCAGATTATATTCATGTTCATGTTCAGCTTACAGGTTTCGTTTCAATTATATTATTTTATGTGCCATGTTTATTCATTCAGTTGTTCTACATACCAGTACAATTCAAATGTACTAACGTCCCTATTGCCCAGGGCTTGAATTTCACGATGCAGGTATTGTTTTACAGGATGACGGATCTTCTCATTAGGTACACACGTATCAGCTAATGGTGAGTCCCACTTTATTCGGGGTGTTAGCATTATTTCATGTTTATAGCAGTTTATGCAGTTAAAGTATACCGGGGGCCTTGTCCCGATAAACAGTTTAGCAGTCAGATTCATGTCAGAGGTTTCATAGACTAGTTCAATTATGTCATGTCAGATATTCAATTGGTTTAGCCCTGTTGGCTACCGTACTATGTTTTCAGACTATTTTCGCATTCATGATATAAACAGTATTTTCAGGATTATGATTACTTAACTCATGCTATATTCAGTATAATTTAACTTATATTCCGCATCAATATATGCCCCATGTTGACTCAGCAATCCATGTGGTTCGCTCGGTCACATGCAGTCAGGCACCGAGTATCGTGTTATGCCCCGGCCATGGTTCGGGACGTGACAGTGGGACTCCGCTATCTATTCCTTATTTATATTAGTTTCTAATTGTGTCCCGAGCAAAGTCTATTCTTTATTCTTCTTAGAGGCTCCATAGACGTGTTTACACTATTGGTAGTATTGAGTTATAGTCATGATGACTCGTTATGTAAAGTGGGTATATTGTCGTGTACAGCTAATTTTTGACATTTACATTAGTAATATTAGTCAGACTATTTATTTAGAATTGTCTTATCTACATTACACTTAATGGCTAATTAAATGATTTGGGACCATTGCGGTGATTTCTAACTTATAAGGTGCTTTCAATGTGGATTCTTAGCATAAGATGCCTTACTGCATCAGGATCAGGTTTGGGTTGTGACGGAAATTCTTGGCAACAAGTCTGATTTTATATTATTCAATATTATTAATGAGTCTCTTTTGGTTTAAAAAAATCTGTTTGAATCCTACATTAGAGGCTCCTTCTGGTAATTCAATGAGATCTTATACTTTATTTTTTGGCCATAGATCCCAACTCTTTTGAAGAATCATACTAAAGTGTAGGATTTTCTTCACTCATGACTTGTGAAAAGGAGCACGGATCATCGTTTAGTCCAATATCATAATCTGACTCTTGGAGATATTCAACATAGTCATTAGAAATTACTAATTTCCAAACTCTTGGATTTTCTTACTCCCACTTATTCACATAGTCCTTCAATGGGTTCAAGTAAAGCGGATTGATCCTCATGAGGTTCTTCAACTGGTGGTTGTTGATCTTGAACTTGCTGCTCTTCAAATAATTTATGAGACTTTATCTGATCAACATACAAGTTTTCAACATATATGGTATCGCGAATGGTTCCCGTATTTCAATCAATTCCACCTTTATAGTCAAGCTACTCCTGTTTACTTCATATTCCTCAAGCACCTTAGAATTTCTAGCCTCAAAATTTAGGAGTATGAACAGGACAATAGAACCTAAATCCTTTATAGTTAAACGCATAGTCTATAAAGTAACTACTTGTTGCTCTTTTATTCAACTTTTTTATTGTAGTTTATAAACCCTAACTTTAGTTGGACAACCCTGAATGTGTGAATTGCTTAACTAGGTTTTCATCACTTTATAATTCAAGAAGTGACTTGTGGATGGCCTTATATGGAACACTATTTAACATATGCACATCGATTTTTTAACACTTAATTTCATAAAGGGAAAGATAAACTAGTTATTTATGCTAATCATGCTTCTTACCATGTTTATTAATGTTCAGTTTCTTCTCTCTGCTGCACTTTTTTATTGTGGTGTTCCTAACATTATATATTGAGCAATTATCCGTTCACTTTCAAGAAACTCCACAATTGAGACCTTAACTTATCCCTTATTTGTGTACATATCATAGTATTCTCTATTCCTGTCAGACTTTAAAATTTTCATTTGAGCTCCAGTTTATTTTTCTACTTCTGTTATAAAAAAATTAAAAGCATTAAGTGCTGTTGATTTATTTAAAAAAAAATAGAGATATATCTATCTTGGATAGTCAACAATATAATGAGATAAAATTTCTCTAACCATTCAAGCAAGGGTATGAAAAGGTCGTGCATGATCTCAAGCAATTGAGAACTCCTTTTTGCACTTTTGGCGAATTTGTTGGTCCACTTACCTTTTATGCAATTCACAAGAGTGCAAATTTGGTGCACTTTTATGCACTTTTCAATTAAAACATTACATTCGATTTTAGGATCTAGCTCAAAAATAAATAAGCTTTCATACAAATTTCTGAAACCAATAAATTTAGTATCTTTCAAAAGTTTCACAGAAGAATAATGAAAATTGAAATCATATCCAGATGAATAATCTTGAAAGAAAAATTAAATTTCTAAAATATGATGGAATGTAAAAAATGCTTTTGCAATTAATAGTCTTGAAAGAAAAATTAATTTTCTAGAATATGATGGAATGTAAAAAAAAATGCTTTCTAAATCTAATTGAAAATCATCTTTCGAAATGATCCTATAAGTCCCCATGTCTTTCACATGTGAACACATTATATTGCTAGAATAGACGCTTTGTTCACTTTCCATAGGCTTTAGAGTTAGAAATCCCTACATGATTTTAGAATCTAAGTTGTGAAATCAGAATCTATCCACCATGTATTATCAGAAACTTCATGGAGACACTTTTGTCCTTGTGAGTCACCAAATTAACACTTTCAGGCGTCTCATGCTAATACCTCTCCTCTTTTGGAACACACATGGTGAAGAGTTTATTAATTGACCATTTATATTTATGTGTGTTGTAAGATATCTTGAACAGACCATATTCCGAATGATTTTTTTTGGATAAAATGCAAAGAAATGGTTCAGACATATCAATCTCAAGGGACATACGTTTAGCAACAATATCTCTCATCTTCATAGTGCTCGCGCACTGTACAACGTCTGTCATACTTGAGAAACTTTTCATAAGGGTGCTGGTTAATGTCTTGATAAAGCTTACGAATTATTCATCAATTGCCTCCATGCAAGCTTTGACTTTATCGCAATTAGGGATAAAACCCCTAATGTTTTGATTTATGTGGGATTTTATGAACATTAATCTTAAGGGATTAAATCACTTCCACAACTCATAATAAGCTTTAGCCTTTGACATACTTGACTTCGCGGGAATAGGTGGTTCTTTCACACAGAGTACAGGTCCAAATCCAAACACCATAAAGTGAGGAAGACTTTCTCTTTCAATTCAATATAGTTGTCACTGGATAGCATCAGAATTCAAGAGCTTCGTTTAAATATGCAATAGAAAAAGCTATGTAAACTGCAAAACGAGGATATACATACATAAGATATGAAATACAAACAATCAAACGTGAATCCCGTAAATATCGATTCTAAGTAAATTATTGATCTTCATGCAGACAGAGGTTGCAACCCATGCAGAGAATTACTTAACTTCATAAAACTAGTAAACCAAAAAAAAAAAAGGTATCTGTAGGCATAAAATAATTTTCAAACCAAAAAGATTACTATCTTATTCCAATTAATCTCACCAAAATGGTTACCTCCTTATGAAGTCAGATTACCGTTTTTTTAAAGATAATTGGATTAAATTGATGTCGTTGCAGCTTAATCACTTAACTTGATGTAATTAAATAACTCAATTTTCTCCATGTACAGTACTCACGGTGATGTGGCTACTCTCAAGCACACGACATTAAACAAAGTTAAAAAAAAAAAAAAAAAGTGACATCTCTATCTAATTTATCTAAATAATCACTCAAACCAAGTGTTGAATTGATTTGATAATAAGCACATAATACAAGCATAATGCTCATATAGGTTCAGTAGACAATTCTTATAGTTGATCTAAATATATTAAGATTATAAACAATAGCAATTAAGCTATTATGAACACAACATATGATACATACATACAAGAATAGATCATGTTTTCTTCCAGATTTATACATATATCAAAATAATTATATGAAGCTGCAAACCACCCTAGGCTATCAAAATAGAATTGCTAGAATATTCCAATCAAAACTGGATCATAAATTGCAATTCAAAAAGAAGAATAAATTTCATTAAAAGGCCCCACGGTAGTTAAAGCAAACGGTTACGGTAGCTTGATGCTTAGATTCTCACTTTATCTCTTTAAAAATAAAATAATTGAATATATCAATTCCAATACATCTCTACTTATGCAGCAACATGAACTAGAAGCAAGAACATCGATCGATCCAATGATCATCTAGGGGTTCACGTTTGAGTTAATTACAACAAACCTATAATATAATATTTTTCAAACCACGACCGTCAAACTTTAGGAAAAAACCACTCATATCTCTCTTTGTTACTAAATTTTTTAACACAAAATCAATTGTTATTTCTCCTTACCATTATCTTATTTACGATTTGGGAGTCCGGAACTTTTCTAACCCAAAAAAAAAAAAAATTGAAACCAAACTAACCTGTTTTTTTTTTTTTTAAAAAAAGTAAAGACGCACGCGAATATGTGCGCGGAAACTTTCCCCCCCCCCCCCCCCCCCCGGGCCAAATCCCACCCTTTATTCTTTGGAAATCAAACTCAAAATTATCTTTT
>NC_081343.1:35137973-35240275 GCF_029784015.1 Lycium ferocissimum | reverse complement strand
CAAAATAGGGGATAAAACGAAAAAGGGAGGTAACGTCCCCCCGTACTAGCAAAACCATGATTTTCCGGCCTAGGAAGAACGGGGGTAATCGTTTTGGGTAGCAGGGAACCCATTGATGGTTGGATCCATAATGGCAATCGTCCTGGACTAAACTTCCCTATGGGCCCCCAAACAAGATACAAATCATAGCATATTAGCCGAATCATCAATCATGGCATAGAAGCCGAATCCTAAGTCATATCATGATCGCTAAATTATTCCTCATGGATTATGTTCATCTTCTCATTATAGGGGTACATCAATTTATTTCAGTTTTAGAAAACAGGCTCACATTCAACACAATCCATTTATAGAGCATTCAAATGAGATAATCAAGCTTTCCAAATATCAAGTTTAAACATCCCTTAGGGGTAATTCGAGTTCAAATACCAAAACTTTATATCTCAATCTTTAATCATCCCTTAGAGAGGAAAACAATCATGAATACGTATATATAATATAGTACAAACAAGGTTTAATTTGGGCTTGTCCCTTACACACACAAACCACAACCAAAGTAACACAAATCATTTAAAAGAGTATGTTCAAAAAGATACATACAAATCACCTTCATAGTCAAAAAGGATTTTTAAAAGAGATATACGTCCAAAGAAGGTTTTCAAAAGAGACATACCTCAAATCCAGCTCAAACGTACTTCCCAAGGTTCAATAATCACACTACAATGATTTTAGATGAGAAAAATTAGAGCTTGAATAGTTTCTTGAAGTTTTCTTGGAATTTCATAAACTAGGGTTTTTCGTAAGCTTTAAAAGTGGGTTCTTTAACTCTTTCATGAATCACTAACGGGTTCCAAACTTGTGGAACTTTATACTCTAACCCATTACTTTATTAATACTAGGAAAATTCAAAAACGTTATCTCTTAGACGAATTCCACACGCCCTTATCTTCTTCTTCTTGAGAATTCAAGAACTTAGGGTTTTAGAGAGATGATTTACTATCAAGAGGGGATGAATATGGTGTGGGAATGATCAAGATTGAGTGAGAACTAACATTAGGGTTAGAGAGAATTTTCTAGGGTTTTTTTCTCAGAAATATTGGTTTGAAACGAAGTGGGAAATAACACAACGAAGTAGGACTTAAAGAAAATTGAGAACCAGAATATATTCCCCGCTCCGTGCTGAGCCCGCGTCGTGGGTTTAGCACCTGATCATGTTTTTGGTTTGCAGCTGTATTTTTGCGTGCTGGGTCCCCGACGTACGCCCAGCACATTTTTCCGACAATCGATATTCGCTCAGAAAAATGATCATAAATCCCTGTACATAGCTCCGTTTGAGCCCTACTTTATATGGTTGGAAAGGTATTTTAGAGACTACAACTTTTATGCTTTAAGTTTTCTCAAATTCCCAATGAAAATTCCCTAAAACTAGTCATAAGTGAATACTATCTCAGATTTAGACGAATTTAGAAGGCCTTAAAAACTTCACTTTTTGGTTTGACTTCAAAACGACTGTTTATCACCCGAATTCATCCCTAATGGATTCATATAGCTAAAATATCATCTAAATACTAGTTTTTACACATTCACACCTAACTCAGATTTACGGGGTGTTACATCTTGACTGTCAAAAAGTGCGCTAACATGCGCTGACTTAGTAACTCGATCCACAATCACCCAAATCGAGTCATGTCTTCGGGATGAGCAAGGTAGAGTTGTTATAAAGTCCATGTTTATAATCTCATTTCCAAACAGGAATATCAATATTCTGGGCCAAGCCACCAGACCTCTGGTGCGCTTTCGCTTGCTGACAATTTAGATATATGGCCATAAAATCTGCTAAATTTTTTTCATGTCGTTCCACTAATAAATCACCTTAAGGTCATGATAAATCTTCGTGATACATGGATGGATGGAATACCTGGAATTGTGGGCTTCTGACATAATTCTCTCTCTAAGTCCATCCACATCTGAAACACATAATCTGCCTCGGTACCTCAGGGTAGCATAATCTCCGCCTTGTTTGAAAGTTGTTGTCTTATGCTTGTGAATTCCCTCCTTCAGCTGTAGTAAAAAGGAATCATTAAACTGTTTCTCTTTCACTTCGGCCATTAAGGAGGAATAAGCCCTGCTTTGAACGACAACTCCACCATCTTTGGAGTCCAAGAGTCTAGCTCCTAGGTTTGCCAAGCGGTGAACTTCCCTTGTAATAATCCTCTTATATGCCTCAGCGTTAGCTAAACTTTCCATTG
This sequence comes from Lycium ferocissimum, assembly GCF_029784015.1. Taxonomy (NCBI): domain Eukaryota; kingdom Viridiplantae; phylum Streptophyta; class Magnoliopsida; order Solanales; family Solanaceae; genus Lycium; species Lycium ferocissimum. The sequence continues at coordinate 35,238,026 of NC_081343.1, read as the reverse complement.
ACTAAGAGCATCGGCTACTACATTCGCTTTCCCGGATGGTAGAGGATATTAATATCATAATCCTTAAGCAACTCGAGCCATCTTCTCTGTCTAAGATTCAACTCCCTCTGCTTGTAAATATATTGAAGGATCTTGTGATCAGTGAAGATATCCACGTGAATCCCATTCAAATAGCGACGCCATATCTTAAGTGTGAAAACCACAGCTGCCAATTCTAAGTCATGAGTCGGATAATTCTTTTCATGAGCCTTAAGCTGTCGGGATGCATAAATTACAACCTTACCATGCTGTATTAAGATACATCCAAGACCAACTCCCTAAGCATCACAGTACACCACGAAGCCTTCAGTTCCCTCTGGTAGCGTCAGAACTAGGGCAGAAGTCAACCTCTTTTTTCAATTCCTCAAAATTTTGTTCATATGCATCTGACCATTGAAACTTGGCCTTCTTCTGGGTCAACTTAGTCAATAGAGCTGAGATAGAGGAAAACCCTTTTACAAAACACCTATAATAACCTGCCAGACCCAAGAAACTTCTTGTCTCTGTTGCTGAAGTGGGTCTGGGCCAATTCTTCACAGTGTCTATTTTCTGAACATCCACTCTAACGCCTTCACCTGAAATTACATGGCCTAAAAACGGCACTCACTTTAGCCAAAATTCGCACTTTGAAAATTTCACATAAAGCTTACGATCCTGAAGTATATTGAATACTATTATGCGAGATGTTCGCGATCGGTTTCACTATGAGAGTAAACCAAAATGTCATCAATACAGACAATGATGAATAAATAAATATAAGGCTTGAAGGCCCTATTCATAAGGTCCATGAAAGCGGCTGGTGCATTTGTCAACCTTACGATGACATGACAAGAAATTCCAAATTACCATAACGGGTTCTAAAAGCGTTCATTGGAATATCAACTTCCTTAATCTTAACTGATGATATCTTGATCTGAGGTCAATCTTGGAATAACACTGGCATCCTGAAGTTGGTCAAATAAATCACCTATTCTGGGGAGCGAATACTTATTTTTAATGGTGACTTTGTTCAACTGAAGGTAGTCAATGCACATGCATGAGGATCCGTCTTTTTTTTTCGAAAAAACAGGACTGGCACGCCCCAAGGTGAGACACTTGGTCTAATAAATCCCTAGTCAAGAAGATCTTTCAACTAGGCTTTTAACTCTTTCAACTCTGCTGGAGCGGTTCTGTATGGCGGAATAGATATCGGCTCAGCGCCGAGAAATAGGTCAATTCTAAAGTCTATCTCCCTGTCGGGAGGAACTCCGGGGAGATCTTCTAGGAAAATTTCTGGAAACTCATTAACGACTGGTACGGACTGGAGAGTTGGGGTCTAGGTATTTGTATCCCTAACTCGGACTAAGTGATAAATATACCCCTTGGAGACTATTTTTCTGGCTTTGAGATAAAAAATAAACCTACCCCTGGGTACTACTGAATTGGCCTTCCACTCTATGACTGGTTCATTAGGATATTCAAGAAATAATATTTTGGTTCTAGAGCCTACTGTGGCATAACATGAATCCAACCAATTCATATCCATAATTACATCAAAGTCTACTATTTCCAATTCTACTAAGTCGGCTATGGTGATAGACCACAACTACATCTAGCTATAACTGACTCTCCATCTGGGACACTTCAAAGAGTTCATGCAACTTTTCTGGTTCTATCCCAAATTTCTTAGCAACAAAAAGGGTTACATATGATAAGGTGGATCCTGGGTCAATAAGGGCATAAATGTCAAAGATGAAAACTGTATGTACTTGTGACAACATCTGTGCGTGCCTCTGTATCCTAACGACCTGCTAATACATAAAAATGGTTCTGACTCCGCCTGTGTTACCATACTTAGCTGCACCACGCCTCGTCTAGGCTTGAACATTTAGAGGAGATACCGAATTTGTGGACACTGGCCTAATACTGGGGCCTGCTGCCCTGAAACTCTCTCTCTCTCTCTCTCTCTCTCTCTCTCTCTCTCTCTCTCTCTCTGATCATGCCTAAACTTTGGGGCTTGGGTAATGGCTGCAGATGGAGTGGGTCCTGACCTATTTTTGAAGAACTGCCTGCCTCTACCTCCCTGAGATCCCCCATGATCGCCTACAGACTTCGCCTTTTTATTGAATTTCCCGTCTCTCTATTTGTAGTGCCTCTTCTTCCTTCATTCTGTCCTCATTACCTCGTACAGAAGCAACCATCTTGGTGATGATCATGTCCTTGTTCTGAGCAGTGATATTAGCATCGCCATACAAGTCGGGTATAAGTCCGAACACAAATCGCCTAACTCTAGCCCTATTACTAGCGGGTTGGGCTGTTACAGATAATATCAGAGCCACTCCTGTGTGAGCCTTGTCGATAGTGGGCCGAGTTCAACTGAGTTTAGGTAAATTTCGGGTAGGCGGGGCAAACCTCAGTGCTGAGTCTAGGCAAATCCCATGTGGTGGGGCAAACCTCAGCGAAGACGCTGAGTCTATAAGATGGGGTTTATGTGGCACCCCAGCTTAGGAGGAAAAGTCCCACATTGGCATAACATAGGAGAGGTGTTGCGTATATAAGTAAGCATGTCTTACCTCCTAAGGACGCGTTTTAAAGCCGTGCGGGCCTAGGCCCAAAGCGGATAATATCACTAACGGGCTGGGCTATTGCACCCACAAACAAACAAGTGGAGTCACCAAAAATTTGAAAGCAGTAAGTACTACTAGTCCACATGCTCTCCCTGTAATTTCACTTTCTCGTTACCTAACATACCATAAAAATAACAATGGTATGTCTGAATACTAGGTGCTCAGTGAGTGTCCCGTGGTAAGATTTCATATAACAAAAGTAATAGTAAGAAATATAATGAAACATTATAATTAAACAGTTCAAAATTCAATAAGCAGAGTAAATCATGAACTCAATAAAATCAACAGTGCCAAAAATTATCCAACTTCTGTTTATTATGTTCAAGAGTTACATCATTTCATTATAGGCCCAAGTCATGCCAATATAGGCTCAAGTAGTGTTAAAAAGTGACACATCAGAGAACTAACTTATGGCGACCACTTATCCTCCAAACGGATAGATTACTCAAAGCGACACATTAGGACCCATAACAACTATTCGTCCTACTGAATAGTTAGGCTAATTAAATTATGTGTTTATAAATCTATGTTGTTTTATAAGTCATGACATATTAGCCCAATCGTTCAAATTCATGGGTATTTCAAAGCCATAACTCGGTTTATAAAATCATGTTCAAAACTATTATTAAAGTTTTAAGCTCAACAACCCATGCATAGGGTAAATCCAGTGTTCATAGTATAACCTATTAGAGAATAAAATAAAGAGACTCAATGAGAGCTTTCCCCCGCACGCGCATAGAGTCTGGTTCAAACACCTTTCTTGCTAACAAAGGATTTTCAAAGAAGACATATGTCAAATCACGCTAACGATTTCAAACCTATGTTTAAATACTTAGAGAATCACCCAAAAATCAATTAGAGTGATAAAGATTAAAACTTGATCAATTTTTAGATCTCCCACCCTTATTCATGAAAACTAGGGTTTTGTAACATTCCGTAAATTCGGGTTAGGTGTGAATGTGTTAAATGAGTATTAATATGACATTTTATCCATATGAAGTCCTATCGGGATGAATTTGGGTGGAAATAGTTATTTTAAGATCAAAACGAATAGTAAGGTGCATAAGATTCGATAGAGTTGACTAAGTTTACAATAGGTCCGACTTCCAGCCAGTATACGTGAAAATTCATTTAGGAATTTGAGAAAACTTAAAACATTAAATTTGAATCCATTTTAAATACCTCTCCAACCATATATGAACCAGCTCAATCGGAGCTATGTGCTAGGAGTTTTGTTCAGTTCAGTGAAAATTAAGGCGTGTGCATCTCATGGTTTATCTCGGGCCGCATTGCGCCAAGCCATTTTATGCATGGTGCGATTTTCCTAAATTATATAGAAACTTAACTTTATTATAACTTTTTCCCACTTTGCTTTGGACGGCTTTTTGGAGGAAAACAACCCTAAGGCCTCCCCCAAACCTCTAAGGTAAGTCTATACTCAAACCCATGATTATTACCTCTATCTAACAAAGAGTAACACTAGAATCCTCATCTACTTCATAGATTGGGAGAATTCGATTTCAAGAACAGTTGAAGAAAAGAATCGTTGATAAGTCGCAGTGAGGTAAGCGTTGTAATTCTAGTATAGTTTATGGGGATTGTTTTAGTTCATATGTCATTCTAAATACATTAGAATTCATGGGTGAATCATATGAAAGCAAGAACATGAAATTGGCTTAAAAACCCTTATTTCCTAAAAGGGTGGAAATTCAAGAGAAAAGTATAAATATCTAACCTTTGTCATCTAAATCTAATGTAGAGTGATTGTTGAACCTCAGAGATTCCGTTGGGTAGTGTTTTAGCGGGAATTGATGTATGTCTCTTTCCGAACATACCTTCCAATCAATAAAATGGTTTCTTTAGCAAGGTTTGTGTGTGTGATGGACAAGCCCGCATTAAAACTTATGTGTGTGTGTGTGTCTATATATATATATTCGCGATTTCCCCTATCTAGATCTGATTGAAATTAAATTATAAACCTTTGAACTTTGAACATGAGTTACCCCAATAAGAGATGCTTTAAACTCGATTTCGAAGTCTTAGATATTTGATGACATATTTTTTCCCTATGAACGAGTTATGTTGAATTGAAATTGACTAATGATTTGAACTTGGTTTCTAATTAATTAATTAATGACATTGCTATACCCATATTAGCCTGATGATGAACATAATCCATAATGAGTGATTCGCCTTTCTATGCTATGATTGTGATTCGACTAATAGGCCAGGATTTATGTTGTTTTGTGTTTGGCCTAACTACTCGGGAGGAAGGATAGTCACTATGGATCCTAGTGGGGTTTGCCTAGCCATTTGGGAGAAAGAGTGGTCATCGAGGATTGATAGCCCCGGTGTGGTTCATGCCAAGCCATTCAGGAGGAAGTGGTTATCGAGGTTGATAGAACAAATGTGGTTCATGCCTAGCCATTCGGGAGGAAGAGTAGTCATTGAGGGTTGATATCCCTAATATGGTTCATGCCTGCCATTCGGGAGGAAGAGTGGTCATCGAGGGTTGGTATCCCCGGTGTGGTTCATGCCTAGCCATTCGAGAGGAAGGGTGGTCATCGAGGGTTGATAAGCAGAGTATGGTCTTTGCCTATCTATATGGGAGGAAGGGTAGCCTTCGTGGGTTGATAGCTTCAATGTTGTGCTTTTATGCAGTTTAGGGAACTTTAAGTGGTCATCCCTTCATTATATTGATTTTTTTTTTGTATTGGCATGTGTTATACTTTGGTTGTCTGTGAGTGGCTTGTTGATGATATTGAGTTCATGATTGAAAATATCTAATGTGATAAAATGTTTGATGGATTAAAATTGATATATTTTTATGTTATTGGCTTTCACTGGTGATTTTACTAAGGTTTCTGACTTACTCTATCTTTGGATTTCGAACTATTTTTGAAAGAACTCAAGGTAACCAGAATGGCTTAAGGATTCAAAGTGATTAGTTCTTCATCATTGACTTATACTGGATATTCATGAGATGTTATCATTTGTTTTGAACTGTTTCTTAATACTGTTTTCAATTACGCTTATTACTTCTATATTTTGTAATTAACAATTGTCCTGAAGACACTCACTCACTACCCAGTACTCAGGTATACCATTATTGTTTTTTATGGTATGTTAGGTAACGAAGAAGAACAGGTTCGTGATACGCGTACAAAGTAGGAGAACTTGATGCTTTCAAGACTAATTGGTGAGCCCAACCCTTGTTCATGGGACACCCCACCTATTTAGTTTCATTATTTTAGTTTCCGAGCTGCATCCCAATGTGTTAGACTCTGTTTATGTTTCTTAGAAGATTTATAGCTAGACGTTGTGTTATGGGTAGTTGTTGAAACTGTTGTACGACTTATTGAGGTGTTTTCCACGTCTGATAATTGATTATTCATATCTGATAATTGATTGTTCATATTAGACTTCCCTTGATTTTTATAAGTATGAGTATGCTTTCAGTTAGTCATAGATGACGGATTTAAATAAATATTAAAAGAATATTAAAAGAGAATAGATGCTTATTGATTTTATAAGGTGCTTGCGGTGTTGTTCATAGCATCGAATGCATATTGTGTCAGGGTCAGGTTTGGGACATGACAGGTGTTGACACCCAATTTTGTCCCTCCTTTATTCCAATTTATTTCCTTGGGCGTTTAGATTAATTAAATCTAAATATTTTATTTTCGCTTCTATTTTTACTACTATTAATATTATTACTTTCATTTGCACTATTCTACTATCAACATTAATAGTATTACTTTATCACAATTTTTAAAGGGTTCGTTGGCATTTATTATACTCTACATATCGATCATTAATTATCATAGTATATATATTGTACTAGTTACTAAATTAGAAGCCCAAACATAATTAGAATAGAGGAGGAAGGACTAATATGTTTCAGCCAAATTAATGGCCTAAAATACAAACACAATATCCATTAAATCCACCAGCCCATAAACATTTTCGGACCAATCCGTCAGCCCACAAAACCTTTCCTCGATCAAGCCCAACTACCCGACCCGGCCAGCCCATAACTTTTTTTTTACCCTAATCTCTTTCTCTTTTCTTTCTCAGCCGCATCTCACCTCTCCTTCGTCTCTTTCATCTCTCCCCTTCTCTCTCCTCACGCCTTCTCCATTTTCAGCAAAATCTCAGTGCCCTTTCGCCAAAAACAGTCTCGTCTCTCCATTTCCGCACAAAAATCATCCATACATCTGCTCCACTTGCTTATTCTGTCATTGACAGAGGGGAGTCTTCCATTTTTGGCTTCAAGACGCGGACAATCATGGAGTAACAGAAAAGATCGGGCCATTTTTGGTAACACCGAATCAAATCACGTGATTCGAAGTCCAACGTTCTGATTTTTGAACGAATTTGACTTCAAATCCCGCCTAAAGTGCGCCCAAAACGAAACCCTAACCTTTTCCTATATATACATCGTTATGGCTCAGCCGAAGGGGGGAGATTTTTTGGGGACGGATACTTACTACTCTCAACATTTCTCTGTTTTTTCCTAAATCTGAGATTTGTTCTAGTTTCGTTCTGTTTAGGGTCTTTCTTTAGCGGCTTGAATCCTCTGAAATACAAAATACTCTCTTCGTTTCTTGACATCAAGTTAAGATACCAAGCATTTTATTCTCTTTGGCTCGGTTGTTTCGAATCCGGGTATACGCAAACTCGGGGCTACTAACATTCGGGAGTAGATTCGAGGCCATCGACACCAGTTCACTGCACACAAAAAAGGTGATCTTTTATCTATTTATTTCTGTTCTCCTTTAAATTCTGCATAATTTCTATTTTTTAGTTTGTTTTGTCTCATATTTTAGTTACGTAGCTTAGTTTTGTATACGTTGGTTTGTCTAGTTTAATCGGTGATATTAGCTGTAGATTGAAGTTTGGGATTCGATTGTGTAAAACAATGTGAAATTCAGTGGTTTGTATGTGTTTGTTCGGTTACGAGGCTACAGATCTGCCAAAGTGTGTTGAAATCCTTTAAATGCTTGAATGTCGATCAGTACAGTGAGTTGTTTTAGTGTCGGATAATGTATCGAGTTATTTTCCATGATTTCGTATTCATAACATTGATGGAAGCTTGCACTATGGTCACTTTACATCGATTCGAACCTGTTTGTACATTTAATGGGACTGTGAAGCCCTGTAGATTATCTTAAACTTATTCTTGTATGTCTTATGTGTTATAGCCTATTATATCAAGCATAGCCAGTTGATTAGGTTAGCCTGTTTTAGTTTAAGCATGTCCTTAATCATCGTTTAGCGTGATTTGTCCAGTTTGAGCATATATCCTGCGTTAGTAGATTATCATGTAGTAGCGTTCAGATATGCCCTTTTTGATCTGTTTGCAGGGGACATGCTTGTTGTTTGTTTGAGTATTAGTTCTGTTGGTTCTTTGCTAGAGTGAATGTAGTATGATAATCTGGTCAAATGAGCTACTAATGCCGAGAATGCCTTAAGTATGTTGGTCAGCCTATTTTGCATGATGACACGTTCCACTAAAACTGATCATGATCCTATTTTAGCCCTTTCCAGTTAAATGAGAATGGAAGTTACATGTTTCTATGCCGAAACCATGTTTTGGCTTTATTTGTCGTATTAAAGTGAACCCAACGACCTGCTATTGTACTGCCTGAGAGGTTGATTAAGAATATACTAAAACAGTACCTAAGTTCCCTGCTTGGCATTTCCCATCCCGTTGTACGTCTCGAATCCTGTGACTGTTTTAAAATACCTCTATACTAGCTCAAATTAAGATGGAAGCCATTTGTGATCTGTGGTGTTTAATGCATTGAGCCGTTTTTCTAAAATGACATACAATTTGAATCAGTAAGATGATTAAGATTTTACACGTCCCTGCATGCCCTGTTTCCTAGTATTAGACTGATACCATTTGTCTATTGTCAGTTCGGTATTACGATCCTCAGAACATGCTCTGAATGTTTTAAAAGGACTTTAAAACCAGTCTTAATATCTGAAAGTTCCTATCCACACCTTGTTAAGTCTTATAAAATCATGTGATGTGCTTGGATGATCAATATACAAGTTGCATACCATATGATCATTTCTCGGTAAACTTGAACTTATTTGTGCATTCGAAGGCACTGTATGAGTTGGAATGGTATGCTTCTTTTCTTGCGTGATGTTTTGTTCTGGTGAAAGGACTTGGTGACTATTGTCCCTATACTTATGATACAAAATATTTTGTGTTCCGTGCACGCTTACTTATATATAAGGTTAGCCTTTGAAGTACCATATGACTCTACTGGAAAATGTATCTTCTTTTTTACTTAGGCCTGAACTTGTTATTTACCTCATTGGAGTGGCTTAACTTTTGGGGTACATAGTCATGTTTACAAAAAGGGAGGCAGATCTGTGTGAAATGTCGTGATGATTTGTGCTTATTTGAATTCGTATATGTTAGTATATCTACTACATCCCTATGAATGTGTATGCATGAAATGCACTTAATATACATGGTATATATATATAATCTATGGAGTTGTCTTGAATTTGTATTCTCACGTGTTTAGCCTTATTGTTCATATACTAATCTTTTTCTTTTGTTTTATGCACGATCTTCGCACACGAGTCCGAGGGACTCGTCTTCCGCATTCGGTGTTGGGCCAAGGCCCAACGAAAAATATCATTCCTCTCTGTCCAGCACCCTATCCACAGCAAAGAAAAAATGGAAAAACAAATTCTGGGCCAAGCCCAATAACAAGAACAATGCCATAACGAATATAAATTTTCGGGCTTAGGCAAACGACGTGAAACGATTCGCAGCATGATTGGGCACGGAATAATGGGCCCGATCCATTTAATTTTCTTCCCCTCTCTTTTTACTTTATTGTTGTGTATTTTGATTTGTTTTGTATGGCTAACACTTTGTCTTATTTCATTTTCTTAACTTAGACGAACTCTAGTGAAGCTAGTGGTTTAGTTTTAGTATAAAGGGTAGTTAATTTAAGGAAACAAATAATTAATCCCATAAGTTTCATTTTCTTTTTATATATATTTAAATTGTTTATAGTATCCATAATATTCACTTCTAGAATAATTGATAGCATAAATTCATATTTTCGAATTAAAGGGAGTCATATTCTTATTATCGTAATTTCAAAAGATCACTAATACGCAAACCTAAAATCAAATATATTTTATAAATAACTCTCTAAGTTTTGAGTCAATATGCATATTTTTTAAAGTATAGTTAATAAAGATAAAGAAAACTCTTATCAGCTATTTTGTATTTTTGTCTATACTCCTAAAAATGTAAAAATCAATTAATACCTCACCATTTGAATTATGTCAAACATTTGTTAAAACGCTGCATAAACCCTATTTTCTTCTACCTATATATTTATGCAAGTCTTACTTTAAATAGTATTTTTAGCTAAAACCTCAGTAGTATTTATAAATTCTATTTTAAATGGCATTTGAAGTTTCCTCTTATGCAAGATCATCATATTTAGTACAAGCCTTATTCTAAATAACATTTTTAAAGGCCTTAACAATATTTACGAACTACTTTATTTTCTAAAATGTTATATTTACATTTAGCCTAATTAAATTGAGTCTGGTCGGATTAACCATTATTAATGGAACTTAGAGGATGCCTAATACCTTCCCTCTAGGTTAGTTGAACCCTTACTCAGATCTTTTTGGTTTCGTAGACTTTAAAATAAAAATCAACTTTAGAAATAACTTTAATTAACCTTAGGTGTCCTAATTCACCGTAAATAATTAGGTGGCGACTCCTTAACCTTAATTAACCCCGGAATTACCTGGATGTTGTAAACTATTTTGACTTAGGTTAAAATAGGGTACAATACAACAACAGGTTTCTACTTAGAATCATATTCTTTGCAATATGAGTTCAATCCCAATTCGAGGGTTTAGACTCCTCCTACTACTTTCTCAACCAATTAGAATCACAAAGAAGGGATGAAGTTCTTATCTTTGAAGAAATCCTCAATTTTTTACTTCAATTGCTCTTTGTTGAATTCTTCAATAATCTAGAGATTCAATGATGATTTAATGTTAAATCCTTCTTAATGTAATGAGATATCCATGAGAATTGAGTATGAAATCACCTTAGATGATTGAGGAAGCCATATGGTGATTTTCTCCTAAAATATCAATCAACACAAAGAGGAATTTAAAATCCAGAAAAATTTTGTATTTATAATTTTTTGGCCCGACCTACAACAGACGGCCACCACATGCGGTTTGCATATCGAATATGCGGCCCATATATGGACCATATGTCAAATCCTGAACCAAGTCAAAATCGACTTTCGAGACCTTCAACAGAAGGTGGGACATACAGTTCGTATGTCCACTATGCGGCTTGTATGTGGCCACACAGTTCTACTTCAGAGACCTGAAATTCTAACATTTTTACCTTCAATAAACGGTACAACATGCGGACCATACATTGGCTTCGCATATCGAGTTTAGAGACTTAAAATTTCCCAACATTCAGTGATTTCTAGGACCTCACATATGGTTGGACATGCGACCCGCATGTTCGATATGCGGTCTGTATGTCAGCCGCATCTTGACACAGAATTTCAAATTTGTTTCTTTTCGATTCCTTTCAACTCCAATCTTTTGTGCACTTGATACATGCTTAAATACTAACTTTCACATGTGTATACACATAAATTTTCATAATTTGAATTTAACCACAAATATTTAATGAGTGCAAACGTAAATACAAAATTGAGACATGTTACAGTTTCACTCAAAGAGAAGACATTGATTATCATAAACTTTCTCTCCAATGAACATTCTTTAAGAATAATCATGACATTAGTAGATTATTTTGATTTAGAGCTGGATGTGAAAACGATCCCCTTGAAGAGGAGTTATACGTGCATCAGCTTAAAGGATTTTCACATAAGGATCAAAGTCACCTTGATTTCCTATGAAACAAATCATTTATGGACTAAAACAAACTCCCCGTAAATGTTATATTAAATTTCATAATATTGTTTTTTCATTGGAATTTATGGAGAACATCATTGATTAGTGTTTTAAACTCTCATTGAATCAATGTTCATAAAATGTATTTGAGCAAGAGAAAATGAAAGGCATTCTCTATGCTTCATCTGTTGGGAGTCTTATGTATGCACAAGACTGCATTAGACCTCATATTGTCTTTGCGGTCATGATAATTGGGAAACTGGTAAAATGATTTAAATATATTTGCAAGAAATTAGGGATCTTAAGCTCAAATACAATCTGACTCATTGTAGTTCATTGGATATTCAGACTCTAATTAGGGTGAATGTAAAGACACTAATAAATTTACTTTGCGAGACATTTTCCTTCTTATTGGAGATGATGTGTCTTGTATAAGTAAACCATTGTTGTAGTATCCACATTGAGACCGAGTTTAACATGCTATGAAATTACATCACAGACGTTATGATTGAAGATTATCGCTTTTTGATTCAAGACTCTTTGAGATTTTTTTGTAATATAGATATACAGTTTTGATGGTTAGAGACTATGCGAAAAAAACAACATCTGATTTTGATTATGGTAGTACTTGTTTTGATGATTGATGAGCGTATGACGAAAGATTTACTAATTAATAGTTTCAAGGATCATGTAATATGAAGCTCACTAACTCATTTTGGTCTTGCTTTGTTCTCTAGCAGTTTGTATAAACACTATTATTTCTTTTGTTATACATGATTGTGCACACGCAACTTTCATGTATTATATTGTGATCATGAGATCAATAAACTTGGAATCTGAATGATTTATATTAAATTCATTCATCAAGTTGCTGACATATTGTACATTGTAATACATGGAATGAAGAGTTTAGCATGACCATCATGATTTGTTTATTAATATATTCTAGCGAAAGTGATTGTTGCATAGCTATTTAGTTGAGTGAATAAAGTCTATGTCCATATTACTATGATTGTCACTCATAAAGAATTGTCTAATTATAACATGTAGGCCAAGTAGGAAAATGATAGAATTTTAGTGTGTCTTTATAAGACTTCTAATGTAGCCCACAATATTAGGTAATATAATTAATTAATCACCTTATCTCTCAATTAAGTAAATATTCAAATTATGTTATATGGTAATGCAAATATATATGGTAGTTTCGTTGATGGAAGAAAATAATTTATTATGAGTCAATCCTTAGGGCAACCGTTATTTATAGAGACGTCCCTAGAATTAAAGTTTTTTGCCTAATAATCCTAGCTGACCTATATAAACGTCTTTGACTCACGGTTGTAATATAAACGTCTTTGACTCTATCAGTGTGACATCTCCTTTGTGATAGTCAAAGACTAGAAGACTCTAGGGTTTTCAAATATTCTTTTCAAGGCTAGAAGTCAGATCAAAGGCGATTCACAACGACCCTTGAACAACCATGATTAAAGGTATGTTCCTATTTTAGTACTATTTTGTTGTGATGGCTCTGTATGTATTTGAATTTCAGCAGTGAATGCTCGGGTACTCTTACTAACTGTCCAATCAGATAGATCTCTTTTTGTTTATTAATTAAAATTGGTTATCTAACACCATCTAGCCTTAGGCAAAAAGCCGAACCCCTCTATTTTTTATCGAACTTTGATAAGAGAGAGATGATTTTGTAGCCCACTTACGAAATATTTTTAGTTTTATGTTCTTTTTATAAGAGATCTTTATTTTTACACATAAGAAATCTGAAAAATAACACACAAGAAATCTGAAAAGACCATTTTCTTCTATTCAAATAGTAACCCGCCCTCCCTTTTTTTGAGATATCAACATGCTACCAAACATATTTTTCATCAAAACTTGACTTTCTGCGCAAAAAAATTAATTTGAATTATTATAATGTTCAATACGATTTCAATGCTTTTACATTTGTAATGACGATAAATAAAAAATATGGTCACTCAATCCCTAATGTGGATTATTTTTGTGGTGAGTTACTTTTCGACATAGATAAGGGAATAAACGAAAAATGGCCAAAAATGCTCATGGACTATCTCAAAAAGGTCTAAATCCACCCTTCCTTCACCTATTTTGAAAAAGTTACCCCTTCACTCACCTTTTCGGGTCACGTTTGCCCTTAAAAAATAACATCTCCCCCCCCCCCGCCCCAACCCAAAAAAAAAAAAACCTTTTTATCTTTTTAAAAATAGTTTTAATTTTTTTTTCTCTCTTTTACTTTGTAAAGTGACAATTGAGGCTCAAATCTGTCTTATACTCAGTTATAATTTTTATAGTTATTATGTATTACGTGTCATATCCCTATTGGACGAAGTAAAACCTTTTTCCCTTTAATTAAACCCTCCCCTACCCAAAGATATTTGTCATAAAACATACAAATTATTTTATTTGTTGACCACAAAAATAGCAAGAAATGTTTATTATTTTTTGTTCTGTTATTATTGTTCATAACAAATTAATTTTATGAAGCAATCAATACCTTTAATTTTATTTTTGTTGTTTTTGTTAACACCAAATTCATTTTATTTTCTGCTATTTTTTTGGTGATCAAATAAAATAATTGTATGTTATATGACAAAATTGGGTGAACGAATAAGATAATAATTTTATATTTTTTGTTGTTTTTGTGGGAATAAATAAAATAATTTGTATGTTTTATGACATAGTTGCGTATGTCGGCTTTTAATTTCGTCTAATAGGGATATGACAGATCAGAGTCTTTATTGTGAATTGTTATTTTAAAAAGAAAAAAGAGAAAAAAAAAATTAAAACTTAAAAAAGATTATTTTCTTATGTTATTTAAAAAATAAATAAATAAATAATGTTACCAAAAAATAAATAAATAGAGGTCTATTAGTTTTAAGGACAAAAGTGAGTCAGAAAGGTGAGTGGAGGGGTATTTTAGCAAAACAGGTGGATGAAGAGTATATTTGGACCATTTGAGATAGCCCAGAGACATTTTTGGCCCTTTTCCGTAATTTGGTCACTAAATCTTACTTATTGAACTAGATAGGAAGTCTAATATTTAGGAACTTTAATTCAATAAAAGTTCACCTTATATTGAACTATTTAATGTAACAATTATACTTTCGATGTTACTTCCTAATATTTACGAATAGGAAAAAAAGAACCCAACTGTAAAAAAAAAAAAAACAATTTATTTCTTTTTCAAAACCCATCTTATAAGTGAAGTTCTTTGTCAAGTTGACAGCAGTCTGAACCCTCGAGGCACATAAAATCATTTACAATATATTATTAAAAGTCAAATGGTAGAGACACAAATTTAAAGCAATAAGGATGAAATAGTATATCACGAAATGGATTAGAAATGAGTTATCCTTTTTATATTCAGTTCAACAAATGACAATGTCTCACTATATACTTTTTTATATTAAAAGTTACTTCTTTTATAATATTAACTCATAATTAGTTATTTTTAAGACTTGAAATTGTCACGATCAATTTTTTTAGGAGTGTACAGGGCCAACGTCTTAATTCCCACATCTCTAAACAATCAAATTTCAATATATAATTTGTGTATTTGATAAATCTGTCAAGAATGCTGATAATTTTTTTTTGGTGTTTTCTTTTTAGTATTAGGTCACAAAATAACAACGATTTTCATAAATATTTTCAGACAAGTCTTCATATATCACAATAGGGCATCTGAAAACTTCCATGAGACATGATTTCTTTATTTTTCCAACTATCTAAATAGGAACAACATTCATTATGTTTAATTTTTTTTTTTTTTTAAAAATTCTGTATAACTCAAACATATTCTCTAATACCCTCCCGTCCCAACTTATCTGACATTATTTCCTTTTTAATCAGTGAAAAAAGAATGAAATATTTTTCTATATTTAGTAATAACAATTTAACTTTAAAATACTCATTTTACCTTTAACGAGATGATTTAGAATCATACAAATATTTAAAGCTTATTTTAGATTACAAGTCCCAAAAGTCTTCCTTTATTTGTTAAATTCCATGTCCAGTCAAACATCATCGCATAAATTGAGACAAAGCTAGTACTCCCTCCGTCTCAATTTATATGAGACAATTCTTTTTAGTCAAGAAAAGATGAATGACATAATTCTATATTTAGTAACAATTTAAATTAAATACCCATTTTACCCTTATTGAGATGATTTATAACCACACAATTATCCAATACTCATTGTCGAACACAAGTCCCAAAATCTTCTTTTATTTCTTAAACTCCATCACATAAATTGGGACGGAGAGTAATATTTTATTTACGTGGTTAAAAGTAAAAATGTATTCACATCCAATGGTAGGGGCAAGATGGTGCTAAAAGTGGCATTCCTTTTAAAATAGTTGAAGCGTCACGAATGGCGGGTAAATTTCGAAAAACCAATTTCCTTTTGGATCCAACAATTTCAATTTCCCAATTCAATTTCCCGCCATCTAGGAAGAAACAGAAATAAAAACCCAGAAACAAAAATCTTATTGCAAAATCATTCTTATTTCTTTGAATCTTTGAAAATTAAAATGGCAGTTGCTTCAGGTACTGAGAAGAAGAAGGAAGGGAAAATGAAAAGCCCAATTAAGAAAGAAAAGGTCAGTGAAAAGGCTATTTCTTCTTCACCCGCCAAGCGCAATAATAATCCAGGAATACGTCTTGTTCATGGTCGAATCTATGATTCTAATAACGGCAAGACATGCCATCAGGTAATTCTTTTATGCCATCAGGCTATTTCTTCTTCATTTTCGTTATTTCTTTTCCTGGATTGCTTTGAATTGCTTTTCTTGACCTGAGGGTCCATTGGAAACAACCTCTCGACCTTTCAAGGTAGGGGTAAGGTCTGCGCTCCAGACCCCACTTTGTGGAATTATACTGGGTATGTTGTTGTTGTATATCTCTTCATTTTTGCTTACTTTATGTGTTAATTAGAAAGAAAACCAATAAAGAAATGGGGTTTTGGTAATGTGTTTCTAAATTAGGAATTATTTGATTCCAAAACTACTGTTTGCGGGTTGATCCATGATGTAGAATTAGTGATTTCAGAGTTATAATTAGTTCGACGAGCAAATGTTGCTGCTCTGTTGCTTCAAAAGAGTCGTTTGGTACGCGGGATAAGGTGAAATGTCTTCGATTAAGTCTGGGTTAAATTTACATTGTCAATCAAATACAGTATAAATTTAGTCCCAAACTTAATCTTGGATATCTCACCTTATTCCATCATACTTGAAATTATTTTATCTGCCGGAATTAGTCTAGGGATTACAATCCTTAGACTATAATCCCGGTATAATTTAGTCTGCGAACCAAATGACCCCTTAATGTATAGATTATGAAGGGCTTTTAGGGTTTTGGTTCATTAGCAAATGTAGTGTAGCATGAGATGTGTAGTGGTTGCATGTTATTATTTCAAATTTTGGGTGGTGAACCAAGTTTTGTATTTTTAATGGGGAATGGTAGAGAGGTGAGCCATTAACCACTGATAAGGTGGAACAAAGCATATCTTTTGTTTATCACGAAAAAAAAAAGAAGGATACAGATTCTAATGTGTTAGATCCAAAAGCAATGGGTTCCAACCCATGTCTTATACACTAGGGGTGTGCTTGGTATGAATGAAAATGTTTTTTTTGGGAAAATAAGTGTGTTTCTTATGTAAGCAAAGAGTGTTATTCTAAAAGTATTTGTATAAAATGTAGACAAATACTATGAGAAGTCGAGTGTGGGGTGTGGGATGGTGGGTATGAGGGTGGAGAGCACAAAATCAACATAATGTTGCTTGTGAAACTTGTTTTCCGTACTTGCACTAGGGAAGTCACTTTTCTCATTTTTAAGGAACTTGTTTTCCTAGAGAAAATGTATTTCAAAAAATTTGACCAACCGAACAAGAGAAAACTAGAAGACATTTTACTTGTTACTGCGTAGTGGTTTGAACCCATGGCTTATACACTAGGTCTAATCCTGTTACAACGTGTGTGGTCTTTTGCCATTTAAGTTTACTCGTATGGAAATATAATATTTTTCCTTATTGATCATGTGCTTCTGCTTTGATGCATTGTTCATTGATGTAGTACTTATTGTTCAAAATCAACATTACCTCTTCACATGCATCGTTTTGCTGCAGTCAGATACAAAAAAGTATCTGCCACATATTGCTATTTTTGGATTTCTTAAGTAATGAAGCATGTTTCTAACTTTGTCTATAGTTTGTTGAGGAACTTATTTTCTGCATTAGGCACATGACCATTTTAGAAATTAATACATGATTTCATTTTAGTAGCAAATCATAATGGAAAGATTATGCTCCTTTTCCAATGTTGGTTTCACAGGAGATGTAAAGTTCCTTCTTGATGAAAGAGTCTAAAACTGAACAATGGTTTGGATGAATTTCCTTATGTTTTCAAGTAAAAGTTATTATTTGAATACTTTAATTTGGAAAATGTATTTGAAGCAAGACAAACTCGGTGGAGATTTGTGCTTCAATACAATACTAAGTTGGTTAACGTGAAGTGTCATTTGTATTGACATGCGGCTACTGCACCATTTGTTCTCCCTTACAAGCTTCATAGAATTGCAGATTAAGGGCCTGCCATACTTCACACTTTTGTTCTTTCAGTATCTATTGTACTAACTTTTACTGAACTCCATGCAGTGCCGCCAAAAGACTTTGGACATTACGGCTGGGTGTAAGAGTATGCGAAATAATAAGCCTTGTCCAATTCATATCTGTGAAAAATGCCTACTAAACAGGTTAAAAGCTTCCCACCATTTTTCTGATAACGACCATTCTTTTTATTGCAAATGTGTACTTATGTTTTATGAGCTTTTAAACTAGGTATGGTGAGATTGCAAAAGAAGTATCTCTTTTGGAGGATTGGAAATGTCCAAAATGCAGAGACATTTGTAACTGCAGTTTTTGCATGTGGGTTGCCTTCTTTAGTTTGTTCTTTATATTTTGTTCTTTTAAAATAGAATATCAATTACTTACTGGCTCAATTCACAGGAAGAGACGGGGTTGCCAACCCACTGGTCAACTTGTGAAGACAGCAAAGGCAACTGGATATTCTTCTGTTTCAGATATGCTGCAGACTAACGGGATCACTAATGTTGATCAAATCCAAGCTCTGAAAGACAAGAGTGCCTCACGGAAAAAGATTAATATGCCGAAGAATGTAATTTTGCTGTTATATAATTATGCCACTGATAACAGGAAATATTTGTCTGCTCATTAGCTCTGATACCTTGTTTCTGAACATTGACAGGAGGAGGAAAGCATTGTTTCTACTGAAAATATTGGGAAGGAAAATTGTATTGAAGAGATGATAGACGTAAATGTGAATCCTTCTTATTTGTCAAAAAATCCCACTGATAAGCAATCTGCGGGATGTAAAAGGAAAAAGGTTAATGAAAAGCCTAAGAAAATTAGTCTTCTCGGCAAGGAAAAATCTAAGAGAGTCAAGCAAGAGGGATCAACTGAAGTGAATGGCACGATAAGCAGTCCTAACAAAAAGAGATCAGTGGAAGAAACTCCATCAGAAGAATCTCAAGATTCTGGAAAGAACAACAAGGAAAGATCTGTATCTGTCGAGGAAGATTCTGTGAAGGATAACACTATTGAAAATGATCCTTTTGCCTTGACTTCATTGCCCCAGGGCACTGGTTTGACAGCTGTTGGTGGCATTGATTTACAGTCGGAAGATGTTGGGAATGCATTTCAATTTTTAGAGTTTTGTGCGGCCTTCGGAAAGGCAAGTAGCTTAATACCGAGTAAAACTCTATTATGGGATCTTCTTGAAAATATTTTACATGCATTCATGCTGTAATGTGGATGAGCACTAGTCATAGCATAATTACTGAATTTCATGCTTTCTTACACATAGGTGACTTTTTGTTTTTCCATAGTTCATTATTTCATTTTTGTTCCCAAAATCTTGGAAATCGGTACATGGGGCATGTCTGATGCAGAGCTGCTAAGCTGAACATGAGCTTTCCCCATATTTTTTTTTTGAAATTCTGTTTTATAAGTATTCAGTGCTTTCTTATCCAGTTTTACTGCCTTGATTTGTTGCCTGTGGCTCTTTTCTGTTTCTAGATCTGCAGCATTTAGGTCTACACAATTATCTGATCAAATTTTACATTTCTCAATTGTTCTACTTTTCACTTTTGATAGATACTTGACATCAAGAAGGGGCAACCAGAAGCTGTTCTTAGAGATATAATGCAGGGGAGAAGTTCACGACGTGGAAAATGTTCTTTGACGATACAGTTTCTTAATAACTTACTATCTTTCTTAAAAGAGGAGGAAGAGGAAAGGTATATCTTTTTCTTGATTTGTTTAAGGAGCACATCACTTGCATCTTCTAACATTTGTATATGAATGTATTTTCCAGATTTTCTGCCGAAACCTCGACAGAAGGAAAAAACTCATGTTATTCTGATGTTAAAATCTGCATCTCTGAATCTCCTATTGTTTCAAAAACCATGGGCTTGGATTCAATAGGTGATGACGCTGAAGAATTTGAGAACTTGAATCCCTCAGAAAAGCTCAAGATATTAAATTTTATCTGCGATGAAATTCTTGAAACTGTGTAAGAATATTCCTAGTTCCCCGTTCGTCATTACATTTTCTATTTTCTTTGTCTTTTTGTCAAAATGAATTTATATATACAATTTTTCCAGAAAGATAAGGGATTGGATTGATGATCAAAACTCAAAATTTGCTGAAAAGGCAAAGGAAGCAAAAGAAAAAGTTGCTGCTGCAAAAGAAGAGGTATGGAAGGAGAAAAAAAAAAAAAAAAAAAAAAAAACTTAGCCTCATTGTGCTTCATGTTATGAAAACTGAAATATGAAATGTTATTACTTGTACAGGAGAAGCGCCTGAAGCACAAAATGCAGAACGAGATAGCTCAAGCCATTATCGAAAAGAATGGTGCTCCAATCTCAATATCGGAACATGAAGCCATTGTTACTCAAATTAAACTTGAAGCAGCAGAAGCTCATGCTTCTGTGATGGAGTCAAAGAACACTTATTCAAAGTGTACGTGCTTAGTTCTACATGCAAGTTTTAAGTTCATTTATTTTCCTATATGGCTCGCATAAATGTGCATATCTAACAGTCATGTTAAAGGAAGTCCAATATGGAATAAGATATTACTAGATTTTTAGTTGATCATGTTGACGTGATGTGGACCAGTAACAGACTTGTTAATCTCTTTTTTTCTAGCTTTAGAACCATGTCATCTGTTATTACCTTATAGGATACCTGGATCCCCAAGACAGAAATTAAACAATTTAGTTTTAACGCGGAGAGTCTTGTTCTAGTATAACAATTTAAGAGGTGCAATTAAGATGTACTGGTTACATTTATTCTATTTGTCTTACTATAGATAAGGTAGAAGATTTTCCTTATTCACTTGCCACAAAAATGTTATCCGCAAAGCCGATTCCTACAGCAGTGAACCTATAGTTGTAATCACAAGGTCATTCTTGATGTAAATTATATATTGCAGGTTTATCACGTCTCTCTCTCTCTCTCTCTCTCTATCTATCTATGATGGAGAGGTAGAGATAGACAAATAGGCGGACAGCAGTTATCTTGGACTTCATTAAGACTTAATTTCAGTTTGATATAAGCATCAGTTGATTCAGGTCCTGAAAACCTTAGGTTCTTAATATTGAGACATTGAGTGTCTTGTAAAACAACTTAGGACTATTAGCATTTTGTATCGATATTATGCCATGATAAGTGACAGTTAGATTATTGTCGTAACTTGAAGAAAAAATGTTCCCATTCAGCATGCTGCAAGCTGCTGGGGTATTGATGGATGCAACCACCTATTTTAATTGCTGTCATTTATTTCACCATTTATGATGTTTGAGATTTTAATTGTTTGTTTTGAACGTGCCTGTATTTCGGGATTTTTTTTTCCTCTTAAACTATAGCATTTGCTTGCTGACTTAGATTTGCCTTGTGAAATCATAGAGCTTTTAAAATAGATACATCACCATCCGTCTCAGAAAGTAAATTATAGTACCTTGACGATACGGCATACAGCTTAGTCGGTTGTCGGCTATTAACCCACATTCCATAGTGAAAACATGGAAAATCCTACCTTTGTCACAATCATCAGACAGCTGCTCCATGCAATTAGAGATGATAAAGAGAAGCTCATTAACACCAAGTCCAGAGCAAGATTACAGCAACATATATTGCTATTTTCCCATCAAGCTTTCACTTCATTCTCAAATGAAATTTCTATATGAAATATGATTTATACTTGTTTGTTATGATGCCTGGCCTATTGTAACTTCAATGATTATATTGAACATTTTCATATATTTGGGTTCTGACTATTATTTTGTCTACAGATAATCAAAGATCTGAAGCTGTTAGGACGGAGCCTTTCTTTTTAAACGCTGATGGTAATGTGTATTGGAGACTAAACTGCTATGGTGACAAATCCATTCTTTTATGTCAAGGTTGGTTCAAGCATATGACAGTTTGCTCCGTTTTTGGTAACTGGCATTTGAATGACCATTCTCTATACCTATTTCATATGCAGATATAGGAACTGGTGATACTGCTGCATCAGATGAAAAATGGTCTGCTTTTGATGTTGAACAGAAAGAAATCATTGAGAAGCGCATTAATTCTTTAAGGTTGGTAATGCAAATACTATACTAAATTAAACTGATAGAGATTTCCAAGATTGAGTTCCCATTTATTCTAGCTGGCTATTTAAAGATGCTGAAATTCAGGATTGACATGCTTTATTGCCT
This sequence comes from Lycium ferocissimum, assembly GCF_029784015.1. Taxonomy (NCBI): domain Eukaryota; kingdom Viridiplantae; phylum Streptophyta; class Magnoliopsida; order Solanales; family Solanaceae; genus Lycium; species Lycium ferocissimum. Next base: position 35,215,628 of record NC_081343.1, on the reverse strand, counting down.
AGCATAAGAAAACAAATGCATTGACTGGAATGGATATCTTTATAGACTTGTAATAGAATTTTTGCTGTAATTGGTATAGCAGGGCAAACAGGATAAGAAATATCCACTGAGAATAAATCTCTTAATCTGTTCATATATGAGACTGTCCACTTTAGATCTTCCTTGATTTCTTTGCAGACAAGTTATATGTCTCTGAAGAATCTGCATAGTTTTGTTTGATTATGACCTTTTGGATTTTCCTAGTTCTTTTTTGACTTATCAAAGAAATCAAAAGTTTCTCCTAGTTCTGTTGTTGGTCAATGTAAAAGCACCTTTGATTTTCCACCTTTGATTTTCTTCTTCATTGTTCTGGAATATGTGAACCACATTACTTGTCTTTCTGATTGCTGCTCAGACCACCTCTGATGGAGGGCGGAAGGGAACTGATACATGAGATAGACAATCCTGTTATAAAGTGAAAAATGCACTCATTTTTCTCATGATATCAACTCACGATTTATGAGCATTTAGCAAAAATGTAGTACGTCACAATTCTGTTTTAGCTAGTTGTTTTAGCAAAAAATGTAGTATGTCACAATTCTGTTAATGCTTATTGTTACCAGCATTTAGCCAAAGAAAACATGATTGATGATTCAACTTGAGATTAGCGTGTTACTCGGATGTGGACCTTGTATAAAATCATAGTATTTCTGAGTTGATCAAGTTTATTATATGTAGGTTTTACTAATCTTCAAAATAAATCATATCTCTTCAGTTGCAGGGTAAAGAGGGTTAGAACTCACAAGGTCATGCAGAAACTTCCATCTCCGAATAGTGAAGCTGCTGCTTAAGATCTTTCTGATTTTGGACAATCACTTGGTAGAACCGAGGTACTAATTATATTCTTTAACATGTCAAGAGATGCATGCCTAGCTAAGATCAACAGCCCTTGTTAATACATATTTTACTTGCATTTCCTTGGAGGAATGCAGTGGATAACAGCTTATCTTATGAATGGTCTTTTACCTTACTTTTCAGTGACTTGCAAATCCACAGTACCAGAGAAGAATAGGACGGAAGAAAGATTACATTTCATTATGCTACCTTCTGTTGTTACTTTTTGTCAAACTATAGGAATATTGTAATTGATGTTGTATCTAGCTTTGTTGTACTCTGTAGTGTGCCTTTTCCATCCACCTCCTTTTAGATGTTTCGTCTTGAACTCCATATAATGGTAGCATGGTTTTATTATAACAAACTTGTTGCTACAGTCAAACTTCTTTATAAACAATCGCCTTCTATAATATTATTTCACTTATATCCAACACTTGTTATCTATTCTTTTATATTACACCTAGGAAATTTGTGTTTGACTATTTTATCAGCCACTTACCGGCAAAATATGTAGGTGCAAGCAGGGGCGGACCCAACGTGTTGGGTAGGGGGGACACGTGCCCCCCAACTTTGAAAAAAACCCTATAAATATATATTTATATACCTTGAAATACTATGATATATTTTAAAAGAACCTCTCAAATATAATTGCAAAAGTAGTTCAGTTGGTAGGAGTGCTCTTGAGTGCTCACTGGTCACCACCCGAGATCAAATCTCGGCTCCAACACAATTTTTTTCGCCTATATACTTGTATTTTTGCTGTTGCTATGCTATTAGTGATCGATCCGACACGGTATTATCCCTCAGTCGTCATTAAAAATTTTGTTGCCGTGTATTTAAGATAATGGTGCTCCCGCCGTCTTAAAATCCTGGGCCTGCCTCTGAGTGCAGGGATAAGTAGAACTTAGAAGCAGGTGTCTTACAATGTAATGTGGTGAGGTTTTTGATCTCATCAGTCTATTGTCCTATGTGTTCAACAATATGTAAGAGCAATTCTTGATCGAAGGCAGTACATAATTTTTTGGTTATTATGAAATAATAAATACATTGATATTTGAGCTATTATAAGGAGGTAATCTTACAAAGTTATAAAGATAAAAGTTGCTATAGGTAAAAGATTGTTATAAAGGTAAACTACAACATAAAAGTCGATTTCAAGTGAAATAATATTATAGAAGATGATTGTTTATAAAGAGGTATGATTGTATAATTAACTAGCGAAAAAGATTTTAGATAAATTCCATGACTAGAATTAAAAATTCTACAGCCAGTTTAACATGTTGCATATTATTAGAAGTTTCTATGAGTGTTTTAAAAGGCAGTTTCAGAACTCGTCCAGGAGCTCGCCTCGAGGCGAGGCACTGGCAAAACGTCCCGGGGCTCATGTCCGAGGCTTAGTTCCTGTGAGGCTTACGCTCTAAGCGCTCGACTGTACGCTCTAAACACGCCTAACGATCAATTCCCGGGGCTCGCCTAACAGTGCTTATACAAATTATATATAAAATTCATTAATTATAATCGTTGACCCTCATAATTCTTTAACAAATGAATGATACTTAATATTTTTTCATCTATATAAATAAGAAGATTGGGAGTAACTCAAATAACAAGATGTAGTATTGCATAATTACTATTTGAGAACATCGTGAGGATGAATATCACTTAATATTTCTTTTAAAAATACATAGCCGATTTGTACATTTCACTTGTCATTGGTCTTTGTCCTTATGTATCAAAATTATCATATTTTATTATTCGCTATTTGAAAGTAATTAATTTTATGCATGAAGGAGTTACGTTTTAATCATAATACTGATAAAGTTTATTGATATAAAATGAACAGTATGATAGTAATATTGTTTTAAGAAATTGTGATTTTTTCATTGTTTGAAAGTTAAGATGTTAGAGTTGATTTGTATTCCATAATAGCTTTTATTTCATTGTATTGTTTATACTTGTAAAATTATGTTATTTATAATTACAAGTCGTAAGCAGGGGTAGCTAAAGGGTGAGGCTAGTAAAGCTTTTGCTTTAGGCCCCCAAACTTTTATCGATGAATTTTATGGTTTAAATTTCTTTTGGATAATATTGAAGATTATAAAAAGAAGTACAACATACATATATAACAAAAGAAAGAAAAAACACTATCTATATTTTAAGAGCAATATTTCAAACCTTTGAACTAAACTACTCAAATCTTCATATTATTAAATAAAATTTTTACAATAACATCCTAGGTAGTGTCTTTAAAACACATGGCTAATAACTTATTGACTTGAATTGATCCTCACTAAATAAATACTAATGTTACTAATGAAATAATAGACAACACGTATGAAAAATAAAAAAGGCAACACTAAACTTTTTGTATATGTGTCTATACTTAAGGATTCATATTTAAATGAGTTTTATTGTGAGTATCAAGCATATATATTATATATCTACAGTTTTTTTTTTAATGTAATTTCCTATTTAAAAATATTTATTGAATTATATTATATTATTTTATGAAATACTAAAACTTAAATACCCATAGGGCTTACGCCCCGTGCATCGGGGCTTATGCCTCGCCGAAGCAAATGTGAAACGCCCCGCCTTTTAAAACACTAGTTTCTATACAGAGGGTAAGGAGTCTTTAACACTTCAAAAATTCTAGCCATCTTTAATTAGGATTGGATTTTAATTAGAAAATTTAATGGCGTATGATTATGGTTAGGTTTTAGGAAACATTTCCAAAAATACTAAACCCAGCTGCACTTTGAACAAAAATCATTTAGGTTTCGGAAAAGATTACCAAAAGCATCAAACGTAAGCTTTAGAAAATAATTCTCCTTTCTCATATTCCTTTTTTGACTCGACAATGGATCAGGCCATCATTAATTAATCTATATAAAGCTCCATACACCAAACCAAATAATACATTCTACTACTGCAAGTCTCCTTTGCTATTATTCACTAAATTTCATCTTTCACACCGTTAGATTCTTTCTTTGTCGAGTTCCTTTTTGTGAAATCAAATGTCGAAATCAGATATGTTGGAAACTATAAGTACTATTGATTCTACCAAGTTGGGAAATCAAATGGAGAAATTAAATATGAAAAATACAATGACTGTTGATTCCACCAAAAAATCTAAGTACAATGTGGCGTTACAAAATCTTATTGTTTGGATTAGCTATAGCAATTGGTATCACACTAGCTGTTTGGATATTTTATCTTCAAGATGATATTGCAGTGCTTCACGAGCCCAAATTCCAAATTGAGGCGGTCTCGTCCTCTTCGTTTTCTGTGTTTACTCGTGATATTCAACCTTTGGTTGTGCAAAATCCTGATAATTGGATCCTCACTTTCTCGGTTCAGAACCCGAATCATAATTTTGACTTCTATTATGATGATCTCAAGGTCAACATAGCTTACAACAACACCCTTCTTTGGAACGCTAACGTGTCTAATAAATTTTATCATGATGGAAATTCTCAAACCTCAATCGATTCAACCTTTGCAGCTTTGCCTGAGCCATATGTTTATTGGATTGCAACGTCAGTTGTTGGTGATCTTGCTTCTGGTCAGACCACCAGATTTTTACGTAAGCCTAAATGGGAAGATTTAAATAAGTGATCACAAATCACACGATCGTATAAGCTGTTGCGAAATTCAGGTGTCTTGTGATAGCTTACGAGTTGATTTTTCAGAAGATGTCCAGATTGGAGTATTAGCAGTTGATTCTAAAGCATGTGAAGTTGTTTCTCAAGATTCAACATGTAAAAAATATATCCTGATTTTCAAGACAAATTTGGAGGAATTATTGGAGACTTTCGGTGCGTAGAGGTTAAAGATAATTTTGTATGTTTCATTTATTTTCCATTTTTTTAGTACAAACATAGATCTATTTCAGTTAAGCTAGAAATTCATGAAAATATGTTACCGCTATTTTTTTAATGTTCTGTTCTTTATGGATGCTTCATTATGTTTCTTGTTAATTGCCATTTTTTTCATTTTCAAGTGGAGATAGTGCTGATAGGCAACTTATGTGGAATAAGTTACAAAGACTAATTTCAGGGAGCAAAAGGTAAGGGAAAACTTTACACAACACAACTTCTACAATAAATTGTCAATATATATGTACCAACAACAACAAAAAACAGTCAAGCAATACATATGACAATATTTCTCAATTAATTCGACTAAATGTCAACTTTCCACCTTAGAGAACAACGTGAATGCTCGTTCTAAAGAAGTGTGCTTCCAAAATCTCGTTACTCTACACGTCAAATTGTATCCTTCTTTAGGTAGAGAAATATATTTCTTATAAAAAAACAATATTTTGAAATCGACAAAATAGACGTGATGCACAATAGAGGCAGTGCCAATAAGCTTATTTTGCTCCGATGATTTGGGATGAATCAAGCCAAAATGAAGGAATTATCTTAATGGGATCAAACTTAACACTTTGGGTCACTTTGGTGGACTCTTGAAAATCCAAGTAATTTGCGGGATTTAGATTTTGATGTTGAACAGCATAAAGAAACCATTATTAACTTACATTTGTAGTTTTTAATCCTTGGTGAAAATCGTCCTCCCAAACCGATACACTCCCAATCTCTCTTTCAGTTTTATTCTCTCGCAACCTTCTCTCGCAACCTGCTCGCGTCGGTGCCAATCTGTACTGCCTCTCATTTTGGTCAATGGCAGTCTCTCCACATGATAGCCTCGCAATGCGAGCTCATCGCAGAAGCCCCTATAGCCTCTAGCTTTGACCAGCTTAATTTTTAAGTCACAATACCCATTTAATTCATTTTCAAATCACTTCCAACACACATATATATTGATAGACATACCAATATAGGTCATACAAATTATATTTCCACCATATTTATCATCAAATAAATATGTATCAAAGCTAAAAAAATGTCAAAAGTATTTAGGAGCTTCTTTAATTAAATAAAATTAGCTCGTCATAAAATATGGATCTTTATTAGTCAAAAGGCATAAGAAAACATCTCTATTCAATTAAAAATTGAATAAACCTCAGCAGCCGTGGTAGCTAAACTAGTGAAAGGATGGTTAGGCGAGCACCCTTCGGCGAAAAAGTATACTATCTATATAATACATAAAATGAATATTATATATATATATATATATATATATATATATATATATATATATATATATATATATATATATATATATATATATGTTGAACCCTCTTAATTTTGTCGCATATTTACTTTTTTATATTTTGACACCCCTTAGTAAAAATCCTAGTTCCGCTACTGTATATATTAAAACTTGAGCACCATTGACACAACTGAGACATGTCGCCCAGCAGTCAAGGGTGTTCAAAATCTTCAAAATGGTGCCTATTTATGTGTTCTTTTATTTATTTAAATATTATGTAGTTTGATTTTAAATTTTTAATGCACTGTTCATCGTAAAGTTCAAAAATATATCCTTCGCAAAATTCTTGGCTACGCCAGTGCTTAGTAGTATTAGTATCAGTGTTTTCAAAGGTGTGCGGGGCAAGTTGTTACCGCGTACCAAAAACATTTTGGGGCAAATGAAAGGCACAGATCCATAGTTAGGCCGTACACCCTAAAATTTGTGGCGTAAGCCCCGAGTGCAAAAGCGTAAGCCTGGGTGTAAAAGCGTACGCCCTAAGTGTTAAATTTGATTTTTGTTGTTTTAAAAGTAATTTTGTTGTTGATCATGATTTTTATTATTCGTGTAACGATATCTATATTTTATGCTATCATGTTGTGTTGCTTTTTTCTAAAATATATAATTGAATGAAACCAACCCTCATAGAAAATAGGCTTAATGCATATGCGGCCCCTAAACTTGCACTTTTTTTCCATTTTGGTATCTCAACTAAGCGTTGTTCCTATTGAACCCCCGAACTTGTCCTTAAGTGTGTCTATCAAACAAAATCCAACTTACATAGCATATATGGTGAGTTTCATTTTTTACCCTTCTCCTTCGTTGAAATGTGTAAACAAAAATCAGTCCAAATATTAGTTGAGACTGGGAAGTAATAGTAGATGTGGAGATCGAAGTAGATGATGATTTATTTTAAAGATTATCTCGGCTATTATCATTTTCTGTGTTGTTACCTTTCTTAGATAATAATTATTGGTGATTTATTTGAATTTATTTGCGTAAATTTTAATGAAATTTTTACTTTTACTTATTCTCTTAATAATAAAATTATAAAACTAAAGATACATGAGACTTGCGCCCCGTAAATTTATGGGACTTACGCCCATTTTTTATGGGGTTTACGCCTTACACGATGATGTGTAAAATGCCTCCTCTCGCGTTCCCGCCTCTTAAAACATTGATTAGTATATATATTACTTAAGTAAACCCAACGGGGATTTAGTTATGACTTATGACATGACTCCTTGAGAGTTAGTGAAACCAAAAGCATCACGTATGAGACGTAGTCGTTGATTGATAGATTGAATTTGGGTGAAAGTATGACTCTTTACAGTTGTGCAAACTTGATTGTCTTATGGTATTTACATGCAGAAGTGGACGTGAAGTAGATGGATACTGTGCTCTGATGTAATTTTGGCATTCTCTTACATCAAATGTGGTAGGTAAAAGATTCTTGGGGCATATTGTCCTTTGAGGTGGAAAATGGCTACTCAAAAAGTGAGACCAGATAGTGGATATACACTTTGACAATATTAGTACTATGCATGCACGTTAATGTCAGGAATATTGAAATTGACTGCCATCTCTTCTTTCGAGCCCAAAAACTTTGCCTCAATGGCTGTGGCCTAGCCAACTAAGCCCACTTTTACGAATTTTGTGTGCAAATGAACCAAAACCACATTCAATCAAGTAATAATAAAGATTGGAGTACATTTAGCTTTTGGCCACGGATAGTATAAAGATTCTTTTTTTCCAATTTCGATTATAAAAGCCAAATACAAATATCTATGCTTTGTTATATGGATTTGTATTGTGATCTCGTCCATCTCAACATGTCTTATTTTGTTATGAAGATGCCTTCAACCCATGTTATGTGTTTTTGTCATACGTATTGCATGATGGTTGGGTCGCTTTTGAAGCCTTGTTGCATGTTTGTACAATGGTTTAGCCACTTGAACAATTGGTTCAAGATATGTTTGGTGGGCGTTAAGCTTGTTATTAGGTGTTGATCACTGCCTACCCATTACAACTACTAGGATTAAAATGGTTGAATCAAAGAAGGATCAAATGACCCGATGAGACATAAAACAAATTACTCTATCTAATATCTATCCTCTGCCATTGAAACCTACTTTGCATACAATTGAGACAAAATGTGAGGATGATCGCCAATATGGCCAGCAAGAAGGGGACCAACTTAGTATTTTCGCCCCACTCATTATTAAGATAATGATCTTGACATCTTCACATGGATTCATGGTTGTCCACATGAATGAAAACATACATCAATCTCCTGCCCCTCACTCTTTTTTATTTTTAACAATAATATAATTAAATTTACTTGCCCTTAGATTTTTTCCATGCACTGTCCCACTATTACCCTAATTTCTCTTTCACAATCTTTCCTGTCTAGACTGAAAATAACACAACACTGTCGAATAAACCTTCGTCAATTCTTTGATAATATATCATTACCCCATATATATCTTCTTGGATATGGCAACGTGACCAGCAACACGTGTCATTATTTCATTGGATATCTTCTGGCAGCCAAGAAAATGAATTTTCGTAAATTAACAAGAGGGAATCATTTCTTTAAAACTTCTGAATGTTGCCCGGAGTACATCAACATGCACTTTTCACTGTTGGGTACCACTTTTTATTACTCCATCTGTCCCAATTTATATGGTGGTATCTCATTGAACGCGTAGTTTAAGAAAGTAAAAAATATTGAGTTTAAGTTTGGTGCACTGTCAGTGCACCAATTTTTTTACACTATCAGGTAATTTTAGAGGTAAAATGAAATATATTTTAAGTTTAACAAATTGTTGAGTCAATCCTATTTTACCCCCCTAACATTTAAGGGTTGGGAAACGATATCCCATCCATATATTAAATGGAAACAATAACCCCCTTCTGCAATATTTTTTGGTAAGAATCTTTTTTTTCTGAATAAAAATATTTTTTCCTTTACTTTTTAGAATTAAAATACAAAAAATACATAACTATTATCATTATCCCATTAACCTATTCCATTGAAGAATGTACTTCTTTTAGTATAAAATTTAGAACACAAAGAACACACATACACAAATTAATCTGTTACATAACAACAACTCCTTCATCTTACTACCAAAAAAAAAAAAAAAAAATTCTTTCATCTAAATATATTTCATAAGAATTTCTAAAATTTCACATAAGATTGCTAGCTTATATCATACAATCTCGCTTATTAAAATTATGGATCCGTCACTATTTCTTATGTTCCCCGAACCTAACATGGCATTTTATTAAAAGGAGAAGTATAGTATGTTCATCCAAAACAATAATTTGCTTTCGTCTTTCTTACTTTTTGCAAAAAATTTAAGAGTTTTTTTTTTATTATTTTGACATCATTGCTAAAATTTCTGCAATAGAGAAAAAGTTATTATATACAAAATTCAAGAAAATATGCAAAATTAGTCAATTATCTTATGTGGAGTTTTAGAAATTCTTATGAAATATATTTAGATGAAGGAATTTTTGTTTGCTAGTAAGATGATGGAATTGTTGTTATATAAAGTTTTTTTTTTTTTTTTGTGTGTTTTATATATCCTAAAAGGAGTACATTATCTTCAATGTAATAGGTGAATGGGGTAATAATAAGAGTTATATATTTTTCTATTGCATAAGGGGGATATCGTTCCCATTCAATATGTGAAGGGGGTATTGTTTCCAACCCCTAAATGTTAGGGGGGTAAAGTGGGATTGACCCCAAATTATCATTATAATTAAAAAACAGTAAAGACAATTATAATTTTATTTGTACTGTAATCATAATTATTTTCTACTTTTAAATGTATTTCCTTTCTCAGTCTACCTTTCTTCTCTCTTAGATGTAGGCAACATCATAGCAGCAACAGAAAATGGCTCTCTGCTTTATTCCATCGATTTTTCTTAGAGACTTCAATTTATGTCGTTTTCTTGTTTCATGAAAACCTAATTCGTAAGTTGAAAGAGATCGAAAATGAAGACATAGTCCTTACAAAATGGAGAAACTAGGGCACCCTTTTTTCAGCATATGTTCTCTCCTTTGCTATGGACAGTTCAAAAAACATTTAATCTTCATGGAAAAATACCAATAAACCCCGGAAACAAACCCAAAAGAAAAATCTATATCCAAGAAAGTTAGATTTTATTAAAGATATGGAATAATTGGCAAAAGCAGTTATGGATTGAAGATGAATAGCAAAAGATGCATTAGAGTAGTGACAAGGAACTTTGAGGGAAAACTCACAGATAGAAATGGTTGATCCATTCAAGGTGTTGCTTGTGTGTAGGGGTGACAAACGGGCGGGTCGAGTCGGATATGGGCCGGGTCGAAAATGATTAATAAAAAATGGATCAATTACCCGATCCGCCCATATTTAATACGGATAAAAAATGGGTTACCCGGTGGATAATATGGGTATCCATAATATCCAAAATTACTTCAAAAATGTTGGCCTCATGTAGCTACTAATATGGAGAAGATTAAATTACCTTCTTGTCCACAAATCTAATCCCTAGCACATAGTTGCGCCTCAACATTTGCGGGAAGAATAGAACTTAAACTTTCTAATGACACGACCTCTAAGAATTTTTTTTTTCCGGAAAATATCCACCTAAGTCCCACCATTCCTCCCCTTCCAAACTTCTAAAAAAAAAAAAAAAAAAAATCTTCAAAAAACTTTTTTTTTTAAAATTGTTTTTTTTTTAGGGTGGTGGGGTGTGGGTCAAGGGGTTTGTGGGGGGGGGGGGGTAGTGTAGAAAACGAAAAAAAAAATATTAGAACCTTAAAAAAAAATTCGAGGGGCTTGGTTTGGTGGGGGGGGGGAGGGTGAGTTGGGTAGTGGTAGGTGGGGTTGTCGCAGGGCGTAGGAGGTGTAAAATACAAAAAAAAAAAAAAAAAAAAAAACAAATTTTTTTTAGGGGTGGTGGGGTGGGTCGTGTAGAAAACCAAAAAAAAATATTAGAAATTTTAAAAAGTTGGAGGGGTTGGGGGGGGGGGGGGGGTGAGGTGGTGGGTGGTGGGGTTGTTGGTGAATGTCAAATGTGGGACTTGTTTTTTCTAATTTTATCAGGAAAGTCATTTTCCTCATTTTTAACGAACTTATTTTTCTAAAGAAAATATTTTTTCAAAATTTTTAAACAAACAAACATGAGAAAATTGGCATACCAAACTCACCTTATATGTTATGAGTTTTACCCATTTTATCCACTAATTTACCCATATTTTAAGTGGATAATATGGGTTGATTCATATTAGATCCATTTTAAATGGGTTGGGTATCCAATCCATTTTAAATGGATTGGGTTGGTCGAATAACCATATTTTTTACTCATTTTGCCACCCCTACAGTTCTGTGTGTAGAACGAGCAGAGAGAGAAAATAGATTGACTTTTTTAGGGTGGGGGAGACAATGGGTTTGAGACGGAGAGAGAGAAACGCACATTATTTGACATTCTTTTTTGCAAAATATTTATCAAAATAAAAACTTTGAAAATTTTGGTAACTTGCTATAGCAGGTCATTGTTACCTGATGGTGTAAAAATATGGTACGCTGATGGTGCACCACATTTAAACTCAAAAATATTTAAAACTTGTGTTCTACACAAATCATAAATATTTGTATGACTATAAGTCATCTCATCAGGGTAAAATTAAATCCTTTCTAAATAAAAAAGTATTGAGATTCTTTCCGAAACAAACTAAAAAGGAAATTATAACACATAAATAGGGAAGGATGGACACAACTTTGCTTTAAAAATCAAACTCCCCCTCAACGTTGAACAATAGTCATTCTCCCCCCTTTTTCCTAATTGACTTTTTTAAATTCCTATTTTACCCTTACATTATCAACTTGTCTTTTTTACTTTTACTTCTTTAAAATCATGATTTTTTTATTATCTCTTTAATCTATGTAACAAATTTCCTATAAGAAAATAAATATTACTTTCGAGACGGAAAAAGAAAGGCAAGAAATACTAGTTGAGTATATAACTTAATGCCGTTCTACAATGAAGTAAATGAGAAGAAAAATAATTCTTTTTATTAATAACAAAACTTTGATATCTATTTACACAAGTAAAATAACAGATAATAATAACTTTATAAATATCTTTCAATGCAGGTAATACAAAATAATTAATAAAAATAGAGGTATATTCTATAACAAATTCCTAAAAGATTATCTATTTATATTATAAATGAATTTTAAATTATAATTTAAAATATTCCATTAATGATAACTAAAACTTGTTTATATATTGACAATCGAGAATAAGCTAGAAGTGAAACTTAAATCTACATATACATATATGTAAAATAACAGGTAATATGTGAGTGTGTGTTTGTATTAAAATATCAAACATACAAAGTAACATTAGATTTTGTGATAAATTTATAAAAGGATTATTCTACTTATAATAGGAATTTAAATAAAAATCTATAAATACCTAGGTTAAAAAAATAAATTTTATATAATATAAAAAGGTACTATATAGATGAAGGATTGAAAATGTCAAGGGTAAAATAGACATTGCATAGGATAAAAGGAGGATAATATCTATTGTTCATAGTTGAGGGGGGAGTTTGATTTTTAAAGCAAAATTAGGGGGTGAAAATGATTTTCGCTCAAGGATGGAATATTAAGCTTTGTGAGCTTATTAGGAACTCCTTAAAGGAATAAATAAGTTGGAACTAGTAATTAATTAACTTTTTTGATGTCACAAGTATAACAATGATTTAACTATAAGAGAAGGTTTTAATCACCGCGAGGTAACTCAAAATACAACTACATTTTAGGTTCGATAAGGAGTTAGTAGACAGAGATTTGTGATCACTTCTTCAAAATGCTCTTCGTTTTTTATTTAATAGCTGCATTTGGAAACTATAAGATGGCCTGTTTAACTAAATGATTGATCATAAATACTCATAATGTCAATAATCAACTATGATCACAATGCACATCCCTTTATGAAATGTTTGATGAATCAACATGAAATTCCAGGCTATTATGTAGTACTCTTTGTTCATCTGTACTAAAATGTAAGGACGAAACTACACATGTAGTAGTATTGGGCGCTGTTTCTTTACATTTTCGGTGTGTATGAGGCAAATCCCTATTAAATCAATTGTTCACCAAAGATCCCCCTCCATTTTTTATTTATGGATGGAAAAAATACATATCAAATGCTATTAGATTTGATGCGAAAATACCCTTCATCCACCTTTCGGCACAAAATGCATGACGTTAACCTTTGGAGCCTAAAATACCCTGAGGTTAACACTTCTACCAAATACCCTTATTTTTAACGGACCCATTTCATTTATTACGTGACACTCTTTAATTGGTTAGTCATATAATTAACTAAATGTAATTAACTCCCAACCCATTTAACCCGATCCACCACCTAAACCTTGACCCGCCCCAAATAAATCCTAACAAACCAAATTGAAAAACCCTATAACCCATTTCATTACAAATCCGCCTAGTCTCCTTCCTCTTCTTACTAGGGTTCTTAGAAAATGCAACTTTCTTCTTGGTGTAACGTTGAGAACATAAACTGGGCGTTATATGTGTCACCACATCAAGTAGAGGACAGACTAAGTAGAGCCCACCACCAGACTTGGCTCCTTCATGCACCAGAAACCTTTAGGGATCTTGCTTATATAAATACACAATCCTACATCATCTATTATAAAAGAACAACACATTACATCTTCCATTATCAAGAATAACAGCAACGAAATGACTTTAACACTTCAATTATCAACTTCTTTTATCAATTTAAAAGAAACCTAAAGTTTAAAAGCTGATGTTATCTAGTTTCAAACTTGTATTTCAAATAAGAGACTCAGTACAAGAATGGACAGTACAAGAATGGACCTGGAGGGTCGGGCTTATTAGTTGGATCGGGTTAAATGGGGGATTAATTGGTTTAAATTAATTATATTGTTATCCAATGAGAGGCTGCCATGTAATAAATAAAATTGTTAATTGGGTTTTGAAATGGGTCCGTTAAAAATAAGGGTAATTTAGGCCCTAAAGGTTAACGTCGGGATATTTTAGACCCTAAAGGTGGATGGAGAATATTTTTGCACAAAATCTAATAGTTCAAAGGGTATTTTAGGCTCTTCTCCGTTTTATTTATGCAAAAGCAAGATCAGATTAGAACTCTGTCTGATCTTGCTACTTGCAGATAAACCAAATATTCATGTGGCCTACTTATAGCTCATTTTCTTTGTGATTTTTTCATTTCCAATTACTTAAACATGGCATAGGTTGCTGAAGGACAGGAATTTTAACTTGGAAGTAACACGTTATAAAGTTCATGCTGTTGAGTATTTTTGCTGATTCATCAACTAGAGGGTTCTTGGACTTACCCTCCTATATAAGTATTTCTTAAAAATAAAAAAAGAAGTGCCATCAAAATTTTCATCACCTACATTGTATTCCAAAAAACACGAATCCTCCTAGCATGGAACAGTCAAGAAAGCAAGATGAATCAGAGTTCAACTTGAGAGAATGGGCTACTAAGGCTAGACTTAGCAGAGAAAAAACCAATTCAAGAAGGCACTCTGCATCTTATATTAGAAGTTTTAGAGAAGAGGCAAAATCTTTCAGATCAAGTGTCACTATTTCAAGCACTGCTTCCTCCCCTGGCTACACCTTAAGAGGTAACATGAATACAAATGAAATCTTGAATTACGTATAATTACATGGTTTGGACTTCTGTATCTAATAAAGCTCTAATCTTTTTCTCCAGAGGAAATTGATCCATCAAAATATTCTTTTACCAGTGCCCTGAAAGGTGAGTCATTTGAACAATTAAAGATGATTATGATGGATGAAAATTTTCATGTTTAAAGAATTTTGGGCTTGTTTTTAAGTGCAGCATTACAGGCAAAGACAATATACAGTTGGGAATACATGTCACCAGATGGTTTGGCTCTGCATTCAAAGTGGAATGAAGCTGAGAAATACATATGCAATCCGTATTCAGGGGAAGTTCCATTGGAGTGTTTGTCTACAAAAATACTTAGTGCAAGATCATTTCGCCAACCAACAAGCAGAATTGCCATCTCTGGATCTCTCATTCATCCTTCTCAGATACAGAATACAGGACAATTCCAAACAAATCACCATGTAAAACCTTCTTTGCATACACATGAAGTTGAAATCCAAATCCCAAGCAAAGGTGAGAAACACTTGTTTTCTTTTCATTTCTTCATTACTGTTATTTGTTAAAATGTGTGACTGCCTAATCTAATGGCTTAAGCAATTATAGAGGGTACAATTTTTTTATTTTATTATATCTTCAACGCATCCCATCACGTGCAGGTCTGATACCTTTTCATGGGCCGTACACGTGAAAATTCTTTTTCATAATGGTGGCAATAAGATTTAAACAATGATGCCTGTCTCCTTTAGTACCATGTTAAAATATGTGAACGCCCCGTCTAAAAGCTTAACTTGTTAAAGATGATGCCCTTTTATTTACTTAATTATATTTTGAACGTTGTTAACTATCCTTTTGTTCTACTCACAATGTTTTTGTTAAGATGTGTGACTACCTCAAGTTAAGTTATCTACACTTTTCTTTAGTTAATTATTTTTCCAACATGTTTGTCTCCTCATGTGTGAAATTTTTCACTTGACCCCAGAACTTTTACCTGATAACATGTTCAAACACACGATCACCTCATTTAAAAGTTTAACCTATTAGAGAGAATATACTTTCATTTTCTTAATTAAACGTTCAACACTACTATTAATCATCCTTAATTTATTCTACTCACAATATTTTTTGTGTTTCTACACTTGTAATTGTAGAGAAGAAAGACATTAACATTACAAGAGATGTGGGAACGCAGAGCATTTCAGCTTATGTAAGTTCAAATAGTCCAAGTCCTGCTCCAACTCCATCAATTGAAGAAAGGTCTATTAAGCTAAGTAGTGAAGCAGCTGACTCCTCACCCATGACTACTCCTTCCATTAAAGAAATATCCTCAAACCACTGGGAAGCAGTTGATGGTCACTCTCCTATGACTTCTCCAAAAATAAAATCTGACCAAGAGGTAAGCATTTAATATATCAAAACTCTGAATTAATCCTATCTTATGACATGTTTGCATGGTTTAATTTATTATAGTCTTCATGCAGAATAATAAATTATGCATAGATGATTTCATTATCTTTTTTCTTATATTTCCTCCTAGGTTTGGATGTACTAAGTTTTATTAAGACTCAATAGCCTAAAAGTAGTTACTCCATCCGTCACATTTTATGTGGCACTATTCGATTGCTCATAAGTATAGCATATTGAAGTTATAGTTAAAAATCAGTTTAAAAGAGAACACATATCACATCAAAATTTAAAATTTGATTAGTCAAATGATTTTGCATTTTAGAAACTTATGAAAACAACAAAAAAAAATAAAAATAAAAAAATAGCAGCTATATATGCCTTAGTCCCAATTAACTTGGGATTGGCTATATCAATTTGAATCATCACAGATCATGTTTCTCTATTTTATTCATCTCAAGCCAACATTATAAAATTTATACATATTAATTGTAGAATTATGTAAGATATTGGAATGTTTTAAAATGAATAAATTGTCACATAAACTACAAAAAGAAAAAAAGAAGAAAAGGAAATATTATGTAGGCGTTTGGACATGCGATTTCATCTCTAATTTCATCTCATGAGATGAAATCCCAAATCATCCAAAAAGGCATGATTTGGGATTTGAAATCATGATTTCAAAAAATATAAATGTAAAATTTGACCCATACGTTTATATTTTGTAAAAAAAGACCCATAAGTTGGAAGATATATTTACCAATCATGTTTACCAACCATTTGTATTAAATATTAATCGTCTTCTCGGTCATCTGACGGGGAAACGTATGCTTCGTGTGTAAGAGATTGTTAAATGCTACGCGGGAAGATTATATTAAAGAATAGTTACATTACTATTCATGTTAAATTTTCCTTTTATTGAATTAAAGTGATCAATCATGTTGTATTTTTAGAAAGAGCGCCCACAGTAGCGTATTAATTTTATTATGAACTATGATTTACTCATTTGGTAAGATTGTATAAGAATTGGGAAAATTTTGATGGTTTTCACAACTTGTGAGTTTTGTATATTTATAAAAAGAAACTGCAACTTAAGAAATTCAAATTACATGTCCAAACATGATTTCATCGCATGAGATGAGATGAAATCATGTCCAATCGGCTCCTATGTATATAATTCTCAACTTTGGACCATGTCCTATATATGATCCAGAATCATAGTGGAAGAGGGGACAACAGTAGCTGAAAGACTAGATTATCAAGATTGTCTGAATAGCATGATATTGATTGACTACACCCTAGTAACTGGTGGGGTACGACATAATTGGTCCCTTGCAATCTTAAAATGTAGCTTCCATCAGCATAATTCAACATGCACATGCCAATCACTTGCTTTTGTGGGCCCAAATTTAATTGTGCGGACAAGTGAGAGTTTAGGTTTTTCTCTTATTTGTTCATGTTTTCTTTTAGATTTTTATTTTACTGAGAATGGTTAAACACCTTACTATAAGTCTTAAATAAATGATTATTGTCACATTGTTGTGTACTCCCTCAGCAATTAATGCAAGACAAGTTTCTTTCAAACACCAAAGCACAACCCCACAAGCCAAATCACCTTAATATTGTCTTTTCCCTCTTTTTTTTTTTTTTCCTCTCTCCCTTTCCAGCTATTGCATTTGGTTCTTCTTATTCGAGATTACTCAGTAATCCTAATAGTTTAACCTATTGTAGCATGTAGCATACTGCTTACTTTATCAATCAATATACATAATTATGAATTTAAGTACTTCTATGTATTAATGGTGTAAAATTTATTTATATGAAGAGTCCCACATCAATTCTTTAAGGGATGAGTGGTCTTTTCAATATGATTTGGACAATCCTCACCTCTTGTGCTAATTTTTGGGATTGAGTTAAACCCTGAATATATTTCATTGCAATGCACTTAATCATATACTTATAATTAAGGTAAGTACATGGAAATCTTTATGATAAACATTAATGTCACGATGTGTTAAAAATGATTTACAAACTTGCTATCACATGTACGTTAAATAGTGTAAATACTTTTTTTAGTTAGTGTATATAGCTTAAACAGTTTAATTAAAATCAAGAAAAGAGCATTGCTGTGATACAATTAATTCAACCGTGCATTGATTTCAGGATCACATTCAGCACTTCTGACATTACTGTTTTACGTGTACAATAATATATATATAGGTGGAAGTGAAAGAAACAGGAGAGAAAGAAGACACAAAAAGAAATGAGGAACTGCAGGGACAGAAAGGAAAGCAGAGGTGCAGGCAATTAGGTGGGTGCTTGTCATGGAGGAATTTGTGGATGAGAAGAACAAGGCATAGAGAAAAGCATAAATCAAGAAACAACAACATTTTTCTTTGCCATATAAATGGATGCTATAAAGAGTAAATTAAACTGTCCTTGCTTGGCCCTTGGGGATTGAAAGATTCTCTTTACATCACTCCTTTCCCTTTTCTTATATTCTAGGGGGGGGGGGGGGTTTAATTTATATAATACATTAATAATATAGCATGTGTATTCTAAATCTTTTAAGTTATTTTGTTTTCTGATTATTCATTTAATTCACTAGCTTCTGGAAACGTGCGTTGCACGTTTGTTCCATATCATTATTATAAAATTTACATATACCTAAAAGGTTGAGTAATACCTAAAAGGTTGAGTAATAAAATATGAATATCGGTGACGTGAAGGGTGGAGTTGGTAATTAGTAATCTCTTTGTTTCATAATGTGTTATGTTCATATTCAACTTCAGTTAGATGTTTCCTCTTTAAGATGATTATTGATCTTTCCTTACATGAAAGTCGAATTTAATATTGTTCATATGTGTAGCCACGAAAGTCCAATTTAATATTATTGTTCATATGTGTAGGATTAGACAACACTTCTGAATTCTATAATATAAATGGATTAACAATTGATTTGTTAATTATGATACCACACAAGAATTTTGCATATTGATGCAAGGAAATAAAGACAAGATAGAAAGAAGACACAATTGATAAACAATTGGACAATAACTAGAATAACTAGTCCTAGTTACCTTCCAAAAGGATCAAAGGCACCTATCTTATGCAACAATCCTCAAGAGAATAACAATCTCTTGCAAATTGAATGATCAAAACAAGGTTGTACAATTTGGAGTCCACCAAATCACAACAAGTCTCAACTAGAGAGAAAAGTTCAATATTCATATATTTCAAGATAGGTTCCCTTTCAAATGAATTACAAGCACCTTTAAATAAGGTTCTTAAAATATACTAGTCAAAAGAAATAAATGGAAGTGTAGTCTTCAGTGCATAGAAGACTACAAAATGCATACTCCTAGAAGCCTAGAAAGCCACTATACATTATGAAAGTCAAAATAGCCTTTAATAAGCCTAGAAAACACAAAAAGGGAAGCTTCCTTCGTTCACATTAGACCAGCCCCTCATGTTCACACTAGAGCTTCTAGAAGTCCTAATTTGGGTCGCTAGACTTGTTCTTTTCCGTGGCATCTTGGGCTTCAATCCACATCCTCTCGAGCTTCAATTTGGGTCTCCCGGATTGAACACTTGAGTCGTCACCATGGTAATTTGGATTGCATCATCCTCCCTTTCTTGGAAGAATTTCATCCTCGAAATTACAACATTAATATCAACCTCGACCGCAAGATCAACCTCAACCACATCATTATGGCACGGGGATCATCATCATGGCTATATGGACTACATCATTCTCCCTCTTTTGAAAAGAATTTGTCCTCAAATTCGATCCCTGCAAAACATGGACGAGAATGAGTATGTGTAGCTTCCAAGTCTCAATCGGGTAACAATTAAGTAGCAACATGAGTGAATAATCATGATATAAAACAAGAGTGCTACAAAACTGCCCAAAGATAATAGAGATTACTGTCATGGATTTGGAAAGCCCAAGAAGAAGCACGAGCCAAGAAAACCTACCATCTTCATGGAGTTTGCAAGTCGTGGTCGCATACCACAATGATGTCCAAGGAGGATCTTTCCAATGGCTTTCCACCTGATTCGCCTTAAAATACACTAAATTCTTTCCAAGGCTAATACAAAACAAGTAGAATAACTCAACTCCCAATACCGAAGTAACGTACCAGCCCACCCCAAAGTCATCAATTCCAACAAGTTATAAACCTTATGATCAATTCCGGGGTCAGAAACAAAAATGGTCAACACATCAAGCTTAGCATATGTTTCAAGCATATCTACTAGTAACTCGAATAGTAACAACAAACAAGAGTGACAATGATGTATCCAATTACTACAAGAGTACTCTGCAGAAGCATGAATCATGAGGTAAGAATATGTGCCATCATTGATCTTAGAAACATCAAAGAGATCAAACCATGTGTAATGACCAGATTTCTCATACTTCTCTCGTCTTTTCCTTTGACAAGAACCCACAAAAAAGTCAAATAAGCAATCAAACTTATCAAAAGGAAGAATTTTACCTCTAAGATCATGACTATTATCCCAGGATTCAAATGCATAACTTCCACATTTCAAGCTAAGGAACTTGGTATAGCCTATCTCAAGTGAGTGATCCATGTAAGGATCACAATAAGTAAAGTAATAGACACTAGAACAAGCATCCACCATTCTACTTTCCTTTTCCGCTTCAAGTTTATTCACACCTAGACATTTCAACTCAAATTCTCGCTCCTATGAGAACTCATCCTCACATTCTTCTTCACTATTAAAGAATTCTCGCACTACTTTCCCAATCCTCTTTAAGATCACTTCCTACATGTCTAGCACACTTCACACTTTAAGTCCTCCACATCACAAAAGCTCCTAAAACAATCATGACCCTCATCATACGCAAACAAATAGTAAAGAAAAGTGCTACTTAAGGTCACTTCACCATCAAGTAAGTTCACTTTCACAATCATGAATACTATTAAGCACAAGATCACGATTTGGACCACACAAAGAAGATTTATTACTTAAGCAACTTCCCACACTTTCCTTTCCAAGACAATGTCCTTTATCAAGTGAACTATCCAACAAGGAGTTAATTCCATCACAAGAAAGAGTATTAAGAAACTCAAACTCATCATTAAACAAACAAGCATCTCCAAGTAAAAATAGTTTCACAAGAAAGGTCTCACCCAAGTTCACATCATCATTGAATTCCACATGTTCAAACTCATCATTTAAGTCAATTTCATTATCATGCGCAGTATTCAACATTAGAAAGACTCAAAGATGAATTGCTTTCTTCCTTATCAAACATGGGTGGTGTGCCTAATTCCAAACAATCACATTTATGGCCAACAATTCCATCATATCCAGAATAATCATCAACTAATAATGGAATATTACTCACACACACACAAGGTTCAAGATTGCTTTCTAAAGACAAAACATTAAAATCAATCAACTTGTTTTTACTCCTTCCAACCACGGAAAGTTGTGTCTTTTGCATTAAGACTCTCATCACAAGTGTCAACACTAGTTTTCATCACATCAAACTCACAAGTAGTTTCGCCAGATCACAACCGAGAACAACTAGTGTATCTCCACAAGATTCATTCAGTTTATCATCACAAGACAAAGAAGATTTTAAGCCCAAACAAGATAATTCCTTAGTCATACTCACACAATCAACATGCTTAACATTAGCATCTAAAGTCAATTTAGAAGTACCTTTAGGCTCACAAGATTGATCTTTTTTACCTTCAAGTCCCGCTTTTGGACAATTCTGCTCTTCCGAAATTGTTGCATCCTTTTCATGAGTTTCCATTGTATGAGGCTCATTCTCAAGATTGTTTCCAATGATACCTACAAAAGAATTCAAACAACTAGAGGAAAAAGAAACATTATGAGTGTTAGAGTGAAGAACTTCATCTCCCTCATTATTTTTCTTTTCTCTCATGTTCTTTTCAATTCCACTCTCTTGTTTCTTTTGTGGCAGCCCACTCATTCCAGATCAACCCGACTTCCCATTTTGCATGGCATTACACTCCCCTATAGGCATAGAAGAGACATATGCACTATTGGGATTTTCTTTCGGAAGTGGGAATGGAAAGAGAGGCCATCCTTCCTCGTCCATGACATACCTTATCCAATCTCGTACATTTGGAACGTCGTGTTTTCGAAACCGTCGTCCAAAGCATAAGTGACTTATTTTTAGGGGAAACACATCACATCGGACCGTTTCAACATAATCTCCACGAGATATTACCACCTTGACCATCCATTCAACTTGATACCCATTATAGTCATATGGATATCTCTTTTTAACCCATGTCAAATTCAACCAATCAGCCGCATAAGAGAGATAAATGTGGAGTCACACAAATCGTCAAGCTCTAGATCAAAGCCATTATACCCACAAACATTCACCTTCAATTTTTGAAACCTTGGCTTAGGCAATCTCTCTCCTTTTCTTGGAAATAGTGGTCCTCTCCTTTGTGTAAGCCATCTAGTTCTTACTTCCGATTGAATGGGTTTAGTCCTCATTGCACTTTGGTCCATCATACCGCATAACAAAGCTCAAAGAAAAGGTTATGAGTTAAAAATCACCTTACTCACTCCCCTTACTTTATTTGGGTGGCGCTCGGTTCACTCAATGATACAATAGGTTTGGTTCACTCCGTCTTGTAGTACTTAGCTTCCTCGGATTGACCAACTCCTATTCAATCTCCCAAATTATACAAAAGATGCTACCTCTTCGGGATTAGAGTGAGATTATGGACTCTATAGTCGGACGACTCTTTTAATTGTGGCGCACTTGAGTCAAACAATTCACGACGAGTTAAAATGAGAAAAGCTTGAAAGAATTAGCACGGAAAAAGTTATAGCTCAAGAACTAGTAAACTTTGAGTAGGTAATTACTCAATGGATACTAGCTAGAAGTTATGTCACAAAGAAAGGATTAAGAAGCTTCCCAACCCCCCTTAAAATGTGCAAGGCACCCCCCCTTAAGTCTTGCTAATTAATATCCTTTGACCAACTTGTCTTGGAATTTAATTACTACAAGTTTCAATGTAGCTTCTCGTCTTCCCAAAAGATGACTAGGGACTTGCAAACTTAACTTCTCATTTTCCCAAGAGGTGATTAGGAACTTGGACACTCTTTTCTCAAGGTGACTGTTAGTCTTCCCAAGAATTGACTTGAGAACTTGTGTCAATTAATGGTTTGACTATTTGTTTGCCTCTACACCCTTTCACACACTCCAAACTGATTTTTGACTTTTCCTAATGAGTGCAGCCCCCTTCTCCACATTTTGGAGGGGTTCAATGCACCAACTCCTTGGGAATCAACTCTTGACTAGTCCCTTTGACTTCCAAAACAACTTTCACACTCCCTAACACCTTGAAAGCTTAACTTATCACCAAAATTAGATCAAACAAAGTTAGTAAATCAAAAATTATCAAGAACACACATGAACATTCACAAAATATTTATGAACACTCAAGAACACAAGTATTCAAAACATTTCAAATGATATACCAAAATGACCATCTTGATGTCTAGTTTTCAAATATCACCATGGATCACCCAAAACACCTAAACTAATGGCACGATTGGAGATTTTAGAAATAATAGTTCATGAACTTTTTATTGAACATATGAACATCCAAGAACACAAGTCTTCAAACACCAAAAATCAGATTCACCAAAAAGATCAAGAACACCGAAATACTCCAAATCTTTCCAATTTTTGGATTCTTGCCCTTCTTAACCAGGAGAAATCAACCCAACAACTTTCAACCCTCAATTTCAACCTCTTCTATAAGACCCACTTTGAGTCTTCAAGTTTCAAGGTCTAACAATGGTGGAAATTGAAAATCTAACTTCAATTGACTCAAAACTTCAGATTTAGAACCTAAGAACTCTAAGGAACTCGAATCTAACACTAGAATCAACAATAAAACAAGGAATTCAAACCAATTTTGGATTATTATTTTTCCAGATTTTTTTTTTTTTTTTGTGAATACCAAACCCAAGACTAGATTTGTTAGAACAAATCTATACTAGGCTCTGATACCAAATGATGCAAGGAAATAAAGACAAGATAGAAAAAAGACACAATTGATAAACAATTGGACAATAACTAGAAGAACTAGTCCTAGTTACCTTCCAAAAGGATCAAAGGCACCTATCTTATGCAACAATCCTCAAGAGAATATCAATCTCTAGCAAATTGAATGATCAAAACAAGGTTGTACAATTTGGAGTCCACCAAATCACAACAAGTCTCAACTAGAGAGAAAAGTTCAATATTCATATATTTCAAGATAGGTTCCCTTCAAATGATTTACAAGCACCTTTAAATAAGGTTCTTAAAATATACTAGTCAAAAGAAATAAATGGAAGTGTAGTCTTCTAGGTGCATAGAAGACTAGAAAATGCATACTCCTAGAAGCCTAGAAAGCCACTATACATTATGAAAGTCAAAATAGCCTTTAATAAGCCTAGAAAACACAAAAAGGGAAGCTTCCTTCGTTCACATTAGACCAGCCCTCATGTTCACACTAGAGCTTCTAGAAGTCCTAATTTGGGTCGCTAGACTTGTTCTTTCTATGGGGCGGATCTTGGGCTTCAATCCACATCCTCTCGAGCTTCAATTTGGGTCTCCTCGGCTTGAACACTTGAGTCGTCACCATGGTAATTTGGATTGCATCACATATAAACACAAACAAAACCTATATATTGTAACTCCCTTGAGCAATAAGAGAGAAAACGCCGAAGAAGTAAACACCAACAACGTATCGAGATAAATCTCATAAGTGGGGAGATCAACAAAAACAACGAAAAATGTATACGAAGAAAGTTCTTCGGGCAGCCAAACGGTTGTGCTTCCTTGAAAGCAATGCTGGAACTCCAAATTTGGTAGAATGTACAAAGCACATGTAGCCATCCACTTCAGTTCCTCTTATCAGATTCTTTGAGGTTAAGGTTGGATTATCTTTTATTTGAAGACTTCTCTTTGGAATCTGAGCTTCCATCTCCTCTGACTCTTGGCTTTAAAATTTTCACCAGGGAGTTTCTGGATACTTTCATTACTACAAGCCTACTCCAGAATTGAAAATAATTCGCACATCATCTACCAATACTTAGATTAACAATAGTGAATAAAGAATGGCGTTGTCCATTTGTTTATGAGTCTCATCGACACTTGCAATTGCAAATGGTAGAACTTAATAGCTGCAAATGAAGAAAAAGGGATTTGAGGAATGGACTGGACAGAAATGCAATAACATTGTCCGGTGACATGGTTTATACAAAATCTTGGGAAATCATTATATTTATAAGCCAAGAAGTAGGTTAAATTTTTTATGTAGAAATCTCAACAGTCACATTCGAGAAAGGGATTTAAATATTTTATGGTTTCTTACATTAATATTTGAGACTTTTAACTCCCCAGATTATTGCTACTGTATTAATTAAGTTTAACTATGCAATTATTGTTGAAAGCTGTCAAAATCAAGGAAAACATATGTTGGGGCATATACCATTAACCATGCGTTTAGACATGGTATATTCTAACAATTGTCATGGTTAAAAGTGTAAGTGAGAGATTGTTGGGATATACTATTAACCATGTGTTTGGATATAGTATTTATTATAGAACAATTATTTATTCATTGTTTAATAAAGAATTAAATATATCATGTACTAGTATGTGTGTCCTTTACTTATATAGTAGATGATTTAGTGTATAGAGTTTAACTTATACACGGAAGATTAAATCGTCGGTTCTTATAAGTGTAAAATTTATGTTCACAATCTAAGATGGAAATTGGACAAAGCCATCGGTATGATTGTAGCCCAAGATTAATATAATGTATCTTCATTATGGGAACGGTATAGTTCCGTCTTCTTGTGCTAGTACATTTTGTATGTATTAAAACGGACCAAGTAGAGATAAGTGTTTTTATGCGAATAATATATAAAACAAATTCTCTAGTTCATTAAATGTACTTATACTCTTAATCTTGATATAATTATTATGATCAATGTGATTTGTTCATTATTTTGATTTATTAAAAGGTACGACTCAATTGCGGGTCTATGTATTCCTGGTAAATTGGATAATGAAAAATTACATTTGTGAAATAATAATTAGTTGATAGAATTCATGTCTCGACTTTGAGATTGATGATACCCCTTTATAGATGCTTATAAGTCTCATGTGAAAACCCTGCAGGTGGATTTTGTATCTGTCACATGAAGTAAGTTAAGCAGAAATATAAAGGATTCAATTAGTCAATGAATTAAATTGTCAGTAATTTAATTGATTGGTATACGTAATCTTAACATGGGAGTTAAATAAGATTTAATGAAAGATTTCGAAATTGAACCGAGGAGTGCGATTTACGATTTTTTAGTGGAATAATTCGTAATTTATTATGGTAGGATTAATTCAGATATTTCGAATTAATTCCATAATAGGAAGCCTCGTTAATTAAATTCTGTGGTCCCTGCTGTGCCCAAATAATAAAGAATTAAATGGAATATTATTTCTTGGTGGAAAATAAAGACCTAATAGGTTTTGGAAAAGGATGAAAACCCTAAAACCTGTAGTTATAATCCAGGGGGCTTATTCCACAAGGAGGCAAGGGTTTTAGAAGTTTCTTCAACTTTTCCATAGAAATTCGCCCACACGAATTTCGCAAATTCTGGTATTATTCGGGTTACACAGCAGAAGACTGTGGAACTGAAGGATGAACACGTGGACAACTTTTGCTCGTGCTTGAAGGTTCGATTTGCAGCCGCAGTCACGCTCCAAGAGATAAGTATCGATTTTATGTTTGATTAAAATCTTTGATTATGTGTTGTCTATATTACATGCAAGTTGATCCTGGTTATTTGCTTCCGCTGCGTATGCCTTGTCATACCCTATTTTCACCTAAGTCAAAATAGTTTACAACATCCGGGTAATTCCTGGGTTAATTAAAGTTAAGAGTCGCCACCTAATTATTTATGGTGAATTAGGGCACCTAAGATAATTAAAGTAATTATCTAAAGTTTGATTTTATGTTAAAGTCTGCGAAACCGAAATTCCGGGTAAGGGATCTACTAATCTAGAGGGAAGGTATTAGGCATCCTCTAAATTCCATTAACAATGGTTAATCCGACCGGACTTATAATTAAATAGGCTAAGTGTAAATATAACATTTTTAATATTCAGAAAATAGTTTATAAATACTGCTAAAGTCTTAAATAAAAATTATAGTAAGATTATTCAAAATAAGATTTATAAAAATTGTTAGAGTTTTGAAGAAAGAGTGTAATGATGCCGTTTGATTAATACTCATAAATATTACTAAGGTTTTTAAAAAATGCAGTTTTGAGTAAAGCTTGTCCAAATGTAATAATCTTACGTAAAAAGGAAACTTTAGATGCCAAAATAAAACTTATAAATACTACTAGGCTTTAGCTAAAAATGCTATTTAAAGTAAGATTTGCATAAAATATATAAGTAGAAGAGAATGGGATTTATGCAGCGTTTTAATAAATATCTGACATAATTCAAATGGCGAGGTATTAATTGGTTTTTACATCTCTAGTAGTATAAACAAAATAGTTGATGAGAGTCTTTCTTTATTTTTATTAACTATTCTTTAAGAATATGTATAGTTGATTCCAAACTTAGAAAGTTATTTATAAAATATATTTGATCTTATGTCTGCGTATTAGTGATGTTTCGAAATTTCTAAGATAGTAATAAATAAGACATAACTCCTTTAATTCAAAATATGCTATTTAAAAATCAATTATTTTGAAAATAAATATTAAGATACTATAAATAACTCTAATGTAAAAGGAGAAAATGAATCTTATGGGATTAATTATTAATTTTTTTCTTAAATTAACTACCCATTACTAAAATTAAAACTACTAAATCATCTAAGGTTCACCTAAATTAACAAAACAAAACAAAGAGTTAGTCATGCAATACAAATTAAATGCACAAAAATAAAATAAAGAGGCAATAAGCTAAATGGGCTCAGCCCATTTTTGAGACTGCTGCCGTGGTGTTTGGGCTTCAGCCCCGATTCTTCTTTTCATTTTTCTTTGCTGCGGACAGAGGAAGGGCCGACACGGAGGAGATCACGTTGGGCTTTTGGCCCAACACCAAAATGCGGAGAAAACAAGTCCGAGGGACTCGTATACGATAGTCATGCATAAAACGAAAGAAAAAAGATTAGTATGCAGTCAATAAATAAAGTTAAGCATGTATAATGTAAGTTCGAGACAAACCAATAGATCATGTATACATTGTGTATATCTAGGTATATCTCGTGTATATATATGCATATATTCCATAAACCAAATAGCATATGATGCACACGTATGCATTATCGGACCTTATGTGTTGTTTATCTGTTTAATCCTATATGCAATATACCTAAGATGCACACACCACAGCGTATATTTCAGATGTATACCGAATGTGTATTCGGTTTTGGACAGGCTCTAAGTCCTGGATACTCAGCCATTTAAACATCTAAGATCTATATCTATACTTTGGTGATGACAGGTGCTTACATAACATCTTGGCAGTGATTTCATTTAAACGTCTCAAAACATTTATTCTCAAGATCATATTCCATACACAGAATTACGTACAGGGTGAAAGCAAACATATACACAAGACTGAGCATGAGATTCATTCAACTCCGAGGCCTACAATATGACTACCATTCAACATTTTCCTTAAAACCAGTTTATGAACCATAATAAAGAGAAGTTACTTCATGTTCTACATACGTAGAAGCCATGGAAAATAGCAAGGATTCAAACTTACGCATTTGAACTAACCTATAACATAACGACACGGGAAACCGCATTGATTAAAGGAAAATTACTTCATGCTTCATACACAAACCAAATAGAGGCACAACATCTCACAAAATTGAATTAAACTGAATCAGCACTAAAACGAAACACTTGCTAACATGCTTTTTTTATCAACAGTACTATCAAGTACAATATGTAACAAATCAGAACATTTGATCATCTAAACAATCTGGAAAAGATGTTTATATCTAAGCAAATTATCAAAAAAGGTAGGTGAAATCTCAAGAAGAAACAACGAACAAAGCTGGGCATTGTAATGTCTAGGCAGGTTCTTGTTTTAACACGAAAGAGATGGCTTAATAGACACGTCAGGCATGCTTCTAAATCAATACACTTTCCTATCAGCAAAACAACGTACCACTGATCGTAATTAAAATATCGAATTGGTTTAATTAAAGTTGAAAGTGCAACTAGTCTCAACAACAAATGAACATAGTGAACAGAGACAAAGGCAAAGGGTTGGAAGATTCCGTTAAACTGTTTTAAAAGACATACTTAACTGAACATGTACTCGAAAGACAACTTGATCTCGATCAAATCTTAAAGAAATAATAGTTAGTTGCTTAGATTATTTCATCAGGATGAAAGACAGTTCGGAACTAAAAGGAACTGGAAGGGTTCAAACATTTAGAAGACATACTTTAGATTGAACACTTCTTGTAAATCATTTGACTCTATTAGAGGTGACAAATCAGTTACCACTTAAGCACAAAACGAAGGAAAACCGAGTTCCAGGTCACTTTGGCATTATACTGAGAGAAACAGAGAAAGGGAGGCGACTTTTACAGATTACAAGCTATAGCTCAACCTCATGAGTTTGATTCGCACTTGGATAGAAATAAAAGATTTGAAGTTTTAAACAGCTTTAGAAAGCTTATTTGACTTTAAAACTTTTGCAGAACACTTAGTTGTTTAAATAATGACAACAGCAACAACAAAGAGGCAAGCAGGCTTTTAACTACGGTGATTATCAATGATTTAAACAGATCCGAAATTGAGGATGTAAATATTTAAACTCATTTGCCACATTCATGCCAACAAATTATCCCTTTAAATCTGATATTCAAGTAGATATATATCAACACACATTAAGGCTAAGCTAACCAACTAATTTATATGCTAAACATATATGAACCTATACAAGCCGAATCTAAGCAGAAACTGGCACAGTCATCTATTAATATTAACAAACATCAAACCAACCTAACAGCTAATTATCGGACAAATGAACACATCAACATGTGAAACAAACAGGAAAGTACATAGGCCACTAATAAATAGATAACGAAGGGAGATTGACCGACCTTTTGTGGGTACAGTGAAGTGGGGCGTTGGCGTCACGGATTTACACTCGACTGCGACGAACTCGAACTCGAAAAAAAAAAGTCTTTCGAACCGAAGATTTCGATAGAACCGAATACTCTTGTTTAAAGGAAGTTTGGTTTGATTTTTTTTGAATAATCTTGAAACGTAAGTAAAAGTGACTCGAAACAGACTGGAATTTGAACAGATTCAAAATCTAAAGCAATGGAAGGATCAATATGTTGAATGCGGTAAAAATCCCCCTTTCGGCTGAAGATTTCAGGCGTATTTATAGGCAGCATTAGGGTTTTGAAAGAGGGTCACGGACTGAGATTTGGAGCGGGGTTTTTGAATGATTTTGAATCGGGTCAAATGGACCCGTTATCTGCATGTGATTTGCTGCAGATTCATCCCAAAATGGATCGATTTTTCTCTGCCCTTCGGAGATTTGTTGTGTTTGTAGTGAGAAAACGAAGATCCTTTCTCTGTCAACGACAGAGCAAAGCAGATATAGGAACGTTGTTATGTGGAAATAGGGAAGGCAAAATCTGTGGAGGCGAAATAGAGGTTGTATGCTAACTGAAAATGGGTGAGGGAGAGAGGGAAGAGAGAAAAGAAAAGTGCGGCGTGAAGAGGAGAGGAGAAAGAGATTAGGTTTTCTGATGAAAATAACGAGGTTGGGCCGGGTAGTGGGCTGGATCGGGTATAAGGATAATGGGGTGATTTAATTATTGGGCTGAATTGTTTTTGGTCAGAAAATGTGGCCCTTTTCTTGCTTCAATTAATTTATTCTTGGCTTTTAATTTAATATCTAGTACAATATATGCTATGTAAATACAAATGGTAATTAGTATGTGACGAACCATTTAAAATTTGTAATAAAGTAATGAAAGTAAATAGTAGTAGAAAAATAAAATAGTGGTGAAAACGAAATACTTAGCTCGTTAATAAATTTAGAAACTCCAAGAAATAAATTAGAATAAAGGAGGGACGAAATTGGGTGTCAACATGCCTGATTTCCATCAACATACCCAACGTTGCCTTGAGATCATTCCCTTCAGCAGGTTCATTGTACATATATAACTAGTGAGTTGTCGTCTTGCTACTTGTAACTTACAATTAAATAGTAGTCCATCAAACTTACAATGTATAATTACCAATTTGTACAATACAATAAAAAGAATATTATAAGACAGAAGAATAATAATGTCGTTCAACTTTTAAGGGGCATTTTGGTATTTCAACTTTGACATTTGGAGCTCCCCGCTTTTGGTATAGTATGATTATCAGTGGCATATACTCGAGATTTTTACATCTCAACTAACTTTTAATCTAGAGTTGGTACCTTGGGCGCTAAGACAATATATTAATTTGTATGTTATAATTAGTAGATCTATATATTAAATTATATAGTATTTGGATCAAGAACGAAGCACCCAATAACATTTATATATGTCTCTCATTATTTTTTATGATGATTACTTGTAGTTATCTGTTAACTGATTTGATAATATTGAAATTATTACTAATTTACAGAATTTAAACTCATCTATGAACGAGGGACATGATAGGGGAAATTATATATCATGAATAGGCAGCAATTCACCAATGGGGTCATAGTGGCTCTCTTTATTTCTTCCTTTTCTTTTTGACTCTTTTGCTTTCTTTTTGCAGTAGTAGTGATGATAAATTGAACATCTTTGTAAAGTAACTAACTTATTTGCTGATATAGCTGACAAGTACGTTGGGTATCGGATCACGGGCATACTTCTGATCATGTTAAATAGGGGTACCTAGCTAGCTGTATGAACTATATGATATACTCCTATTTAATTAACATGATGCAAACAATGCGTTTTCAATTTTTATAGTTGTATCCCAAACGTACGTGCGCCCTATGATTGTCTCCAAGATAAAATCTAAATGCCACTTTATTGTATGAGTTACCCCAATCCCCTCCCACTTTAAGTGGTATAAACTACTCTGTGGGTGTCATTACAAACATTGTTCGCAGAGGTTTGACATTGATATTGTTGCAGAGACATCTTTTGGTAATGGTGTCATCTGACATTTTTTCACAAACTTTTTTCTCATATAGTTGTATGTATATATAATAGGATAACGAAAATAATACAAAGTACCTGTCAATAAAATCAATGCAGTTCATATTAAACTCACTTACAAGTCTTGAGTATAAATTAGTGATATTGAGCTGACAATATTCTGTGCATGTCACTACTGGTCTTTGATGGCTAAGGGAAGAGAAGGATTTTTTCTGCTTTGAGATTAGATAAGGAAAGCCTCGTTTCCTAACATAGATACATTGTCTCAGATACCAAAGTTGATTTATAAGTAAGCAAGCCGTGCCGAAGCAAACCAAAAGCTGTCGATGTAGCATAGTGCTAAGTATTTTCGCCTGTCACCCGGGTGACCCGGGTTCGGTCCCCGGCAACGGCGTATTCATTTTTGCCAATTTTATTTCCTGCATTCTGGTTTCATTTTTTCCTTTTTCTGCAGTGAGGCCTGTTGAGAGACAACCCTATGTTGTTTAAATCAAATGTGAGAAAGACAATAAGGTCAATCTAAAGGGTGCTGGCTGTAAATCGTGTTCACAAATTTATAGCTCCATAAATTGTGTGTCTGATTGTTGAAGGATTCAATGTTAAGCATGTATAACATACAGGTTAAATGTAAGATACATTTACTATAGATTTGTTTTATTCATTTGTACATGGTATTCATACGTTGTGATTTATTTTGGAAAAACCAGTTATCATGAATTTGATGCCGAAAAGACCAGACAGATTTTATTGGAATTCATTGCTCGAACAATAAACATTTATAGTTGATGAGGAATCCTTAGAATGTTATTACAAAATAACTAGCTTTCATGTGTAGTGAAACATTGTGTAGAATCTCTATTTCGAGGTTGGTTTGAACTTTGAAGTACTCCATCTTGGAAAGAAATGAAAGATATAGCTATAGTCATCTGTGGCCAGAAAATTTGGTCAAAAAAGTAAAGAGGAACGGAAAGAAAAATACCAAATTTTTTGAATAAGAGAATTAAAATTTCATAAGATGTCATGTTAGTGACTAAAACTTCGTTCTAATTACAATTTATGCAACACATGTATGTGACACCCGTGCAAACGTGCAAAGATATTGTGGAGTTAATACACAATAGGTTTTATTATTTGCAAACCGAAAAACTCCCATTAGCTCTTCTTGAAAGGAGAAGGAAGGCTGGAATGCCAACATGCATCTATTCTTGAATTCACCCGGCATGCTATTTTGTTCAAAAGTTACATTGGCAGGGGTACTCACAAATGTAGCTCCCAAGCAGCATCATCAGCACATCACCTTTATGCTTAGCAAACTGCTTTACCATTGGAGTGCCTCAGAATCTCTTATGCCAGAATAGCCACATCGACACGATTCAACACCAATGCATTTGTTCCTCTGTTTTAAGAGATGAACTCTGTAGAGGTCTAATAATCCGCGCTAATGCTTTCAGTAAGTGAAAATTCAGAAAACTTAGAAGAAGTAATTAACTAACAAAAAAGTGAAGAAGTGTTTGTCATATCATCTCTGTTTCTTTTATGCTGGTTATTCTTGCATTCTCTCGGTCCTTCTTGAATGTCCAATACAACGGGGTATAAAATAAGCAACATAAACCAAAAGGCAGGACCATCATTGAAAAGAGGCCTTTTGACAATGCTAAGGCCTCTTTCGTAGATCCTAACACCGGATCAACAGACTTGGTATCATAACCATATAGTTTCTCCGCGAGAATTCCTACAATTGGCGCTGCAAAGGAAGAAAACGAAACCTCAAAGGCACGATCAAATGCATAAATCATGGTCCTGTGTTTTGAAGGCACAACTTCTGCAAACATGGGACCATTTGAAGCAGTAGAATTCCAGCTGATTGTAAGCCCCATCAGGAATAGTGTCACAGCGAATGTGAAGTAGCTGCTCACAGACTGGGGGACAACTCGAAGAAGGAACCATGAGAATGGGATGCCCATAAAAGCACTAAATTGTGCACACATGATACGCCCTGAATTAGGGTACATTCGAATTATTCTATCTGCAACTACACCACCAAAAAAGGATCCTATCGCACATCCTGCAGCAAATAGACTGACAAGGGTTGCTGAACTATTGTGATCAAAACCTGCATAATCAATTCATGTTTATTATCAACACAACGAGCAGTCATGAACTGATTATGATACTCCCTTCTTTCCTTTTATATAGCGTAGTTTGACTGTGCACTGAATTCAAGAAAAAAGAAAGACCAAAAGTACATTGTGAAGTTGTGGTTTTAAACATGCCACGACATTTCTATGGCTATAAGAGCTTGTCATTGAGTGCAAACATATGAAGTTTAAAGTTGAAGAGTTTCCAAATATATAAATGTGTCGTTTTTGAAACAAAATAAAAATGAAATTAAGAATGCCATATAAAATGGAGTTGACGGAGTAATTAATAGGTAAAAGAGAAGCCGACGTACTAAACATGAAATACAGGCTACTCACCAATTAGTTCAAACCACAATGTAAAGAAAACCATGGCTGTCC
This sequence comes from Lycium ferocissimum, assembly GCF_029784015.1. Classification (NCBI taxonomy): domain Eukaryota; kingdom Viridiplantae; phylum Streptophyta; class Magnoliopsida; order Solanales; family Solanaceae; genus Lycium; species Lycium ferocissimum. Next base: position 35,180,740 of record NC_081343.1, on the reverse strand, counting down.
AAGGTAAGGACCCAACAAGACCTTGCAAAACAATGAACTGAAACGTTTGCACTTTCATGACAGCTTTCATGGCTGTCCAAGACTCTATCCAAATCGACACTGAGTTGGTACTCCCCTTCTCTATCAAGTCCTCCCTAAAAATAGGATCACGAAAAGAGTTAAAGAATGTTTAACTAGAGCAAAGAAAATGAAGCTACAACAACCAACCTGTACCTGTCAGTACTATTTTTTGCAATGTCATGCTCCATACTACCTCTTTTTCTTGGATCAACAACAAATGTGAAGACAAGAAACGCAATAAAAATACTGAAAGTTGCCATCATAACGAAGGCAAAGCGCCATCCTGGAATGCCCCAGAATTCGCAGCCTGCCATAACAGTAGCAATAGCTCCACCTCCTATTCCACCTACAGTTCCAACAAGACTAAGAAATCCAAATCCAGTTCCTCTAGACTCATCCTTATAGCTATCTGCTATAAAGGACTGGAGTGCAGGTATCACGATTGCTAGTCCGAAGCCATTTATTGCTCTCCAAAATCCAACCTGCATAAAATACTTACTAGCACCCACTGCACCAGTTGATAGGGACCAGCACAGGATACCTATGGCAAGAACAGTGGGACGGTCATAATTTATGACTAAAATACCTGCCACTGGTGATGCAATCCCCTGGACGAAATTCCTTATGAATGTGAGATAACCAAGATCAGATGGCCCAGCCTTAAAAGTTTCACTGACTTCTTTGTAAACAGCTGGAAGGAGATTTTCATCAGCACGCTCCATTATAGCTGCCATGTTGATGATGAGTAGGGAAAGAGAAATCCCAAAAATTGTCCTTGACCTGTAATGAATCAATATTTTTATAATCAAAATCATAAGAATTAAGGTAATTAAATGTAAAATCAGAAATTCTAACAGATAGATAAGTATATATTGAATTTAAAACTAAGAGGGATAACATTGTTTTTTTGCAAGTAATATCTTTTCTGACGATCAAAAACTGGATTACATAGATACAGCAATAATAACAAAAACATTTCACGCTCAGTGGACATAAATGCCTCATGAACTGCTCCTTGTAGGAAGTTTTGGTCAGCATGATACTCTACAAGATATATATATGAAAGTTCAGAAAATAAATACTAACTGAAGCCAAACCATTTAGTATCAATGTACCTATGACCTCTGAATTTCAAACTGCTCGACACGACATCTAACAAATTTAAAGCCTCTAACTTACTGGAAAATCACTATAGTTCTAAAGGAAATGTCAACTCTCATAGCTTTCATATTTTACGGTAGGTGCCATCCTCTACATATGAAAATTAAAGCCATATCCCATGATTATCCTGCACCTTTCTGTGCTACAGTTTGCACCGTGATATAAAAAGAAACCATAGAAGCAGCAGCTAAGTGAATGTTTGAATCAAATAAATCAGCTCCATATATATCTGTACAAGTGGATTAAAAACTTTTCCCTGTAGATAAATTGCACAGTTTCTGATCTGTTTATGCTTAACAGTAACTGGTTAGATCACAATAAAATCCGGTAGCTTGTTTTATCTCTAAACATTATCAGTTTTGATAGATTTAATCTAGGTCTCTGGGGAGAATGAAAACCGTAAGTCAATAATTCAGGGTAATTTAGTTGATTACTTTACTTGAGACTTGACCTGATAATTTGACATTATGCCCTGATAATTGATCAGGTAAGCACTAATTTCACTTAAGGTATATGCTATTTCACCTTACAAACCTAGAGTGACCTAAAAGACCACATCAAAAGGTCACGGGCACAATGAACCAGCTCCTGAGGCAATTTCACTAACACATTTGTACTTCGGTCCATTCATGTCTAACACATTGCTACTTCGGTCCATTCACGTCAAAAGTTGTTAGAAGAGTTACATACCACCAAACATTGTGCATCGAGGCCAATTGACGACTGAGCGACAATCTACGTATTTCTCAAAAAATTTGAAGTCTCAATAGCGGTTTGCATTACCATAGGTGAGACTCAAAGAAGTGCAATGACTTAATTAGAGGAAGATTCAAGAAACTCAATTTAAGACCATAGATCTGAAGGCAACCACATTAGACGGTGTAGGAGAAGAGGCATGATAAAGAGAAATGCAAATGGACGATGATTAAGATGTCCAATTTCACAGTTTCAGCGATGCATAAACATGATTCAATATCCATATGAACTTAGTTCAAACTCAGACCTTTGACCCTAAATGAGAACATATCCCATAAGGTCGACTAAAGAGTCAGTCATATTGAACTACAATTGACAAGAAATCAAATCTAGTAAGCGATAACCATAAAAGGAGGCTCGCCTCGGGGGTACCGTGTGATAAGAATAATTTATCACGTAAGTTCTACAGAGTGCTAGTTAGACCAATTTTGTTGTATAGGGCAGAGAACTGGCCTGTCAAGAACGTCCGCTTTCAGAAGATGAACATCGTAGAGATGAGGATGCTCAGATGGATGTGTGAGCATACTAGGAGAGATATGATTAGGAACGAAGTTATACGGGCAAGATGGCAGTGGCTTCCTTGGCAGACAAGATGAGGGAAGTGAGATTTAGATGGTCCGGGCATGTGAAGATGAGGTGCGAGGATGCGTCAGTACGGAGGTGTGAGAGGTTGGCTGTAGCAGGGGTTAGGAGAGGTAGAGATAGACCGAAAAAGAACAGGGGAGAGATGATTAGACAGGATATGGTACAACTTCAGCTGACCGAGGATATGACCTTAGATAGAAAGGTATAGAGATCGAGGATTAGGATAGAAGACTAGTAAGTAGTTGAGAGTTGTCACACTTTGTGGGGAGAGGCAGGGGGCTAGCTCCCCTCTCCTCTTCTCTCTTTTTAGGTGTATTTTTTGATATCGCGTAGTTTCTTAGTCTTCAATGTATACTACTATCTGTTGTTGCATTTGTTTTGTATCTTGCTACTTTACTGTCCTATTTTATTTACAACCCTGTGCTGGATGCATTTATTTTGTGCTGAGGGTCTATCGGAAAGACCATTTCTACCCCCACAAAGGTAGGGCTAAGCTCTGCCTACATCCTACCAGACCTCACTTGTGGGATTACAGCAGGTATGTAGTTATTGTTGATGACCATAGATGGAGGGATCAAATTAAAATGTGTAGATATGAAATGGGTATGATAGTCCTGATAGACAGCTTCACATTTAACGATGAAAAAAGCATTCATTAAACAGAGAGGTGATTCATGAGCTCTGATCATTTTGGTGCACACAAGATCTGCACAAGTGTTGTTGGTCTTTAGTCACAATTCACACTATGACTAAAGCGGCCATTAAACATAGCGTGTATCCCGCATTCCAAGTCAGTTGGTGCACAATATTATTATTTTGTAGGATTAGTGTCAAACTAAGTAATTTTCTTTTTTTACTATACTTTTTTTTTTAAAAAAAAAATCAATTGCATATACAAGTTCAAGCAGGAGCTCTACCTCCACTAGTGCCATAAAATACAAATCGAACGGCATAGAGAGAGCTTGTTGGCAGCATACAGAATCAGATCAAACACCGAAAAGCAGAAAAAAAAAAAATCTTACGGAGCAACACATAAATATTGGAACATATATATCAAATTTGCAACAGCAGCAATCAGAGACAGTGAAGTCCAATGAGAATAACAATGAATCAAACAGCATAGGAGCTGGAAGTCCTATATATTAAGGTCCATAATCAATCCAAAACATAAAAAAATGAAGCAACAACCTTAATGGTACAATTAACACATGTACATTGAAAGACAAAAACAAAGAATAGTGGAGCTAACCTCATGGTGCTTGAGTTGCAGAGTTATGGATGCAAAAAATGGAGGACAAAATCTGGAAGCTTAGCAGTTAAGCCCCATATATCTCAAAGCAGAGGTCAACGCTCTTCTTCCTCATCTATCACTAAGCAAAGGGATTGAGATTTTTGATAAACTTTAATATACATATACATTTGATATACCCGAGTAAATGCACGTGCTGTTGGTAAGGAAACATTTAACGTGGTCTGCTGCGATATCCTCAAAGGAAGTAGGAAATTAAGCCAATGGGATGCGACTTTCCGAAGCATAGAATATTCAATATTCAAATCAAAGAGTATAAACTATACTTGGATGATAGCAACGTGGCATACTTTGTTAATAGGACTAATGAGTTTTGCAGGCGTAGCTAGTTGAACATAGGACAAAGCAAGATTCAAACTTTCGTCTCTCTCTAGTTAAGACTGACACTAGTAATATGGAAAATAAGACATAATCTATATATAATATAAAGCTAGGTATAGACAAGGTGATGTGACACCTCTCTATATATCCTAGTAAGTGATTTATCTTTTTTTTTCCTTTTTTTTTGACTTTTCTTCTCATTTTTCCTATCAAGTATATTTTTAATTATTTCATCCTTCCAAAAGGAAGAGTGTAACAGTTGACTCATAATAGTGCAGTTACAATTATAATGTAATAAATATTTTCCTTAAATTCTAGCGAATGAACTGACGGCTAATTGGGGACCATTCATATCCCTTGTGTTCATATACCTTCTTTTTTTTATGCATTGATGGAATTTGAACTAATGACCAAACCACTCAGTCTTTTCAGTAATCCTTGAATATTTTTGAGCCCAAAATATTCCTTGCAATAGACATTCCCTTTGATGATATATGAGTCGAAAATACCACCCGGAAAAGAAACAATTTGAGTTTTACAGCCAATGGTTCAGTTTAAACATCTCCTATTGTAATTTGTTCTTCACATAATTGCTTATTTTTTAGCTCTCTTTTCCTAGCGTTTCTTCCATAAAATCCTTAGTTTCTAATATATATATATATATGGAATTTGTATATCATGCATGAAGTTTTGTTGGACTGGAATACTTTAATATAAAAATAAGTGGTATAATGAATGGTGATGATGCATGCATAGGTACTGTGTAACAGAAAGAGGACACATTTGCAGAAGGTCATAAGCCACAAAATTACAAGTTCATTTCTGGCCTGTGTTTCAACACTGTATATTCTCATTTAAATGCCCTTAGCTTTTATAAATTATTGTTGATTAGAAGAGATTAGTATGCCTCGAATCTGTATATCATGCATCAAGTTTTATTGAAAATAATATTTTTATATAGATGTAAATGGTATAGTGAGTGGTGATGATTCTGTGCAGAAGCAAAAAGAGAAAGATGGCTCGCAATGAAGGTCTCCTATGCTCGCTAATGAGTAGCGCCTTGCAACAGTTTGAGGAAAAATTTGTAAAAGTTTATAAGGCAAAAATTACAAGTCGAATGGATCATGAGGATTTCAGCAAATTTTGACAGGCTAAATAGTGATCTTAGTCATTACTGACAGTATAATTATCTTATTTTATTGTGTTATTTTTTCCCCTTCTTAATTTGTTAATAGCAGGTTATTGAGTTATTTGTGTATTTTGAGAGTTTGATTTTTTTTGTTTGGTATATGAATCTACGCAGAGAGAGAGAGAGAGGGAGGATCCGAGGGTAACAACCACGTAATTTTTTTCTTTTCAGTAAAGTTATCATTTTTATATTTATTAGCATGTTAGTTTTAACTTTTGTACATTTATATATATTGTAACATTTTTCTTTCCTTGGAAGAAATAAATATTTTAAACAACATGTAGATTTATTAGTGTAGGCCTTTATTTACTTATTTACACTAATCTTATCTATATTCAATTTCCATAATTATAACATAATATATTTTATAACCGCGCGAAGCGCGGACATTCACTAGTTATCTTATACAATAAATAGGCGTTTGGACATTCAGAATTCAAATTTAGAATTCTGCCACAAGCCCTTTGATTTATTGGTTTGTAATTTATTTTTAATACCAATTTAGTGAATTATATAATCATCATCATACTATACTGAAAGCGGGAAGCTCCAAATGTCAAAGTTGAAATACCAAATGCCCCATCCTTCTGTCTTATCATATTCTTTTTATTGTATTGTACAAATTGGTAATTATACATTGTTAGTTTGATGGACTACTATTTAATTGTAAGTTACAATTAGCAAGACAACAACACACCAGTTACTATATGTACAATGAACCTGCTGAACGGAATGATCTCAAGGCAACGTTGTGTACGTTTTCTTTGATTTTGACAGCTTTCAACAATAATTGCATAGTTAAACTTAATTAATAAAGCAGCAATAATCTGGGGAGTCAAAAGTCTCTAATATTAATGTACCATATTTTGCTTGTAACGGATATGAAAAGAAACCATCAAATATTTAAATCCTTTTCTCTAATGTGACTGTTGAGATTTCTACATAAAATTTTTAACCTACTTCTTGGCTTATAAATATAATGATTTCCCAAGATTTTGTATAAACCATGTCACCGGACAATGTTATTGCATTTCTGTCCAATCCATTCCTCAAATCCCTCTTTCTTCATTTGCAGCTATTAAGTTCTATCATTTGCAATTGCAAGTGTCGATGAGACTCATAAACAAATGGACAACGCCATTCTTTATTCACAATTGTTAATCTAAGTATTGGCAGATGATGTGCGAATTATTTTCAATTCTGGAGTAGGCTTGTAGTAATCAAAGTATCAAGAAACTCCCCAGTGAAAATTTTAAAGCCGAGAGTCGGAGGAGATGGAAGCTCAGATTCCAAATAAAGAGAAGTCTTCAAAGAAAAGATAATCCAACCTTAACCTCAATGAATCTGATAAGAGGAACTAAAGTGGATGGCTACATGTGCTTTGTACATTCTACCAAATTTGGAGTTCCAGCATTGCTTTCAAGGCCGCACAAGCGTTTGGCTGCCCGAAGAACTCTCTTCGTATACATTTTTTGTTATTTTTGTTGATCTCCCCACTTATGAGATTTCTCTCGATACGTTGTTGGTGTTTACTTCTTCGACGTTTTCTCTCTTATTGCTCGAGGGAGTTAAAATATATAGGTTTTGTTTGTGTTTATATGCAAAATTCTTGTGTAATATCATAATTAACAAATCAATTATTAATCCCATTTATATTATAGAATTCAGAAGTGTTGTCTAATACTACACATATGAACAATAATATTAAATTGGACTTTCGTGCTACACATATGAACAATATTAAATTCGACTTTCGTGTAAGGAAAGATTAATAATCATCTTAAAGAGGAAACATCTAACTGAAGTTGAATACGAACATAACACATTATGAAACAAAGAGTTTACTAATTAGCAACTCCACCCTTCACGTCACCGATATTCATATCTTATTACTCAACTTTTTAGGTATATGTAAATTTTATAATAATGATATGGAACAAACGTGCAACGCACGTTTCCAGAAACTAGTATGTATATAAATGGTTTGTACCAAAACTATTCTTTGGACGAACCTATATATAGCTAATATACTAGGTCTGCCCCTGAAGTGATAGTATAAAACTTTTTTTAACACAATCCATGAAAGATTATTGCATTCAGATGTATATAAGTTTAAGTTATTATCGTTATAGTGTAAGCGAAAGAGTTTAGGTGGGAGTGTTTTGTTTGTGAGATTGGCTTGGACATTAATGGAGATTGTGGAAATGTGACCAAGAGTCCTTTTTCAACAAGTGTAGGGAGGATGAAGTCATGAAGATGTCGACATAGCCATAGAAAGTCTTGTTTTTACTAAGGCTAAGGTGGAGATGTTGAGATTAGGAAGTTTATGTTCAATTTTTTTTTTTGGTCAATAAACGATACTTCATATATATATATATATATATATATATATATATATATATATATATATATATATTCTAGTTAGTGCAGATTGCACCATTCGTGCTACACTAGGTAGCATCATAGTTTACAAGTTTCTCAAAAACATTACAACTCGGAATAAATCATTTAGAAGTAGCTCCTAGAATGTCTGCCCAAAATACTTCATTTGCAAACACTGAAGGAACTAGCAAAAACTTCAGGTGATCAAAAACTTCTTCCTTCATTCCTTCTTTTGCTAAGGCATCCGCCACTCTATTCTGTTCTCGGTATATGTGCTGCACCAGTGGCTTCCTCAGCTTCATTAGCAATGACCTGCAGTAAAAAATAATGGGGTTAAAAATTTCATTCCCATTATTGAGCATATTGATTACTTCATGTGAGTCAACTTCCACCAGTAATGGCATAAGATTATTAACTACTGCCATTTGCAGTCCTTGTCGAAAGGTAAGAATTTCATTCATGTTATTGGTCATGTTGATGGAACTTTTAAAGAAACTCAAAACCCAGTCACCATTTGAGTTTCTAATGGTTCCCCCAATCCCCCCAATACCATTTTTTAAGTTAGCTGTACTGTCAGTATTAAGCTTAAAGTGACCCCTAGAAGGGGGTTCCCATTTTAAGGTGACTTCATTCCTGGTTAACTTACAGATATTCTTTCTAGCACAAAAGAGAAATTCAGTCGCTTGACTGATGGTTTTGCTCATAGGGATTTTGTCCCTCTTGTTGTTAAAGAGGTTGTTATTCCTACTTAGCCAAATATCCCAAAAACAAAAAGGAAGAGGTTTTCCTAAGGCTTGTGGCTATTGAAATTTTCATGCCTAAGTTTTATCCAAGTGTCAGGCCATTCAGTGTTGGTGAAAAGCATGTCATTATAACAATCAGAATTAGTGCAATTGTTTCTAAGGTTGTTCCAGTATTGCACAACATTAGGGCAATTAAAGAAGATATGGGGAATATTTTCAGCACCCTCATTACAGTAGTGACAAATAGGGTTGATGTTCAGGCGTATGTGATGGAGATAGGCACTTGTGGGCAGTATTCTATGGTGAGGTAGCTAGAGAAAGTATTTAATATTATTTGGGATTTGAAGTTTCCAGATCCAGGAGAAAGATTTTGTAGTTTGGCTTTGGTTCTTTAAGCAGTCTGAATGAACAGAGAGGTAAGCTTGCATTATAGAGAAATTCCCATCAGAAGTGTTTTTCCAAACTAGCTTGTCTTCAGAAGTGGTGGAGTGAGGTATGAAGGTACTCTCAATGGAATTCCTAAGGGTTTTGAACATAGGAAAAGGAAAAAATCCCAAGGTCCCATTTCCCATTTGTATGGAAGTGACTGGCCATAGTCCTTTGATCCTCTTGGCTGAGAGGACCATGGATGATGTTTCTTATAGGCTCTTGGTTTTGCAACCAGCTATCCATGAACATGTTGACTCTGGTTCCCTTATGAACAATCCACTTAGTATTGTTTGAGCAAATTTTCCACCCATTAAGGATGCATTGCCAGGTTCTAGATTTAGCATGAGTCCCAGCCCTTCTATTGCAGTGCTTATGGTAAAGGGTTTTTACCCAAAGGGAGTTATGATTATTGTACATTCTCCAGGAAAGAATGGCATGGCTTTCCTTGTTTATGTGCTCAGCTTTAGGGATGCCGAGGCCCCTTTCCTCTTTAGGCTTGGTGACAGATTCCCAACCTATGAGGTGTAACCTTTTCTTTTAAGCAGTAGTACCCTAGATAAAATCTCTTTAGATTTTATTGAAGTTCTTCAAGATGTGGGTTGGGATCATAATGTATTGCATGACATGGGTAGGGATGCTAGCTAAGGTTGCCTTACAAAGGACAGTGCTACCAGCCATGTTTAGGAATTTTGTCCAACCAGTTGGTGCATGTTATCCAAGATGAACTTGAAGTCACTATTGGTAGGATTTGTGTAGAAGATAGGAAAACCCAAATACTTGCCAAACTCCTTACCCCTTTTGATTTGGAGAATCCCTGAGCAGAAGGAAGTATGGTGGTCATGGCAGTTTTTGGAAAAGATGACTTTGGACTTGTCAAAGTTTAAATTTTTTGGCCAGAGATTTTGTTAAAATCCTTCAGCAGATTCATGATGGTGTTAAAATTCTTCCCATCTGCTCTGGTAAAAAGGGTTAAGTTATCAGCAAAGAAGAGATGGGAGATTTTTGGCCTAGCAGGTGTGATCTTTATGGGGAAATAGTCTTTTAAAACAACCTGCTGATCAATTTCTCTGGAAGGATCTCCATACACATAATGAATATGTATGGAGATATTAGGTCACCTTGTCTTATGCCTCTAGAAGGTAAGAAGAATTCAGTTTTTCCACCATTGACTAGGATGGAGATGGAGCTTGTGGAGATACAAGAGAGGATAATGGATACGAACTTAGGGGGAAAGCCTAGCTTTTTGAGAGCTATTCTAATAAAGGACCATTCAATCCTGTCAAAGCCTTTTCTAAATCAATTTTTACGATCATGTTGGCATTCTTCCCTTTCATCTTACTGAAATGAGAGATGTACTCTTGGACAATGATGGCATTATCAGTAGCCCTCCTATTGGACATAAAACTAGCTTGGTTTGGACCAATGATAGTAGGCAGGAAAGGTTTTAGTCTATTAACCAGGATTTTAGTAAAAACCTTGTAGACAATGTTACAAAGGCCAATGGGTCTGAAGTTTTTTAACATTGAAGCATCAGGACATCTTGGGATGAGGCAGAGTAAAGTTGTATTCATCTTAGGTTCCATGGCTTGGTTATGAAAAACTCCTTTGATAAACTCAGTAACTTTAGTTTTCACAGTGTTCCAGAGCTTCTGATAAAACAGAGGATGGAGGCCATCAGGCCCAGGGGCCTTGAGGGGTTTAAAGGACACAATGGCTTGGTGAATCTCACTATCTCTAATTTGGGCATCTAGTGCATTTCTAGAAGCATTACTCAGGGTGTGTGTCTCATAGGTTTCTGGAAAGTGCCTATTAGGTAGGAATGGTCAGAAGTTTAGAGCTTGACAAAATAGTCTCTAATGGTGTTATTGATTTCAAGGGGTTCAGTTATATCAAGCCCAACCTCATTAGTCAATGAAAGGATTTTATTTTTTCTTCTTCTGTTAGTGGTGGAGGTATGAAAGAATCTTGTGTTGGCATCCTCTTCAGGCAGCCATGAAATTCTAGACTTAAGTCTCCAGAACTCTTCTTCACTTCTGAGAATGGAAGAGTACTCAACTTGGAGGTTCTCGCAGGTCTTGCAAAAATATGCTAATAGGATTCCTCTCAGATTTTTGGATACCCCCTAGTCTAGCCAGATGTTCTTCTTTTTATGGAAGATGTTTCCAAAAGTCTGATTGTTCCAGATGGTGGCAAGGTTTTGGAAATTCTCAGTAGTCTCATGAAGGTTCCCCTTTGTACTAAAACATTGTTGGATAAGCAAAGGGAGGAATGGGTGACTGCACCACATTGATTCAAACCTAAAGGGTTTATCAATGGTGGTAGGGGAATTTTTGTGCAAAGTTAACAGCATTGGCCAATGGTCTGAATGAGTTTTGGGCAGGTGAGTGACTTTTGATTCAGGGAAGTCAAGAATCCAGCCTTCATTAGCAAAACATCTGTCAATTATTTCAAAGATTAAAGCTTGGGCATTAGAGAATCTATTATTACACCAAGTGTATTTACTACCAGTGAAGTGCAGTCATTTAAGCATTTCCAAAACAGGTTAGACCCAGAAATATTGATGTTGTTACCTCCCAACTTATCCTGTGCCCCTAAGACCTCATTGAAGTCACCCGCCATAAGCCAGCTAAGGTTATTAGTCCTAGAAGTGTTGGTTAACTCTTCCCAAAGAATACGCCTATTAGCATAAATGGGGCTAGAATAGACAGCAGTAAAAATCCATGGGTTAGGGGATGGGAAAACCTTAACAGTGACATTGATGCCTTGATTTGTGGTTGAGACATTCTCCACTTTAAGTAATTCTTCCTTCCAAAGCACAACAATTCCAACTGATAAACTCACCACAGGTAGTTGTATTTGACCCGAGAATTTTAAGACGTTGCATAGGTGCTTATGCTGGGTCATTCTCATTTCTAGCAGGACAAGAAAAGCAGGCTTGTGCACACTTACCATAGCTTCACATTGTCTCCTAAACTCGGAGCTATTAGCACTTCTAGCATTCCAAATTAGGAAATTCATGAGATAACTCTTTGATTTTGGAGATTTTCTCTTCTGATCCTTCCCCTTCCCCATGGGTGACGGGTTTTCTATCATTATCTTCTTTTATTCTTCTCCAACATTGTTAGGTCCAGAAGCACATTTGCCTATGACTTCTCCATTGTCATCTTCGTGCGGAGTTCTATTTTGCATTTTATCATGTTTCGAGGAAATAGTACAATAAGAGCTTATGGCCAGGGCGCTTTGAAGGTGACTTCCTTGTTGCTGAGAATGAGCATGGCCATTGGTTTCTTGTTTTATGAAAGCACTAGAATGTCCTCCAACACCTGATTTGACTCTTTTAGTCGCTTGTGCATTTTTGTTTGGTTGGCTTCTAGAGTCCAGTAAGGGATAGCTGCTATTGCTGGGTTGTCGGTGATTCCGGGTTCAAAAGAAAAAGTGTCCGGCTCGATGTCCATGGGATGAACTCAGGCTTTATCAGTGGATTCATCGGGGTTTGGATTGGGAAGAGAGGCAGCATCACACTCAGCTGATTCATTAGGGTATTCATGTCCTCCATGGTTAGGGTTAAGAAGTTTGGCATGTTTTGGGCTTGCAACATTGCTACTTGCCATAGTTGACTGCCATAGTTCTCGAACCCTTGATTCAGAGCTACTGTTACCACTTGTGCTAAATATTGGGGGTTTTGGACTAGTAGTGTCACCGGAGACTGATTCACTTGACATTTGAGAGTCAAGCATGCTCCCTGCAGTGGTAGTTCTGGCCAAGACGTCGGTATCCTTTCTATCCTTACCGGCGGTGTCGCTTTTTCCGATAGGGGGTTCAACGGTTGGTTTTGGTCTCCCATTTTTGCTAGGTTCAAGGTCTATTTGGGCTTGCTCTTGAGGACGATGATGCGTTTCAAACAAACGACGACGTTTGGGTTTCACCATGTGTCATAATAGTGATATCTTGGGATGGGACAACAGTCATATCACTAGCTGGAGAATGATTGTGGAGAGATATGGTATCTTCCATGGGGTTGGTGATTTTTGAGCGCCGGAAAACCACCCCATTGGGTGTGGAGAGTTTTTCTAGTATACTCAAAGGGGGAACTGGTTTGGGTGTGGAAGCATTTGTTAGATGCCCTACTCTTGGGCCCACCTGCTTTTCCATTTTTTTGGTTTGGCGTGGGGTGCGGATTTGCAGATCTTTTTGGATTCTATCTGCCAAATCTTTAGGATTGTAGCCCGTAGGGGCCCATTACTATTGGGTATTGTACATTGGGTCTATAGGCCCTAGGTGAAGGAAAATAATTAGGCCTATTGTTGATGTGGTCAATTTTTCTTTTACCTTAGGCCTGTTCTTTCACTCTACTCGTTGATGGTTCCCCGTCTGGGGAAGGTTCCGACAAGGCTTTTGCCTGAAATTTAAAATGATGGGTTTTAAAGAACTTACCTGTAGTTGCATTGTAAGCTTTTACCTGGGTTGGTATTGTTACACCTCGGAAAATTCCCCGTTAGTGTACAGTGAATAGATAAGCGAGGGGTATGATGTATACGAGGTTTGGACAAGTAAGAAATAGTATTTGATGGTTCTATTAAGATTTCCAAAGACATTCGAGTTAAGGAAAGAAAGTTGTTAAGGGTAGCGAGTCATATGTCGAGTAACGAATAAGAATTACGAGTGTTGAACTAATGGTGTATGAATGATGCCCTAAGGAAGAGTTATAACGTCCCTTAGAATGGTAATGAAGTGATAAACAAGTGTTAAGAAGGTTCCATAAGGATTGGAGATCAAACGAGTCGACGAAACAATTCTCGAAAAAACTGGGCAACCTACGGCCAGACATACTGGCAGTATAAAATCTACGAACCATATGTCCAACCGTAGATTCATCCCAGAATACCATAATTCACTGGACCAGATCTACGGCCAGACATACGGCCCGTAGAAAACATACGGACCGTATGTTGGTCCGTATATCTTGGTCGGAAATTTGAATTAATTTTATATAAGGGACCACTTTCATTTCATTTCATTTCATTCTTCACCTCCTCCATTCAAGAAAACTCTAGTGTTCCAAACATTTCATCCATAAGAAAACAAGAGAAATCAAAGATCATCAACAAGAAATCAAGTGAACCAAGTGAAGGAAACCCATTAAAAGTCATACAAATCAAGGAAACCCAAGAGAGATGAAATAGGGTTTTTGTGCAAAAAGTGTATCATCAATCAAGGCCTATTCCTCCATTATCTAAGGTGAGTTTCATGACTTTTTCATGTTATTTGAAGTATTTATAAGTTGAAACACATGGATTGTGAAAGAGTATAGGAAATGGGTCACAAATATGAGGATAGTGTCATTATTGAATGGTAGTTGAGTTGAATCATGGAAATGGTTATGTTGATGATACAAATACGTTATAAATGATATTTAGAACATGAAAGAAGTATTGGATATGAAATAATGCGATGATTGACTTTTGTCATAATTATGAAGAATTGTAGTGAAATCATGAATTGTGGGAAACGTAATTAGATGATGCCTATCGTTTATGATATTGTGATTGTTGTTACGAATGTTGGGAGTTGATATGGAATATGGAGGAAAGTAGTATAAACAAAGGAAATGCTGCCCAAATTTCTCTAGCTTTAGTAAGTACGTTTTCATGATTGTTTATCTAATGACGACACGAATTCCATTGAAGGTATAACCAAGTGCATTCAAGGAGAACGAGCAAGCGATAGAATAGTTAAACGATAAAGGTATGTGAGGCTAGCCCTTTCTTTATAAGGCATGAGTCCTATGGCATGAATTTCCTCTTTCTTATGAATGTTCCATCCCTGTGAAAGCTATGAGTCCTTGTTCATGAATAGCCGTACGAGATAAGAGATATGAGATGAATACGATAATGATAATGGCAAGCTTAAGTCAAGAGATACTATAGTTATGATATAATGTCCCCGTAAAGCTAATGAAGTCATATGAAATCTATTGATGTTAATCATTATGTACACTCACCTTATGTTTGTTCCTTTAAGGTGAGGCAGAACACTTACGAATGCTCCATAATGTAATCGGGGGTCCACGACCTTACGTCACCCCGATAAAGTATGATTATTTATGAGTCTCTATGCATGTATTGCTATAAGTATGTTATGATAAGCATATTATGATGAGTATACTATGATGAGCATGATATAATGAGTACATGATGATATTACATCGCGCCTAGTTGGCCGGGCAGTCACCGCCAAGGCGGGCAGCTATACACCATGGCCAGATGGCATGGGCAGACACCACTAGTGGGCGGCATGAGATGATACCCCGGACGCGGGAGGCACCGGACGCGGGCTAATCTTTATTGCTAATGTTATTGATTATCACACCGCACCTATATGGTCGGGCAGCTTATACATTTATGCATATATGATATGATGATGAGTATGACCGTAAGCCAGCATGCATTACTTCCTTTATGATTCAGTCAGTTACGGATTGCTCTTCATTGATGCCTCCTTATTTCATTGATGTCTTATTATTTTTTATGCCTTACGCCTCGGTACAATATTCGTGCGACATCCTTTTCTTCGGACACGTGTTCATGCCCGCGTGAACGGGGGAGGTGATCCAGACTCATAGGAGCTAGCGGCTGATTTGAGAGCACTCCATTCTCCGGAGGTGCCGTTGATTATTCTTTTGGTACATATGTGTATATATCCATTATTGAGCACGACGGGGTCCTCTCCCATCCATATGTCTAGTACTCTAGTAGAGGCTCGTAGATACGCAGTGTGGGTAGTATGGTCCCATAGCTTGTGTGTATATGCATGTTTATATCATCTTGATAGCCAAAGGGCTTACGTTTATAAAAGCAATTATGTTTCAAATGTTCATAGATTTCTATGATTATGAGTATATGTTATGACTGGGAGTAGATAAGTAGTAATACGAGTGGTGTTCGGTGGTTAGCCCCGGATACCCGTCATGTAGTTCGGGTCGTGACCAGTGGTATTCGGCATTCGGTCCTAGGAAGTGTCTACGAGCCGTGTCTAGTAGAGTCTTGTTTATGGTGTGTTGCGCACCACGCTAATAAACAGGAGGCTACAGGGCATTTAGAAAAAATGACCATCTTTCTTCTTAGGAAATCGTGCAATAGAGCCGAGTCTAAGATTTTATCCTTCCTAATAGTATGTTGTGATTTCAGAAATGCCGCCGAAAGGAAAAGCTAAAGCCGCCCAGAAGGGCAAGACTACGATGAAAAGACGGGCAGAAAGAGAGCCGCCTATGAATATAGATGAGGAGAATCACATCGTAAGGGCTTATCTAATGCCTCCATTACTTACCATTCCGAAGCTACGGAAGAGCGAAGGGCTTCATTCCTGCTCACCATGCCTCCGGGGGCCTCGCCCAAGCTACATCGGGTCAACAAGTGACCGAGGCTATTAATTTATTAACACAGTTGGTGGACGCTCTGGCACAACGGCAAAATGCGGGCCCTAGTAATCGTTCAGCTAGTACTAGAGCCCGTGACTTCATGAGCCTGAATCCTCCGAAATTCTTCGGGTCAAAGCCGGATGAAGATCCGCAAGGCTTTATTGATGAAATGTTGAGAACGTTGCGGATTATTCATGCTTCCGAGATCGAATCAGTGGAGTTGGCATCATATAGACTCCGAGATGTGGCGGTTTTATGGTACAATAATTGGATAGCATCGAGGCAAGAGAATGCGCCTCCTCCCGTGTGGCAAAAATTTGTTGATGCTTTCATTCGTCATTATTTGCCGCCAGAGGTCCGCCGAGTTAGAGAGGATAAATTCTTAAATTTGAAGCAAGGTAACATGAGCGCCCGGGAGTATAGCCTTAAATTTAATTCTTTG
Organism: Lycium ferocissimum; assembly: GCF_029784015.1. Taxonomy (NCBI): domain Eukaryota; kingdom Viridiplantae; phylum Streptophyta; class Magnoliopsida; order Solanales; family Solanaceae; genus Lycium; species Lycium ferocissimum. The sequence goes on along the minus strand of NC_081343.1, from coordinate 35,163,946 downwards.
GCTAGATATGCTCCTACTATGGTAGCCGACATGGGCGACAGGGTGCATAGATTTGTGAGTGGCTTAGGGCCACATTTATTTAAAGATTGTTTAACGGCTTCATTGCAAGATGGGATGGATATTTCCCGCATTCAAGCCCATGCCTAGAATCTCGAAGGACAACAACCTCCACAGAGGGGTGATCGTGATGTTGATAGAGGGCAAAGCAAAAGGGCCAGATCTATGAGCACGAACGATGAGTACGAGAGGGGGGTCCAAGGCGGACATATTCTAGACACTCGGGCCGGTCGGTGACGAGTGCACCTCCCGGTTTACGGGCAGAAGATCTGATCGCTCTTTCCGTTCAGGACAGGGCCAGAGTTCGAGGGCCCCAGGTTCTCAGTTTGGGGGAGATTATAGTCATAGGAGACCTCCGGTGTCGCGATACAGTCAGTGCGGTAGATTACACTCTGGACAGTGCCGCCAGGGTTCAGATGCTTGTTACGCTTGTGGTCAGGTAGGGCATATGATGAGAGATTGCCCATCGATGAGCGGCAGAGTTGGGGTCCGGCCCGCGGATCGACGGTTGGTTCTTCGTCGGTGCGTCCGACGGAAGACTCCCCGGATTCGACGGGAGCCGAGGTAGGGGTGAGGGAGCATCTACTTCAGGTGCTACACAGCCCCGCTTATATGCTTTAGCCGGACGACAGGATCTTGAGTCCTCCCTAGATGTGGTTACAAGTACATTGACTGTGTTTTCTCATGATGTGTATGCGTTGATAGATCCGGGCTCCACATTATCATATATTACTCCCTATGTTGCTAATCGTATTGGGGTGAAACAGAACCAATTAAACCTTTTGAGGCGTATGCACTCAATTTGGTGATCCCGTGATAGCTAAACAAGTGTATAAAGATTGTTTAATTGTGATATGTGATCGCCAAACTAAAGCTGATTTAATTGAGCTAGAAATGCTAGACTTTGATGTTATAATGGGTATGGATTGGTTGGCCTCATGTTATGCTAATATTGATTGCCGAATGAAATTAGTTCGATTCCAATTTTCGGGAGAGCCCGTGCTTGAATGGAAAGGAAATACGGCAACTCCGAGAGGTAGGTTTATTTCCTACCTTAAGGCAAGAAAGATGATAGTTAAGGGCTATATTTATCATCTAGTCCGAGTTCGTGATACGGAAGCAAAATCTCCAACTTTTCAATCTGTTCCCGTAGTGAATGAATTTCCGGATGTATTTCCAGATGAACTTCCAGGCCTTCCTCCAGAAAGGGAAATTGACTTCGCCATTGATGTGTTGCCGGATACCGAGCCTATTTTTATTCCTCCTTATCGGATGGCTCCGATAGAATTGAAGGAGTTAAAGGCTCAGTTGAAAGACTTGCTCTAAAAGGGGTTCATTAGACCCGAGTTCATCCGCGGGGAGCGCCGGTCTTATTTGTGAAAAAGAAAGATGGCTCCCTACGAATGTGTATTGATTATAGACAGCTGAATAAGGTGACGATTAAGAACAGGTATCCTCTTCCAAGAATTGATGATTTATTTGATCAGCTACAAGGTGCTAAGTGGTTTTTCAAGATAGATTTGAGGTCGGGTTATCATCAAGTGAGACTCAGAGAAGAAGATATTCCCAAGACAGCATTCAGAACAAGATATGGCCATTATGAATTCCGAGTGATGTCGTTTGGGCTAACTAATGCTCCGGCAGTGTTCATGAATTTAATGAATAATGTATTCGAACCTCTCTTGGATTTGTTCGTAATAGTATTAGAGTCGATGATATTAGGATTTCATTGCGCACCGAGAATCGAGTTGTACGGTATCATCTACGTATTGTTCTTGGAATTCTCCGTGCTCGGGAGTTGTATGCAAAATTTTCGAAGTGCGAGTTTTGGCCGACCTGGACATTCTTGGGCCATGTGATTTCTATGATGGCATTAGAGTTGATACTCAAAAGATAGAGTTGTGAAGACATCCAAGGCCTACACGCCTACGAAAGTTCGTAGTTTTACGGGTTTGAGGGTTATTATAGAAGAAGATTCGTAGAGGGCTTTTCATCTATTTCAGCCCCATTGACGAAGTTAACCCTGAAGTAAGCAAGATTTCAGTGGAATGACGCTTGCGAGCGGAGTTTCCAAGAGTTGAAAGACAGACTAACCTCAGCTCCAGTCTTAACGCTCCCAGAAGGGCCGGATGGCTACGTTGTGTATTGTGATGCTTCCGGTATTGAGTTAGGATGTGTATTAATGCAGCATGGAAAAGTCATCGCTTATGCTTCGAGCGGCCTCGCGGGAAAACATGAAAAGAACTACCCAACTCATGATCTCGGAATTGCAGCTTATTATTCATGCCTTGAAAATGTGGAGACATTATTTGTATGGCGTGCATGTCGATATCTATACAGATCATAAGAGTCTCCAATATATTTTCAAACAGAAGGAGTTAAATCTGCGGCAGCGGCGGTGGTTAGAACTACTGAAAGATTATGATGTGAATATTTTATACCACCCCGGAAAGGCAAATATAGTAAAAAAAAAACGAGATCCGCTTAGTCGCTGATCTATGGGTAGCCTATGTGAAGTGCCTTTGGAGAAGAAAGAAATGATTCATGAACTCAAAGCTGACTAGCTAACCTTGGAGTGCGTATAATTGATTCAGGCGATGCAGGAGTTAGTATTAACAATCCCACAGTTTCATCCTTGGACACAGAGATAAAGAGCGCCCCACGAGGATCCCAAATTGAAGTATTATAAAGGTGTGAAATTCCCAAAAGAAAAGTCACCATTTGAAGTCTCGGCAGATGGGGTTCTCAGGTATCAGAATAGGCTATATGTTCCGGATGTGGCAGAATTACGCCGCCGAATTCTAGAAGAAGCTCATTACTCCCGGTATTCTATTCATCCAGGAGCCACAAAAATGTATCGTGATCTTAAACTGGTGTATTGGTGGGATGGTATGAAAAGAGACATAGCAGAATTTGTAGCTCAATGTCCAAATTGCCAACAAGTAAAGATAAAACATCAAAAGCCAGGGGGATTATTGCAAGCAATAGAAATTCCTACGTGGAAATGGGAAGTGATTAACATGGATTTTATTGTAGGATTGCCCCGCTCTCGAGGCAAGTATGATTCTATATGGGTGATTGTGGATAGATTGACAAAAGCAGCTCATTTTCTCCCAGTTAGAACCACTTACTCAGCAGAAGATTATGCAAGGTTGTATATCAAGGAGATTGTAAGACTTCATGGGATTCCGATGTCTATTATCACAGACAGAGGAGCACAATTTACAACTAAGTTCTGGAAATCCTTCCAAGAAGGTCTAGGCACTCAAGTAAGGCTCAGTACGACATTTCATCCGCAAACTGACGGACAAGCCGAGCGTACTATACAAACCTTGGAGGATATGCTACGAGCATGTGTTTTAGATTTTGGTGGTAGTTGGGATGACCACTTACCCCTAATCGAGTTCGCATATAATAATAGCTATCATTCCAGTATCCAAATGGCTCCGTATAAAGCTTTATATGGAAGGAAATGTAGATCTCCAATTGGATGGTTTGATGTCGGAGAAGTGCAATTAATAGGCCCGGAGTTGATTCAACAAGCGGTAGAAAAGGTCAAGGTGATCCGAGATCGATTATTGACAGCCCAAAGTCGCCAAAAGTCTTATGCGGATAATCGCCGGCGAGATTTAGAGTTTCAAATTGGTGATTGGGTATTTCTGAAAGTGTCACCAATGAAAGGGGTGATGAGGTTTGATAAGAAAGGAAAGTTGAGTCCTCGATATATTGGACCCTACAAAATCATCCGTAAAGTGGGTCAAGTAGCGTATGAATTGGATTTGCCTTCAGAGCTCGAGCTAGTTCATCCAGTATTCCATGTTTTAATGCTCCGCAAGTGTGTTGGAGACCCCACAAAGATTATACCAGTCGACGATGTTCAGATTACAGAAAAGCTAGCCTATGAAGAAGTGCCTTTTGCCATACTAGACAGGCAAGTACGAAGACTTCGGAACAAGGAAATAGCTTCAGTTAAAGTCTTATGGCGAAACAACAATCGAGAATAAATGACTTGGGAAGCGGAAGAGAAGATGAAATCCACGTATCCGCATTTATTTCAGACCCCAGAAGAGATCTATGATGAAACTTCGAGATGATAAGGTATGTATGCTTTACTTTTATGTATATGGGTCGCGTGTGGCCAGTTTATATTGCTATTGTGTTGTGGCCCTGTGAGGCGATGATATTATGGGTTGTTGTGATAGGAGGGTAATGGCATATTATAGGGGAAACTCTGGCGAAATTTTTCTAGAATCCCCGACGACTTAACATTCGAGGACGAATGTTCCAAAAGGGGGGAAGAATGTTACACCTCGAAAAATTCCCCGTTAGTGTACAGTGAATAGATAAGCGAGGGGTATGATGTATACGAGGTTTGGACAAGTAAGAAATAGTATTTGATGGTCCTAATTAAGATTTCCAAAGACATTCGAGTTAAGGAAAGAAAGTTGTTAAGGGCAGCGAGTCATATGTCGAGTAACGAATAAGAATTACGAGTGTTGAACTAATGGTGTATGAATGATGCCCTAAGGAAGAGTTATAACATCCTTTATAATGGTAATGAAGTGATAAACAAGTGTTAAGAAGGTTCCATAAGGATCGGAGATCAAACGAGTCGACGAAACAATTCTCGGAAAAACTGGGCAACCTACGGCCAGACATACTGGCCATATAAAATCTACGGACCGTATGTCCAATCGTAGATTCAGCCCAGAATACCATAATTCACTGGACCAGATCTACGGCCAGACATACGGCCCGTAGAAAACATACGGACCGTATGTTGGTCCGTATATCTTGGTCGGGACTGAACTTAATTTTATATAAGGGACCCTTTTTCATTTCATTTCATTTCATTTCATTCTTCACCTCCACCATTCAAGAAACCTCTAGAGTGTTCCAAACATTTCATCCATAAGAAAACAAGAGAAATCAAAGATCATCAACAAGAAATCAAGTGAACCATGTGAAGGAAACCCATTAAAAGTCATACAAATCAAGGAAACCCAAGTGAGATGAAATAGGGTTTTTGTGCAAAAAGTGTATCATCAATCAAGGCCTATTCCTCCATTATCTAAGGTGAGTTTCATGACCTTTTCATGTTATTTGAAGTATTTGTAAGTTGAAACACATGGATTTTGAAAGAGTATAGGAAATGGGTCACAAATATGAGGATAGTGTCATTATTGAATGGTAGTTGAGTTGAATCATGGAAATGGTTATGTTGATGATACAAATACGTTATAAATGATATTTAGAATATGAAAGAAGTATTGGATATGAAAGAATGCGATGATTGACTTTTGTCATAATTATGAAGAATTGTAGTGAAATCATGAATTGTGGGAAACGTAATTAGATGATGCCTATCGTTTATGATATTGTGATTGTTGTTACGAATGTTGGGAGTTGATGTGGAATATGGAGGAAAGTAGTATAAATAAAGGAAATGCTGCCCAAATTTCTCTAGCTTTAGTAAGTACGTTGTCATGATTGTTTATCTAATGACGACACGAATTCCATTGAAGGTATAACCAAGTGCATTCAAGGAGAATGAGCAAGCGATAGAATAGTTAAACGATAAAGGTACGTGAGGCTAGCCCTTTCTTTCTAAGGCATGAGTCCTATGGCATGAATTTCCTCTTTCTTATGAATGTTCCATCCCCTAGAAAGCTATGAGTCCTTGTTCATGAATAGCCATGCGAGATAAGAGATATGAGATGAATACGATAATGATAATGGCAAGCTTAAGTCAAGAGATACTATAGTTATGATATAATGTCCCCGTAAAGCTAATGAAGTCATATGAAATCTATTGATGTTAATCATTATATACACTCACCTTATGTTTGTTCCTTCAAGGTGAGGCAGAACACTTACGAATGCTCCATAATGTAATCGGGGGTCCACGACCTTACGTCACCCCGATAAAGTATGATTATTTATGAGTCTCTATGCATGTATTGCTATAAGTATGTTATGATAAGCATATTATGATGAGTATACTATGATGAGCATGATATAATGAGTACATGATGATATTACATCGCGCCTAGTTGGCCGGGCAGTCACCGCCAAGGCGGGCAGCATACACCGTGGCCGGATGGCATGGGCGGAGACACCACTAGTGGGCGGCGAGATGATACCCCGGACGCGGGAGGCCTGGACGCAGGCTAATGCTATTGCTAATGTTATTGATTATCACACCGCACCTATATGGTCGGGCGAATACATTTATGCATATATGATATGATGATGAGTATGACCGTAAGCAAGCATGCATTACTTCCTTTATGATTCAGTCAGTTACGGATTGCTCCTCATTGATGCCTCCTTATTTTATTGATATCTTATTATTGTTTATGCCTTACATACTCAGTATAATATTCGTGCAATACGACGTCCTTTTCTTCGGACGCTGTGTTCATGCCCACGTGTAGACGGGGAGGTGATCCGGACTCGTAGGAGCTAGCGGCTGATTTGAGAGCACTCCATTCTCCGGAGGAAGTCGTTGATTATTCTTTTGGTACATATGTGTATATATCCATTATTGAGCACGACGGGGTCCTGTCCCGTCCATATGTCTAGTACTCTAGTAGAGGCTCGTAGATACGCAGTGTGGGTAGTATGGTCCCATAGCTTGTGTGTATATGCATGTTTATATCATCTTGATAGCCAAAGGGCTTATGTTTATAAAAGCAATTATGTTTCAAATGTTCACAGATTTCTATGATTATGAGTATATGTTATGACTGGGAGTAGATAAGTAGTAATACGAGTGGTGTTCGGTGGTTAGCCCCGAATACCCGTCATGGCCCGTAGTTCGGGTCGTGACAGGTATGGCTGCTTTCCCTGTGCTTTTTCCTTCTTTTCCTTTGCCCTTCATTTGTATTGGCTTCTTCTTCTTAGGAAAAGTTACTGTTTCCATTTTCCACTTTTCGGTAGGTCAGTTTTCTGAATTTCCTTTGCAGGCTTATCGGTTTTTGGAATTTCAGTTGCTAAGGTGCATTTTTGTGCCGTGTGACCAATTCTTCCACAACCCTTGCATAGGATTCCTTCACCCTTATAAATCACCGCCTGTTGTGACTTCCAATGCTAACTGTTTGTGTTCCCGGTATGTGCAGTGGGATTTGTAGCATATCCTCCCCTTAGCGTTGACGATGTGCACGAGTCAATTTTGAGTAACTTTCCAATTTTTCTACCCACTCTCTCCAGGATTTTCCTATCATAGAATTCGTACGTAGTTGGGGAACTATAAGCCAGATCTCCGTATAGGAGATGTTTGTTTCCTGGGGGAGGAAATTTGGCTCCCATTTTCGCACAGAGAGGAAATTTCCTGGCACAAACCACGGACATTATTCAAGGGCTTTGGTAAGGTTTTCCTCTTTATGGAATTTAACAATAAAGAAGTCCCAATCTAAATCAATCAGGATTAGGTGCTCTATTGGTTTCCATAGATCCATCAATTTTGATTTGACGATGTGGTGGAGAATTTTTTTTGCTGAAAATTTTGATAATTAAGGAGTTTCTCCATTGTTGGTATAGTCTGTTCATCTCCTCCTCAGAGAGACAGATTGAGTCTTCAGAACTTTCTCCTTCTTCTTCTGAATTTTGAACATCACTGTTGTGAAGTGTGTCTTGGTATGTATTGGAGGTGGTATTGTTTTTCTCTAATACTACTTCCTTGTAACTGTGTTTTGGAGTTTGGTCGTCCTCCATTAGGGTGGTTTCGGTGATAGCGAGGGTGGAGTTTCCATTGCTGGGCTATGGGTTTTGGTCATGGGGGGAGTGTGGTTTTAGAGATTGGTTAGAGTGTCTCTCTCATCCCCAACCCATTTTAAAGTTACCTAGTTCTGTAAAACTTTGATTGTTTATGTTCAAAATTTTGTGTTGTTACTCTTGCTACTAAAATGTATTAGAGGGTATTAATTTGGATTTTAGGTAGTAGATAACGATAATGTAAATATTTTTTACATTATTAATGTGGTTTAACCTGTAATAGTATGTTAATTACGATTTTTATCAGGTTACCAATTAGTAATTGTAGCTTATCATAGAATATGTCTTGCACTGTTTTTGCATTGAACATACATTTTAATTTGTATAAGTCACATATTTTATTAGGTGAAAAGTGCATCCGGGGGAGTTCGCATGACCCGATGCTCAGAAGGTCCGAAGAGTCTTTACAGCTGGCTTCCACACTATAAAAAAAAAAAAGATAACCTACGGAGATTTTTTAACGGAGGGTATTAATACCTCCGCTAATTGCATCAATTTACGGAGGTTAAAAAGGCCCCCACAAAATTATGTAATTAGCGGGGGTTGTAAACCTCCACAACCTTAAAAAAAAGAGCGCCAAATTATGATAATTTAATGGAGGTTTATAACCCCCGCTAGATACATAATTTATTGGAGATTCAAACAACTTAAAATAAAAAGGGTATTAACCTAGTTCTCTCTTCACTCTTATAACCCAATCCTCTCCCAATTCTCTCTTCACTCAATTCACTCTTATAACCCGCTACGATTCAAACGAAACTTTGTGTGCTTTCAAATTCATTCAAATGAAAACCAAAGAATAGCAATAACCCAATTCATTTTTCCTTTTCTCACAACAGTCCTTTGAAAACAAATACGTAGAAATTGCACTCACAACAGTCCTTTTCTTCAAATATGTAGAGATTGCTGCTTCAAATCGATAATTTTTGGTCTTCAGGTCCGTAATTACCTTCATTATTTATTAATTACCTTCATTATTCAGTTCGTAATATGAAATTTAAGGGTTTTTTGAAGTTTGATATTTGAGATTTTGAAGATTAGGAACGAGAAGATTTATTTTTAACTGTTGATTGTTGATTTTTTTCTTCATTTTTCTACTATTATAAGCAATTTGGCGTGTTGATTTCTGGTTTTTAGTGAATTGAGTTGTATGAAATTTTCAATATAAATTTGAAAATATACATTTTTTTTCCATCTTCGAAATTTGAAAATATACATTTCAAACCCTAGATCTCAGCTCTCTTTCAGTCTTAGAAATTTAGAATTCGATTTTAGTTTTCTGCTTCAATTTACTTCATTTTTCGCATAGATATTGTTTGATTTCCAAGCATGTTCGATTATCTGTGTTGATTTGGGTACAACTGATCATTTGTTGATTGAGTGTTTTGTGTTAGTTTATTGTAGAGGATTTGTTTTAGTAATATATAGCTTGTAGAGGATTGATTGAGGATTTATAGTTTGAATATTTGAAAACTACAATTCTGTACTAGATTTCCCCTGAATGGCAAAATATAGAGAATACTGCTTCTGTTCTACAATTCTGTACTCTTGATTTGTTTTTTCCCCTGAATGCTTCTGTTTCTACTTTTTTCCCTTTCCATATTTGGAGACTTACAGTTTTGTAGTTTGAGTGTGTTTCATAGTTAATATTCTGAATATTTGTTTTCTATCTAATTAAGGAGAACTAATATTTTCTCTTCATATTCTAAAGGGTTTATCGTCGCACTTAAAGTTAATACTTTCCGATGGATAAATCCTGGATTAAAAATCCAAGGAACACCCCTGAATACGTGCTTGGTTTAAATCGATTTTTGGATTTTGCATTTACGAATGCTGTTGTTGGAAATAGAATAAATTGTACTTGTCCTGCATGTGGATATACAAAGTGGCAGAATAGAGAAACAATGTTTAATCATTTGATTGACAAACCATTCCCTCAAAATTATGTCACTTGGGCTATTCACGGTGAAAGAAATGTACTGCATAATGCTAGAAACTTTGAGGTTACACATGATATACTGCCTCTTAAAAATCTTGTAGAACTTTTGATCAATGAAGCATACGGGGGATTAAGGCACGAGGGCATTGATGAAGGTTCGTCACAAAAGTGGAGGGAGAAGAAATATTAAATGATGAGCCATCTAAAAATAACAAAGATTTTTTTGGGTTGCTTGAGGTGTTTATCTTACTTTGCTGATTGAACTTATTATTTATTGTTCCTTCTATATTAATTAAGTTAATCCTACTTATCTTTTTTCGTACATAGTTTGCTGAGATGGGGAGAAGGCCTGGACGAGCACAGCTCTATCTTGCTACACACAAGAAACAAGATGGATCATATGTAAATGGGGAGGCAAAAGAAATATGTGTAAGTTGCGCTCATGACTTCTTCTTCTTCTCCTCGCTGTCGATTTTCGCCATTCATTCTTTCCAATTCAGCCTGAAGAACTGCTAGCTGCAAAAAGAGTGTCATTCAAGTTATGTTAACATAGCTAAATTACCAAATATAGTCATGAATACCGTAATTAGTGAGTGATCTTAATTACGCTTACCTCACTGTTGGTTCTTTTATCTTCAGAATTATTAGGGGATAAGCCATCTTCCACTATAGACTGATCACTATAAGTGTTTGCAGTGAGAATATGTTGAAATTGCTAATTTAGGTAAGCTTACATTAATGTTAAAATCCAATTCAGGAGGAGGGGTGTTGGATTCTTTCCTCTCAGTGTCATTGGCAGTAATGACTGGTCTGTTTTGCTAATCATCGATGGACTTTTTAATCAGGAAAAAAGTCCATTAGTGTTTGATGGGATCTGATGTATGAAGAGAAAGAAGAATTAGGAAAACAGAAAGGGAGAGAGATAATATTTAATGCATTTGATGGATGTTTTCATGTTGGTATAATGTTGACTCAATTTTTTTCGATTAGGTACGTTTCATTTAGGAAAAAATTCAGCTAGCAGTGAGTCAAAGTACTGTGGATGAGTCTGAAATTTCTCCCAATGATGCTGTGGGTAAGGTGCTAGGAAAAGAGCATTGTGGGAGGGTAAGATGTTTGGGATTAGGAGCTACTCCAAGCACTCATTTTAAACAAATAAAACCTCGTGTTGGTGGTATTCGAATTTCAAGTAACGATGCTAGATGTTCTTCTTTCGGATGCCAAGACAAGTACGATAAATTGTTGAATACTCTCAAAGCCTACATGATAATGAAGGAAGGGTCAATACCGGAACAGTTTGCTGGGATTTTTGGTTCTCCTCCTATGACGGTAAAACAATTTGCTCATTTTCATTTTCTGCTTGATTTCTTCGCTTCCGAATTGGAGTTTAAGAGGGAAAGACAGGTGCTTTTCTGTTTTTGGGGTGACTCTCTTGAATTGGAAACATATGTGGTCTTGTTGCTAGAATATCACCCGGGGAAACACAAGAAATAATTATATGGAAGACCACATTAACTCCTCTATTATTCTATAAGAAACAGTAAAGTTTGTACTGAGGTTTGACTCTTTGATAAACACAAGATTTTAGTATTCTGGTTGATGTCTCATATATGAAGGCCTTCCCATTTGCTCTTTGAGTAATTTGCTAGTTATAGTTGATATTTCTTCTGATCTTCTGTTTGTGCAACTTAAGTTCAGCTGCTTAGTTTGAACCCTTTGATAGAATTGAACCCAGTAAACCACCATAGCCTCTTTCTGCTGCCTCCTTTATTCATCAATTGTGAAAGAGAATACTAAGAGAGCACAACCAATTATCACTGATAGAGCAAGCATACCATAAAACATAATTTTTTTTTTTTTGAGAATTGTAATGTAAGATAAAGCATAAATATTTTGAACTGACACAATGAAAAATCAAGTTTCAGTGTGCTCTTTCCTTAAGGTCTTATTCAATTAGGAGCATCTTCTTTGGTATCATCGATATGGACCCTTTACTTCCCTTTCTGTTCTGTCCTTAAATAGTCCACACTGACTCCAGTATCTGTAGTTTTTTGGAGACAGTTTTTCTCTTGGTATATCTCAATCCCATTTATCGCCTTTAATCATCATATTGTCGCACCTACTTATCGGTGCATATGAGGTCTACATAGGGTGTTACGTGGAAATCTGGAGAGAAAAAAAGATGCCTACTGTGGTCGAGTGAATGAGAAAGTTTAAACTAATGGGAGATATTGGACGAGCATAACCATTTTTATTCTGATATTAAAATCCAGTAGCTGAACAACTTGAGTTTTTGCTACTAAACTAACCAGTGGTATCATTTTTTAAGATTTGAAGTCTTAATTTTTATCTATTGATCTTTTAAAATGCATGTTGATGTTCTTGCACTATCTTTTCAATGTACTTAGTTGAGAAGGTTTACCTTACCAAGAAATGAGAATATATAGACTTAGTTGAGAAGGTTTACCTTACCAGGTAATTAGAAATGAAAATATATGGGTATCCTGGAAAATCTTTTTAGTAATTTCTCCATGTTACACAACTACAATAGGAAAATAACTGATTTAGAGGCCTATAGGAGAACTGCGTGCAGTACATGGTGAAGCCAAACCTTTGCTTCAACAGTCAAAGCTTGCAACAGACCTTAGCTTTTACCTCAACATAGGAGCAGTGAGGTGGGCCTATAGGTAAGTTGTGTGGTGGTGAAGGGAAATGCTTCCCTAAAGAAGCTTACACCCACATCTAATTTATATACCTGAAATGAAAGGAGGCAACAGAAAGAGGCTTAGTTCTAGCTATGTCAGATTAATTCTTAGATAGCCACATGATAATTCGCTTGATGTCTTTTGTCAACTATCTTTATGGGTGATATAAAGAAGAAAAGAGTTTATTATTTGCAAGTTACAATTTGGAGTGTTTTCTTTTGACTGCTAATGATCACATCTTGGTAATGTATTCACAAATCTCTCTTTTTTTTGCAGCCAAGTGACGCAGCTAGCAGCTAGCGGACCCATGGATGCAAGAAGATTTCTAGCTCTAGTAATCCTGCAAAGGTTAATTGTTGCTTATCAATATCATTTTACATCTCTTGAAATTGAAACTTATTCAGCACGGGTAATATAAATGTTACATGCAGTTAACAATTTACATGCGTCTTTGGTCAATAATTGCAGGCACTTGATCATCCTGCTGAATAGTCCTTCGATCAAACAATCTATCGGGAGCAGAATAGTTTAGCAGATAGGATGGCTCAAATAGGAATGTCAACAGCTGGTACTGATAGGGTTTCACTGCATGTTTTTGCGGAACCACCAACAAATGTAGTGGACATACTTACTGCTGATATACTAGGAACTACATTCCTATGAAAAGACAGTCCCTGGGATATTAACTTCTTTTGTTCAACTACAACACACATCTACTTTGCTAATGTAAATAGTGCTACTGCCATCGCTAAAGTTGTAACTTCGCTACTAGTCTTTTGCAATGTAACGTGACTGCTGGGTTTGGTGTTGATATAGTATTTTGGTGTTGATCCATACTATTTTGAAATCTTGGTTTTGATATTATTTTTCACAAGAGTACATGTTGTTTACTATGCTATTAAGAAAGGTTGTTTCAAGTAATATATATATATATATATATATATATATATATATATATATATATATATATATATATCAATTATATAATAAATTTTAAGTGCTAGGGGTTAAAGCCCAAACAGTAGAAGTAAATTGGGGGGGTTTGTAACCTCTGCTGCACCCAAAACGTTCTATAGGCTGAAAGTTAATTGCAGAGGTTAAAAAGCAATTTGTGGAGGTTAGTAACCTCTGCTATTTGCTGTCACGGAGGTTGGGGAAACCCCCGCAGTAATCTGCCGCAAATTGATTGTGGTGGCATCAATTGTGGGGGTTTGGTGAACCTCCGTGACAGCAAATAACGGAGGTTATTAACCTCCGCAAATTGCTTTTTCATCCTTCGCTAATTGCACCTTTTTTTGTAGTGCCACTTCTACCAACTCAGGTCACATCAATCAACATTGGTCAAAGTGCTGCAGCATGTATGGGCATTGGAGCCGCGGAGAGGTCACATCAGTTGTACTTAAGGGTTTGAAAAGTCCAACTTTGACTTATATAAGGATATCTTTGGGGGGGGGGGGGGGGGAGAATATACACTAGATCATCCATTATTTCAAATAGTTACATTCTTGAATCATTTCTTGCTTTTTATCTCGCATTGTGCTTTACTCGTACTCACTGCCACGCTAATTGGACTCGTAAAAGAGTTTTCAAGATCGGGTACGCCTCACATGTCTTCAAACCCTGTAAAAACAAATCTCTAATTGATCTTCTGATTTAATCAGTTTTCACTGGAAAAAAATACATTATAAATTTTGGTAATAATACAAAAAAGCCAAACGTTTAATAACTTCTTGTATACGGGGAGTTGGGGACCCAAAGCCTCAATCAAAGACAACAAAATAAAATATTGTCTAAGGCTGCGCAAGGAAATTGATAACAATAATTTTTTCTTCCACGGATTAACTTGGTAGTCTAATATAGTTGAGAGTGATGCATTTTATTTACTCTTTGACATTACTACTTCAAGTTAGAATTTTTATTAAAGAAAAATCCAACTGAGTTATAAATCTCATTTTTAACTCGTAACACTGCGGTGTTAATTGTAATTTGTAGTCCTAAGCATGAACTTGTATTTGTCAGCTGATGTACCATTTTTGGGCCATGTTTAGCAGCAACGTCTCTCCGCAATTAGTGTGAAATAGAGTAATTGGGAAGGATTATATTTTTATATATACAGTGTATCATCATATCATATCATGCTATTCTAAAAATGGGAAGACCCTAAGTTGAAAAATTGAATTACCAAAATGTCCACCAAATGTTGAACGACTTTTTTACCGGTAAGTCATTCAATATTTTCTGAACATTAATTGTACAAAAATGTAAATATACAAAATAATTAATTGATAAACATTACTTCACATTCGTGGTATGAATACAAAACGACAAAAACATTCATATCTATGATTAAGGCTGTTGAGTTTGACTCTTCCATTTCCCTAAATGTATGAACGAAACCACGTAATAGAAGTATTATGTATTAATTGGTGACTTTAGCTAAATAAATTACTCCTCCATTACTCATTAATTTTCATACATCGAATCATCAACGATACTCCTTTTAATAGCCAATCCAATACATTACCCAACCGTTTTTTCTTCATTCTTATAATGTACATTGAAGAGAATTTGAGGTGTTGCAATTAGTTAGACATATAGGTCAGAATGATTCATTATTGGGAATGACCAGTCCATTAGTTTGCTTACTGGTGAATGGCAAAGAGAAATATCTTGAAAGGTGGAAGGCTTGAAATTATAGATATATGGCGTTATGAGGTGAATGTTATGTTCTGTGACCAATTCTTACCAACACTGGTTTCTCTTTCCAATTCTTTTTCTATTTGTTCATACATAATTATCCAAAGAGGAACTTTCATTTTGAATCAATTTTTCACAGAATGCATCTTTCGTACAATTTCTTATCATTTATCAATACCAGCCAGCGATGGAAAAGAGAGGTTGGTAGTATTTGAAGCTTCCGGCTCCGGGAGGGGAGGGGTGGGGGGAGGGGGGGGGGGGTATTCTTTTTATTTAGCAATAAATTACAGTGTTCTTTTTTACTCTCTAAATTTGTTGAATTTCATTGCTATCATTTTTTTTCCCGGTGGTTTTCCTTGGACATGAAATTTATGCATTTTATGTGCTTTTGTTATATGCATACAATAGTTTGGTAGGACGATATTACTGTGAGTAACAGAACAAAAGAAGCAAGTCAATTGAGACGTGAAGAGATATTATTGTCAAAATTGCTAAAAAATTTCTAGAAATTTGGGGACTACATGGAGAGATTGAAAATAAAGAGATATTATCACCAGATGATGTTGAAGCACCAAATAAGGAGCGGTCCTACTTCTTGCAATTCAAGAAAGTACTCCAATATTGATCAAGTGATCAGTTATAATTCTCCCTCAAATAAGTATTAGACACTTTGAAAATACTTGTGTACATTATCTGATAATAATATCTTCAAATCCTGGGTTAAAGAAAAAAAAATATATATGTGCTATTGATTTATTATTTTTGTTTAAAAGTTTGAAATTAAGTATTTTTGTATAACTCAATACGATGATATGAACTTATAACATTATGTATTCAAGTAACATTTCGATCCATAGAATTATGTTTCATTTTGTAATATTTCGATCTACGGGAATTGACATATATATACAAGTCCTAAATAAAATTGGCATCCTTTTGACCCAATTTTATTTAGCAAAAACATGCCTAAGAATATTGGCATTAGGTAGCCAAATAAGTATTAATCCAGCGCAATATTAGGGATCCAATTTTTTTCCCTTTTTCTTGTTTCGTAACAATTATTTGTTTTCCTTGTTCACCCCCGTCTCTGTTGGAATTGGGATTAGTTACGTGCAAACTTTGATTTTCTCTTCCATCTAATAAGCAAAATTCCAGTTTAGAGTTTAATATTACTCTTACCATTTTTCTCAGCAACTATAACTTGTAAGTTCTAAGCAACTCCAAATTATTTGGGTTTCAAGAAAAAAAAAAATCTTCACATCGTAATAAAATATAGTAAAAGTTTCCAGCACTCAATATTTACATTTGATATACATGCTATTATTCCGACTTTCGAGAATGAATATTGAAACTGAATTTGGTTGTATCCCAATTTCTGAAATCATGGTGTGTGTGTATATATATATATAGTTCTGTTCATTAAATGTGATAATGTGATATATTGAATGTATACTAGCATAATATCTCAAATAAATGGGTTCTATACATATTGATATACATTAATATGTATACATATTATTCTAGTTATACAGTAGACCAATATGTATACTAATAACATGTACACATTTTATTCTAATTATACAGTAGACAAGTCTATATACTAATAACATGTATACATTTTATTCTAGTTGTACAGTAGACCAGTATGTATACTAATAACGTGTATACATTTTATTCTAGTTATACAATAGTATAGTAATAACATGTATACATTTTATTCTAGTTATAAAGTAGAACAGTTTGTATACTAATAATATGTATACATGTTATTCTAGTTATACATTAGACCAGTATGTATACTAATAATATGTATACATATTATCCCAGCCATACATACTAATAATATCTCATATTTTTTTAAAAACTTTGTATACTGATTATTGCAAAAGATATGAAATATATTTTGATAGAACATCGGTTTTAATTATAGAAATTTAAGGAGATGGAATGAAAAAAAAAAAATTAAAATGGAGAGAAACACGGCTACCCATCAATGAAGAACTCAAAACACACCTATGGGGAAAAAGAGCAAAACAGGAGATAAAAAATCCCAGTAGAGGCATCGCGGAAATGTCGATTTAAAAACTCTCGAAGAAAAAGAAAAAATTGAAGAAATAGATAAGAGGATGTGTTCTTTTTTTCTCTCCTAAAAAGTTGAAATATATTAAGTAGATTGGGAAGAACAAGGAGAGGAATAAATTTGTCACACAACTTAATGAAGTTTATTTGACGTAGTGAGAAGTATGGAGAAGATTATGAAGAGATTTTAGTAGAACTAGTCTCTCGGCACGTGCGCTGCACGTGTATTCCATATCTTTTTTTACTGAATACATATACATTGAATTAGTTAATGCACACGTATTCAGAAAACATTAACTTAGTTATAAAATACAACTTAAATACACCTAAAAGCCAACATCTAGCGTAACAATTTTTATGATTAAAGTCAAAATGCATCATCTACAATCAACTCTATCTTAGTTCTTCAAGTCTTTTTTTAGGGTCGTTCATCCAGTCTTCACATAATTAAACTTTTGTATATCTCCATTTTGAAAGTTGTTTTCTCCAATAGATGATGTCGGAAGCGGATTCTCTGATCAAAATTTTCTTCTCTGTATCTTTCAGCCATAACTATATCAATCACGCTTGAGTATTATTGTGTTCGCAAGGTTGATTGTTTTTTTCTTAAATGTTCAAGCCTCGCATTTTCTACTTCAATGTGCATTTCATGCATAAAATCTTCAACTCCACTATATACACCTATAAGTATTAAGTAATATTTATTTATACATGGACAAGTGTTTAAAGTTCAAAGCTTGTTAGTAGATGTGAAACATGGAATTGGATAGTGGGTCTTTTTTGTCTACTAATAAAAATTAGGTAATAAGTAAATATAAAAGGAAAATATCCGTACATCCCTTGTACCATTTGAAATTATTCAATTTTTTATTAATCATAAGGATTTAGTTGAGGTATGCATTGATCAATAGTTGGTGATAATTCAATAGGAAACTCGCTTACCTAGTTCAAGTAGGAAACTCTTGAAAAAATGATAATTCAGGTAGGTTTTGACCATTATCTCTATTTTCTAATAAGATGTGTTTCTTCCACAGATGAACACGATCCTTTCTTCATATTAGCCTTATCACAATAAGGAGCTCTCCTTTCTCTCATTTATCTTAATGGCACTTGAAGGAGCACTTCAAAATTTCTTATTTTATCAGAAGCACGCGATCCTGTAAGCATTCTTGATTATATCATCTGGGATACAGTTAATAATGGTGGAAAATTTCATTAAGACAGTCTTTGTTGTGTGTATCTACTTGGACATGACAAGCTTTCTTCTAGAAGGATCAAACTCCTTTGCCTTTTCTAAATCGAATAACACTAATGTCATTGCTTATAAACAATGGTCAAGACAAGTTGCTATGATTAAGTATAAAATTTTAATTTTTTTTCCAACAATATATGTTAAATAAACAATTTTATTGTCAATGCTATGGGCACAAACACGTTTAAAGAAGCATTTCACTTTACACGTTATATCTTTTAAGTAATAAAATATTTCATGCCAATGATATAATCAGTGGATACAACTTAATGAGTTATGATCTTAGACAGAAGTTATAGTTATAATTTATATATTTATGAATATTTTGGTTAAAATAATTTAGTGAATTTAAATCCATCTTTTCAAACCACCACCACCACCACCACCACAACAACAACATACCCAGTGAATTCCCGACAAGTAAAAAATATTGATCTATGTAATAAATATGGCCAAACCCATCGCCAGCCCCCTGTGGTCGTCCAGTTCTTTCACTTGAACACCTCAACTGACTTTTGTCCATTTACACCTCAGTGCAAATCGACGTTTCATTTAGACACTTTTTTCGCAATCAGCTAAAATTGCAAAATGAGTGTCATCCACTCGCGAATGACATGACAGGGCGACTAATTAAAATAGGACATGTGGCAATTGGATGTAAAATAATAATTTAAAAATCAATTACAAGATAAAAGCAAAGGAAAAAATTATTTTTCACCAAAATAAATAAATAAATTACCTACTTTTCTAAACCTTCCCCCACCCACCCCACCCCTCCTTCCCCCTTTCTACACCTCTACTACTGCGCACCATTTTTTTTTCTTTCTAAGGCTCCATTTTTATTTTTTTGTTTTCATTAGATTTTGATCCATTTTGAAAGCATATAATTCAAAATTTGGCACTAATCTATAGCCCCCAATTCATTATTTTTTTTTGTTTTTGCAGTCCTCCAATTCGGAAATTTGATTTTCGAATTTGAAGCTTTAAGTTACGTTAATGGCGAGTTCCTCAAATCTCAACCAAATAGAACCAAATTTCGGATTCGAACTCCTCACGACGTTCCGATTCTTTTGAGATATCACCCACTGAAAATGGAGCCCGTTTGAGGCAACCCGAAAATTCAAATTGGAAGCTTTGAGCTTCAACAATGGCGGCTTCAGCTTTTTTCTTCAATGGAGATATGCTACATTCGGGAAAAAAATTGCAGTGGAGAAGGATGTGTTTTAAAAGAAAAAAAATGTGACCTCCAAGGAAGGAGCTTAGAAGCTCGGAAAGAGAAAATAATTAAATCAATTAGGTGTGCTAAATATTGTTCTTAAGAGCATTAAGAACTTGTTCATGATGTATTCAGGAGTTTGGTTGAGAATCAAAGTTGTTTGAATGATTTTTGAAGCTGAGTTTGATGAGGAACTTATTGCACAGTGAAAAAAAAATTTGCAACCGGTGGTGGTGTCAATTTGTTAATTTGTAGTGGAAGCGTTTGTCAATTTGTTATCACTGTTATGCCGGAAAACTTATCCGGTGGTGGTGTTAAGGGTGGCAAGTTGATGGTTTATGGTGGAGGAAGTGTTGGAATGAAAGAGAAGGAAGAAGAAGCATAAAAAATAAAAAATAAAATCGTAAAATTAAGCTCTTCACGCGCTCGTTTGTGTGAAGGTCACACAATTTTCCAACTCAAAAAAAAAACGCCTAAATGAAACATCAGTTGCCCACCTGAGGTGTCTAAATGGAACAAAGGTCACTTGAGGTGTTCAAGTGAAAGAAGTGGACGACCACAGATGTCTAACGATGGGTTTGGCTAATAAATATTGTCATTTTATTTTCAGTTCAAGGCAAGCAATAAAGAGAAAGACCATAGTAATAAAAAGACTTTTCTGAAAGAAAACCAACCATAAGAATTAGGAAGAATGTTCGCCATATGCTTCTATCGAGAGGTGGTTTTACTTTTCTATGCAGCCGAGTAATCCTAATAACTTGGTGGAAAAGTACAAAGTTTTAGGGCGGTATTAAATCTGTAAGGGAAAGAAAAGTATATTTTTAAATGCAAATTACTTGCAAACTAAAACTTTAAATGAGAGACTCTTAAAAATAGTTCGTAACATTCTTTGCATTTCACATGTACAATATTGATAACTATTGAAGTATTTGAACCATAAAAAAAAAGTAATTCCATAACCATCTCATTTTATCCTAATTTAATTTAATTGATAAGAAAGACAACACAATTGTAATCACAAAAAGGCTTTAGCCTAAAATTATTGAAATTGTGTGAAATTAAGCATGATCAAAAAATTGTTCATAATCCATTCATTAGGCCGCATCCAATCGAACCACGAACACCAAATTCTTAATCAAATTTTCATGAAAAAATATTGCAAATCTAATAGTGATAGCCAATTAGCCATTAGCTCATTAGGCCACATTTCATACGCAGGAAGAAAGTGTATTACTTTGTTTCAGAATTCTACTTCTTGATATCATTTTCTTGTTTTAGTTGAGAGAATTTTTGATAGTATTTAAGAAATAATGAGTCAAGAAGTAATGAACAAATAAGATGTACTAAGAAACATTGGCTATAATAGCAAAAGAGATTTGAAGAAAACATGTATATTACGTAAGTTACCAAGGCGTGGTATAAGGGATTAAATTTTCTTTCTTTGCATCTGACAGAAACTGACAGCAACCTCCACTATCTTGCTTAGAAATCAATAAATATCTTACTGCTTCAAGTACCTTTCCTAGCGTATAAAAGGTAAAAATTCCTCCAATTATTTCTGAAGTTATCCTTTCATAAATTAAGTGGATATTTTAGGAGATTGTTGGTGGAACATGAGTGACGGAGGTATCCTTTAGTATCAATAAAGAACGGAACATCTTCAAAGAACACGTCCCTTCATATCAAAGCGGGCATTGTTTTTGAGAGACAACTTTTTCTTATCATTATTTACAGGAAGGTTAGTTTAATTAATTAAAAGGATATTTTGATAATTTAAAAATTATAATTTAGGGTAAAACTTTTCAATTCATTATGCAAAAAACGAGAATAGAACATACCAGTAAAACAATTAAGCTTGGTGGGAGTAAAGTAGAGATTGAAATTCGCTTCTACCAAAACGTTGCAACTCTTTGATGGAGCAAAGTTAGAAACAGCCGAACAGACACGTTGCTTCTTTTTTTAGTTTAGTGGTTTTCTTAGTTTTTAATTTATTTATTAAATAGGAGGGTATTTGTGTTGAAAGGAGGGATATTAAATTAATTTAACTTTTCAATTTAGGAGTTCATGCTTTTAATATAATAGTATAGTATAAAATAGATAATGAAAGAGGGGGGAAAATTGTAGGAGAGAAAATGATATGTGCAGCTATTTTAAAGGGCTGATTTTGGATAATGGGGTACAAGTTTTAATGACCCAAAACGTGTTAAATGGCCATTCATTACCAACTTCTTAAACCTTGGCTATTTTATGCCAATTATGTTTCCCCGTTGATACACTATGCCAAATTCCCATTAGGGTTGGTTAAGGGGTTACTTCACCAATTTCATGATTTGACTAACTTAGAAGGTTAATGATCCATCAAAATTTTTTTTTTTTTTGCCCCGAATGAAGTCTAATAAAGACAAGAAATAGGAAAGTGCAGGGGAAAAGAGTTTTAAAATCAATTTAGTATAGAAATCTGTCTCCTTCTTAATTGTTTTACTCTCGTCTTTTACCTCTAATTCACTTTTCCTATATTCCCATCTTCAAAGATTAAAGAAAGTCAGGTTTAACATTTCCTCCAACTCAAAAGATGGATGTGCCTATAAAAGTAAAAATAGGAACATAATCACAAAAATATTTTTGTTAGTTTTCACTAAAATATTCCCTTATGTTAAATTAAAAGTTCTAATGCAAATAAATTTGGAGGGGAAGTCATTTTAGAGAATTGAAACATAGATATTTTCAAAAGAGCAAAGTTGTAATTTCGCTTCTCAATATACTACGAAATGAAATAAATTTATACCAAGTACGGAATTTCATTTAACAAAAGTAATGAAAAACCGTGAACCTGAAGATGTGTTTTTGCTTTTCGTTTTTCTCCCAAAGATGATGGCCCTAAAACCAGTTGTGCTCCCCTTCTTAATGCTTCATTTACCTTAAGACAACTCAAAGACTATATTCATTTTCCCTTTGCTTTGTGTTGAACAAAACAACAAAGAAGGTCAAAGGCAAAACAGTAAAACTGCAGGTTCAGGAAGTTAGTTATTTTCCCTCCCAAAGTTAGTTAGAACAAGCTGTTAACTTCCCGGATTAGTTATAGCTAATCATGGTTAGTAGTTAATCATAGAAGAGTAAATTAGAGTTAAGTATTCATTATATATACATCCACATGTATTGTATATGCTCAAGTCAATATACTTCAATCAATGAAATGAATACAAAATTCTTCTCTCTAAACTCATCTTGTTTCTTCTTCTCTTGTGTTCTTAAATCTTGAATCTTCCTTCTTTGCCTTATGCATTGATCTCTGAATTCTTCATGGTATCAGAGTAGTGAGTGTTTTACTCAATTGTTCGATCTATTTCTTCCGCAAATATCAATTCAAATCCCTCAGTACATTCTCTGTAAAATTACAATTCATACACAGTTCTTGAACATAACTGTGTATTGACTGAATATCGCGTATATCAAACTTTCTAAACTTGATTCTTCAAAATGACTGGTGTAAATGGATTTGATTCAACATCAAGACAACTAAATGGGAATGCAAGTGCAATTCCTCAAACTGGAAATGCCAACTTGAATGGCGGTCAATCAGCAACAAATGGAACTGGTGTTCTTGATCATAACCACCCTTTGTATCTACAAACCTATGATGTAAGTGGTATATCCCTCATCTCACTTCAATTAATTAGTGACAATTATTCTCTATGGAGTAGGCCAATGAGGTTGGCTTTGTTGGGTAGGAATAAATTTGTGTTTCTGAATGGTTCTTGCAAGAAAGAAAATTATGGAGAGGAACTATGGGATCAATGGGATAGGGTGAATGCAATTGTACAATCTTGGATGATGAACGCAGTTTCTAGTAATATTCTTAGTGGTATGGTGTATGCTAAAATTGCATATGAAGTTTGGGAAGATTTAAAAGAAAGATTTGCCAAAGTAGATGGATCAAGAACCTATAATCTACACAGGGAAATAGTAACCTTAAGTCAAGGAACATCTACAGTTGTTGAGTACTATACTAGACTTAAGAATCTATGGGTAGAGTTTCAGGCATTGGTTCGTCCACCAGGGTGCAACTGTGAAAGGTCTAAAGATTTTGTAGAATATCTACAAAGGCAAAAGCTATATCAGTTCTTGATGGGGCTGAATGAGAACTATATGCAAGCTAGGAGTCAAATTCTCTTAATGACTCCACTGCCTTCTGTGAAGAAAGCATATGCCATGATTTCTGGTGATGAAAACCAAAAGTCTGTTTCAGCTAAGTCTGCAGGCTTGTTAGGTGCTATGCCCTCTAGTTTCAGTCACAATGCAAGTTCCAGTCATGATCCTATAGCTTTGTACTCTAAAGCAGGCCCTCAGAAATTCAAGAAAAATTATAATCTATACTGTGAAGTTTGTAAAATGAAGGGTCACACAAAAGAGTTCTGCTATAAAGTGGTTGGTTATCCACCTGGTTTTAAGTCCAAAAGGAAAGAACATGCTGATTATAATGTGTATGCTGAGGACAGTCATGACAATGAAGTTACAAAGGTTGGAAGGACAAGTGAAGTAAGTGACAAGACTACAGAAATGTGTGCTAGACAAGGTGCAGAAATGACACATGGTGAAAATTGGAGGAGCACCTATGTTTTCAAGGGGACAATATGAGCATATAGTGGAACTGCTGAATCAAAGGTTGAGTCAACATCAACCACAACAACCAACTACTCACTCTTCTGCAAATGCAGCAGGTATTAGTAGTCACAAAGCTTTATTAGTTTCCAGTATTTTGAAGAAGTGGATTTGTATACGGTAAAAACCGGGTCAATGTATAACCTGTGAGTCCGGAGCCGAGGGTAAATCCAAATGAGCACGAGCATGTTCGGTCTTTTCTTCACACCATGCAGTTGACCCGAGACAAGAAAAGCGTGTCCGTTGGTTAGGGTACGCCGATCCAAAATCAACGTGTCCGTTGGTCCGGTTAACCGGTTGCGATGTTGCCACGCCGTGACGATCGTCATTTGCCTTTCGGCAAGACAGGTCGACTACATACGGTCATATACTCATTCATTTAGGGTTTCTTTAAGGGCTTTGCATTGTATTCAAGGCCCATAAGACATACCTATAAATCGAAGACATTCTCCCCCTTTTTGGGGTTAGCTTTTTTCAGATCTCACATTTGTAATAATCAAATATATTGAAGCTCTCTCTCTCTCTCTCTCTCTCTCTCTCTCTCTCTCTCTCTCCCTCTCTCTCTCTCTCTCAGATATTGGTCCGGATTTTGTGGTGTTCTTCCTTAGCTTTACTTGTTCATTCAATATAATATATTACTCAACATATATATATTTGGCATAAACTACACACACACACACACACACACACACACACACACACACACACACACACACATATATATATATATATATATATTGCAACAAACGAACCCATAGACATCATCAACCAAATAGATTAAAAATTCATCCACATATCTGCCATACTTCACTTACAAATTTAAAATTTATTCTGAGTCCCATAGTGGTCAGTTTGACTTCCCCAGTGGGGCTAGGATAATAGTGGTTTTTAATCTTTTACTTTTCCTTCTTTACCCATTGATCGAGGAATTCAATTTTCGAAGAAATGATGTAAATGCAGGCAAGCAATCGTGACAGCAGGTCATGTCAAGCTGTTTTGAAATTGTGGCTGAAAACGAGACCAACAGTGGGTTACAAAACCTACTTGCAGATCCAGTCGACCCAAACTCTGTTGATTCGAGAAAAAGGCCTCAACCGGCAGAATACCGTGAATCAGGAGAATGCGCCTTTAAGACTCACCCCATCCCTTGAATACCACTCGCCTTTCAATCACTTTGTCAGGAGCTCAAGGCATTTTGGTGACACTGACGAGATTAACTTACGTTTAATATTTGAAATGTTGCGAATAGGACCGCCATAGCCGAACAGGGGACTGCAATAGCTCAGCTGCAAAGAAAAAACTACAAGACAACTCCGGTAAGGTCAAAATAAGTCACTGAACCAAGGAGGGATGAAGCACGAATAGTCGAGAGTAATGGATCCGGAGTTAGATCGTCCACCGAAGTTTTGAAGACGCCGACTCGTGCAGCCGGGTAGATTCAACGGAGAAGAGGGTGGAAAAGTATAACTCTGGGTGGATTAGATTCGAAGCTCACGCGTCGAAAGGTCGGATTCAAAGAGATATTCAAGGCCTTTCCCCCCCCGTCGGTCAAAAATTAATCCCGAAGAGGGTTTAAATGGATATCCTAAAAAT
>NC_081343.1:35118423-35137873 GCF_029784015.1 Lycium ferocissimum | reverse complement strand
TGATGGAAAAAAATTTTTTCCGACAATAGTAGATGTTTTTACAAGAAGACTTGGATTTATTTGCTTAATAAATAAATTTTTTGGGGGGATAATCTTCCTAAATTTTGTTAACACTAAATTAAAAAATTTTAATCCCCCCATAAGGGGAAGAATTTGGAATGAATTTTGCGCAACTTATTTTTAAATTTTAGGCATCTACATCGAGATCATTTTATACACCAAAAAAATGGGGGGGAAGGAAGACGAACATATACTGAAATAACAAGGACAAAGTTTCGCCGATCCCTCTTAAATTTGGGGGGTCTAGTGTACAAGCTTGGTATATCCTAAACAGGTTACCATCTACTACCATTGGAATATGAGAAACTATATAAGAGAAAACCATCACCCCAACCGGTTCATTTTTTGGGTTAGAAGGATTTGTATTTAAAAATCATAAGAGTCAAAATTTGTGCTAAATACTTAAGTGGGGGATATATATCATGACAAAAACAAAGAGTGTTTTTCCCGGGTGGTTTGAGAAGGATTTTCCCCAAATGGAAAGCACCAGATACACCAATATTCATACATGATAGGTTTATGAAAAACGAGAAACAAATAAAACCCCCGGAAATTTTGGGGGGATCGTAGATGATTAAGTAATAATAGAGAAAAAACCCTACTCAAAATAATTAAACCGCCCCAACACCCCGAATCGATACTCCCAAAACGTCACTTCTTTTTCTCAAGACCAAAACTCTCAAATAAAAAACCCGATCCAAACCGCCACAAATTCAGACTAGTCAAGATCAAAATACTCATCACAGCAACAATCAAGTTCAAACTACCAACAATCATCCTACTCAAACACAAGACAGTCAAAACCAACCCTCAAGCACAGTACCTACTAGAAAGTCTGAAAGATCAAAACAACCTCCAATCTGGATGAAGGATTTTATCACTCCTACCATAATGTCAAATACACAATATGCTATAGCCAACTATATCTCTTATGATGCACTATCACCAAAATATCAGGCCTATCTCACTACTTTCAAATTTACAAAAAAAAAACATATTTAACCAAAGATCCTGGGTGGTTTAAACAATACGAGATAAAAGTTTTACAAGATAATCATAATGGACTTTTAATTTTTCCCCAAGGTAAAATCCAAAAAGGGTGGGGACGATAACATAAATACAAGGATGGGGAAAAAAGGGAAAGGCCGATTTTTAAAGAAAAGGATCCCAAAAAGGGAAAAGGCTTTATTCCAAGAAACTTTCTCTCCTATTGTGAATATGGTAATAGTCACATCTATTGCCTTCTAGACAGGGCCTACATCAAAGGGAATATAATGCTTTCTTACAAGGTACCTCAAGAGGATCTAATGACCTTCCTAAAGATTTAATACGGGAGTATAGCCCAAGGGCGGGCAATTAAATCCTTATATGGACTTAAACAAGCTCCAAGACAATGGAACTTCAAGCTAACACAAGCATTATCTCAAATGCAATTTAAAATAAAATATGATCCCCTTATTCATAAAGCAAGACAGACAGTGGACACTTGCAAGCAGATATTGTGGATGATGAAATATAACCGGAGATCATGGAACAAATAAGTAGACAAATCGTCTTACAACAAGCATTCAAGATGGTAAATACTGAGAGTTGTTACTTTAGAATAAAGAGTTTGTTGTGTCAAGTAGCGGATATAAACGATCAAAGGAAGCATGTATCGAATCATTTCAACTTGGTTTGTCCGGCTAAAGCCTATAAATACTCCTACACATCATAGCCTAGCCGAAGCAACTAAAGAATATGATGATCATATAAACACTCAAAATAAAAAAAGTACAGATGATCCAATTATTCAGGACGTCAGCTCCTACCAAAGATTGATTGGCAAACTGCTATATCTTACAGTGACCCGACCAGATATAGCATATAGTGTTCAAACACTTAGCCAATTTCTCCAACAACCAAAGAAGTCTCATTTTGATGCTGCTATAAGGATAGTTAGATACATCAAAATTCAACCAGGTCAAGGTGTTCTTCTATCCAGTAATTCACAAGAGACAGTATCAGCTTTATGTGATGCTGATTGGGCTGCTTGTCCAAAGACAAGAAAATTCAACATCGGTTACCTAATTAAGCTTGGAGAACCTTTAATCTCATGGAAATCAAAGAAACAATCCACTATCTCTAGAAGTTCTGCTGAACCTGAATACAGAAGTCTAGCAGGAACAGTTGCTGAATTAACATGGATACTTGGTCTATTGAAAGAAATTGGTATCAACATAACTATACCAGTGACAGTGTATACAGACAGCAAATCTGCTATTCAGATTGCTGCCAACCCTGTGTTCCACGAAAGAAATAAACACATGAAAATAGACTTACACTTTATTAGAGAAAATTCAGCAAGGTACATCAATACAACAAATCAACCAGCAGATATACTAACCAAGGGCCTAAAAAGACTGCAACATCAACATCTGTGTTCCACGTTAGGACTCCTTAACATATTTACAGTGCCTAGCATGAAGGGGACTGTTGAACAAAACAACAAAGAAGGTCAAAGGCAAAAGAGTAAAACTGCAGGTTCAGGAAGTTAGTTATTTTCCCTCCCAAAGTTAGTTAGAACAAGCTGTTAACTTCCCGGATTAGTTATAGCTAATCATGGTTAGTAGTTAATCATAGAAGAGTAGATTAGAGTTAAGTATTCATTATATATACGTCCACATGTATTATATATGCTCAAGTCAATATACTTCAATCAATGAAATAAATACAAAATTTTTCTCTCTAAACTCATCTTCTTTCTTCTTCTCTTGTGTTCTTAAATCTTGAATCTTCCTTCTTTTTCTTATGCATTGATCTTTGAATTCTTCACTTTGTATCCCATGGATTATATAGAAAGGTTTTAATCAGAGTTGTTATAAAAGACTTCTTTATTTATCAGCTTTACGCTTGAGTTGTGTAATAGAGTATATCTTACTAAACTCAGAACTTTGCAAAGTAGAGTACATCAAGAAATAGGTAAGTAAATTAAGCTGACCTTTGATTTTAAGAAATGGAAATTCCTTAATTTAAATAGTTATTTCTTAAAATAAGAGTAGTGGAAGAAAAACGTAGTGCGAGTCGCTTTTAGTTTTAGTGACAATGAATTGCAACCCTCCAATCTTATGAGATACACGCGCAACACACATACCCGAAAACTAGTTACATTAAAAATGGGAAGCTCCATAGTTGAAAGCTGGTTTAAGAAAATACCCTTCAAATGTTGAACGACTAAATTATCCCTTAACTAAAATTAAACTACTTCAAGTTTACGGCAGTAAAGTTTCTACAACTTTTTGGTTGAATTCTAGATAATAATGAACATTAAAAGTGAGTGTATTATTGAAATCCTATTAAATACTGACTAATACCTGTAATAAATTGTTACTTGGAAAGAATGCTTCAGCTCCTACATTACAAAGCTTTATAAGTTTCCGGATGGACTACACATAATTAAAACATTCATAGGGTGAATGAGATTTAATGAAATCTTATTAAATTCTAAATATTTTCTATACTAATTGACTCATTATACATTTTAACTACTAAACTTAATTTGACTGTTCAAATTTTACCCGTTCAGAGAATATCTAATCATTTGTTGTTCAACAAAAAAGTCATTTGAATAGGCCGATTGTTCATCATTTTTCCATTGAAAAGTTTGGAATACTCATTACAATGCGATTTTAATATGACTTATATGATATGTACTGCTTGCATGGGACACACTGCAACACACATGCTCATAACTAGTAATTCTATAATGCTATCAATGAATTATAACTTGTGATAACAGGTTTAATTACCATTTTCCAGATCATTTATTGATGTTAATCATAAAGATTCATATATAATTGCCAAACCACAAGTACATATAATTTAAACTGAGATCTGAAACCCAAAAAACGTTAGTTAATAGTTTCACTAGATACTGGCAAATCACATGTATAATCGATCAGCAAAACTGATTTTTTAAGCATACTACAAATTAGTCCCAAGCTTTAGGCTTTTGGATCATTGGGAAAATTTTGAAGATCAGCCCAAGCTACGGCACAATGAAGCTACCTAGTGTCCTCGTCCGTCCAATAAGCCTAATTTGGAAGCCTGTTTAGGTAGTAATAGCGTGGGCAAGCTCTATAACTGAAAAATAGTCACTTTAACGAAGTTTTAAATTTCATAAATCATAAGTGAAACTCTACGATAATGTTTTAGAATTTCATCGGTAGAATTTAAAATTTCATAATAAACTAATTTTAGTTAGGAAAGTGGCTATTTGTGTATTTTATCCATCATTCTAAGCGATCCTCGCGTGCAAGTGTTGGACTAAGATCATCTCAAGACTATTCTAAAGTGTACGCATGAATGTACGCATGAAAAAACCTATGTACCTAAACTTTTGATATTTTCATCTGGGGAGTTCACATAAACTCGATAAGACCTGCTTGTTTTGTAAAACAAGACACTTATTTTAAAATGCGTCATTTTTCGAAACAATACTAAGCGAATAAATGGCAAAAATCGCGTGTTTATTGGCCTATAGACACTAAATTCTCTAAGAGAAGTTAGCAAAGATCGTTATACTCTTCGACTATTTTAAAAAAAAAAAGTTTTTGTATACGGTAAAAATCGGGGTCGGCAACCTCGACCCAAGGTCCAGTGATCCGAACTGAGGGTAAGGGGCAATGGATAGTAGAGCTCGGCTAAACCGGACAGGAGCGCTCGGACCCGACAGTTCCCAAAAAGTGGACCCGCAGTTGGCTATAGTGCGAGAAATCCGGACCGTTGTGGATTTCACTCCACGTGGTGTAGTTGACAGTTGTCAAACCCGAGATTTCGGGGATCCTTATCTCTAATTGATTTAGTTACCTTGTTGAATGTAAATTCTTGTACTATAAATAAGGGGGAGTAAATCTTCACACCCTCATCTAATTTTTACCATCTTCTACACGATTGTACCACTCACTTATTCTCAAAGTTCTGCCAAGTATCAAAGTAATAGGGATTCTCACAGTTTGGTCAGAGTAACTCAGGCCTCAGACCGAGTTGTTCATTGCATCCAATTCCAAGGCTATTTCTTACTCTTCTATTCGCAATCTATATTTTGTTATTGTTATTTTTCATTCTATCGCAAATCAAATCGCGCATCCTTTAAACCACTTATAAATTTAATTGTTACCTTTTTATGGGGTAAACATTTTGGCACCCACCGTGGGGCTAAGGATAGTAGCGGTGATTTGTTCGCAAATCAGCTTTCACTTGTTCTTTTGTCTTTTATTTTTGATTTCAGTTTAACTTCGACATGTCCAACATAAACGACACGAATAACGACAACCACAACGATAAACCCAACAATGGGATACCATTGAATATCATGCCACCGGGTGATCCGAACGAAGATTCTCCCGCTGATGCAAGTGTTGCCTACTCGAATGTAGCCTTTCACGAGAGCGGAGACACGCCCGCCAATAGGGGAACTGCTCGAGGGGCAAACGGAGAGGAGAGAGAGGAGATTAACTTATGCGTGGTTTATGATTTATTGCAGGTAACCATGATGCAGCACCAGGCAGCTATTTCCCAACTCCAAAGGAACAACAACGAGGTCAGGGTAGCGGAATGTCATACCCCCGACAAGGGGTATGACGGGCTCCGACTCGTAGGCCGAAAACCACTTAACTTAACAATTACTTTGAACATCATATACCGTAACTCGAGAACACCTGCACACAGAAAAGGCCCAACATAGAAATATCCGATAATCCAACACATATGTATATATGCATACCGATAAAGTCGCCACAACATAACGTGTATCATAAAGCCGTCAAGGCTTACAGGAAGGTATCACAGACTAAAACAAGGCCAACAAGATCATATACAATATTTACATACCCCACTATGTCTATGAGCTTCTAAGAGTGTACATATGAACGTATATGACCTTAGCAGAAAAGTACCAAAGATAGCAAGTCGGTGAGGTAGCACTTGGCCGACGCCGTCGAAGCCGGAAGTCCCATCGCGAACGCTCTCCAATAACTCGTGCCGAGCCCGCAACACGAAATGCGCAAAGATCCCGTCCAATGGGACGTCAGTACGGATAAAATACTGAGTATGAAACACTGGAAGCAATAACATAAGTAGGACGGAAACATAAAGAGAGTAGAGGTAACCTGTCATCTGAGAACTTACAATATGTAATGCATGAGTCTTAAAAATCATATATAAGTAAGCACATATATATCATATAAGCGTTAGTGTTGCGGAACGTGCAACTCGATCCATAAATGTTAGTTCTGAGGAACGTAAGACCCGATTCATATATATCACATGTTAGTACCGAGGAAAGTACGACCCAATCCATAAATATAGTATATGTTAGTGCCGAGGAACGTACGGCCCGATCCATAAATATAATATGTTAGTGCCGAGGAACGTACAGGCCGGTCCATAAATATATTATATGTTAGTGCCGAGTAACGTACGGCCCGATCCATAAGTATAATATGTTACATATACATAATGTAAATAGTATGCATGAAAGCTCATGTGAAAGCTACAACATTATCGGAGTGACGTAAGGCCGGTAACCTCCAATTTATGTTATGGAATTCGTGTCGAATCCAAAGAAATAAGGCCAAAGTCATAGATGGACCCCTGAACTTGTCCTGATTTTTCATTTAGACCCCTTAACTGAAACGTTGACTATCTGGACCCTCGAACATAAGATAAACTGTGCCATTTGAACACCTCGTGCCAGCTGGGCACACGCGTCTTAGTACACTTGTTGTGACATGGAAAAATAGACCAATAAAAATAAGTCATGTCAACAAAAAAAAATTAATTTTAAGAAAAATTAATTTTAAAATCTATTTAAATAATTTAAATAGATTATTTAAATTAACTAAAACGCCGGGCACATCGCCGCTCTCGCTTACCCCCCCCCTAATTATCCGCCACTATTTATTGCTTATCTGCCACCCCAGAATGTTGCCGCCGCTTCAAAATCTATTTAAATAATTAAAAAAATGGTGCCGTTTTTCGACAGAGATTTGTTTAAATAGATTTTGAAGTGGAGCGGCGGCGGCGGAGGCAGCGGCAGTAGTGGCGGCGGTGAAGTGGGCTATCGGAGAGGATGGGTTGGGTTTTTCAATTTTTTAGATTTTAAAATAGAGTTTTTGTTAAAATTAATATTTAATGATTAAAAATTTTAAAAAAGAAAAAATTTGGTCTCTCACGCACTGTTTAAAGCAGTGTATTGCACGCGTTTTGCCAGCTGGCACGAGGTGTTCAAATGACACAGTTTATCTTATGTTCAAGGGTCCAGATGGTCAAAGTTTCAGTTAAGGGGTCTAAATGAAAAATCAGGACAAGTTCAGGGGTCCATCTATGACTTTGGCCAAGAAATAACTTAACGATGATAAACATGATAATATACCAAGAATCAGTCAAATAACTCAGACGTGAAGATTTGAGCTACATGACTTAGGAATGGAGTGATTTTATTATGGAACGTTCATATTCATGCTCTAGTTGGATTCGTGCCCCGGAAAGAGAGAAACGAACACCTTACATACCTTATCCATCAACCTACCTCTTAAGGGATCCTTTACTTCCGTGCCTGCCCTTCACCCGAACCTATATATAACAAGAAATATATCTTTAATCATACTTTCCCATCAACTTACTCGTACTAGTTATCAAAGACTAATTTGGGTCACGAAAATTTAGGCAGCATCTCCCCTATATTATCTACTTCCTCCAAATACCAAAATAACTCCCAAACAATACCAACATCAACAATAATATCATCAAGATTCTACAAGATAAATATGTATAATTTCATCCAAAACTTTCACAAGCCAACAATACCAACATCACAATCTATATCTCTTATTCTCATAAATATTCCTGAATCAATATTAATAAAGAGAGATTCACACCTTACCTTTACTAGAATAGGAAGATCTTCAATATTCACTTTGAAACCAAGCCAACTCCAACGCAAGACGAAACTATAATCACGGCTATACGTTACCCGAACCTTGATTAATACTCCGTTACTCGAAATTATTCAGAATCCTCACTTTTGTGTTATATATATGCTCTCATATGTTGCTGAACTTTCCAGAATATTTTAGGAAATTATTACGGAGAAAAATGGGGTTTTTAACCCTTTTATAGTGGATTAGAGTCGATTGGCACCGACTCTAAAATCCTTCTGCGCGTTCGCGTTGCCTTGGGGCGCGTTCGCGCAGGGTTGCCCAGTGGCGTTCACGCCACCTTTTGGAGCGTTCCCGCAGGGTTAGGCCCTGCACTGGCAGTCCGTGTTAAAAAGCTCATAATTCTCTATTCCGATATCGGATCGACACGCAGATTATTGCGTTGGAAACTAGACTTCCTGAACTTCAATTTAGGCTTTTGTTTCACTCAAAAACTCCTCATCTACTAAAAGATATCCTTTCCTCAAGTAGGGTTAAAATTACCCCTCATATTTTCTCCAACAAACTTAGTTTCCTTGATTCACTTGCCCTCCAGTCCTTCCGCAGCTTATTATAAGAACTTAAACCCTCATAAACATAAGATAAGCTCATCTAATCTCATATATACTTGGAGGCAACTCCAATGTCCATACTTAAAACAGCTAACACTTACGAATTTCAACATACAAAACTACGGGGTGTAACACTGAACCAAACCGAAGGCCCGCACCAGCCCATTGGGAGATTAAGGTAAGCAATGATCAAGAACGGCCGGTGCCTGATGGAGCTTTCGAGGTGATAAAAATATTGGAGGCGCTATCTAAACGAATCGACTCCAACGAAAAGAAGGTGGGAGACTATAATTCCAGAGTGGATCAGATTCCGGGTGCACCGCCGATTCTGACCAGACCAGAGACCAAATATATTGTCCAAAGGCCTTTCCCACCGAGTGCGGCTCCAAAACTAATACCGAAAAGGTTTAAGATGCCCGATATCCCGAAATATGACGAGACAATGGATCCGCAAGAACATATAACCGCCTACATCGATGCTATAAGGAGCAATGATCTAGAAGACGATGAAATTGAGTCAGTAATGCTAAAAAAGTTTGGTGAAACATTGAATAAAGGAGCCCTGCAGTGGTATTGCACGCTGCCCCAGTACTTTATTCCATCCTTCGAGCTGCTTACAGATGCCTTCGTAAAAGTTCACGCCGGGGCTCAAAAAGTGCAGGCAAGGAAGGCTGACATATTTAAGATCTTCCAAAAGGACGATGAACGACTCATAGAGTTCGTGATGAGATTCCAGAAGGAAAGGATGTTGCTTTCCCCGGTACCCGACGAGTGGGCAGCTCAGGCTTTCACGAAAGGACTAAATCCCCGAAGTTCCAACGCTTCCCTCAAGCTTAAAGAAAACCTATTGGAGTTCGGAGCTATTACTTGGGCAGATGTCCATAATAGATATGAATCCAAGATACGGGTGGAGGATTATCAGCTCGGGCTTCCACCAGGTCCGATTAATCGAATAAGAAATTCGGATAGACCAAAAAGGATGGCAGAAACGAAGTTTCAACCACCAAGGGATAGATATCACCTATACTCTCAACCTGAAAGGTCCACCTTCAGATCGGATAAGGGAAGAAGCGGTCCCGGCCCTAATACAACGAGAAGTGACAGACGAAGCGATCGCGATTCGGAGAGCAACGATTTACAGTTCAGAAACAGCTCCGTTGGGAGGTCCGACACCAGTGAAAGTCCGAGGTTATCTGAAAATAACTTCAATGTCGACTCAACAGCCATTATAGCCACGATCGGTTGCATCGAAGGTGTGAGATGGCCAAAGGTGTTACTGAACGGACCCCACAATGGATCCAGGCATTAATGCGAGTACCATGGTACTCGCCGAATGAACTCGACGATTGAAAAGGGCTAAGGGATGAAGTGGCATGACTGCTAAAGAACGGTCATCTCTGAGAATTCCTGAGTGAGCGAGCAAGGAATCATTTCGAGAATCGAGAACTTGATAAGAAGAATAAACTAGAGCAACCTCAACATGTAATCAATATGATCATCGGGAGAGTAGAAATACCCCGAGGACCAATGATAAAGAAGGAAAAGTTCTCGATCACTCGAGAAAAAAGAACTAGGGACTATGTACCGGATGGATTTATCTCCGCTTGACGAAGGCGCAGAGGGCATCATTCAACCACACAATGATCCTTTGGTAATTTCTGTCCTTATAAATAAAACTCATCTGAAACGTATTTTGATTGATCCAGGTAGCTCGGCCACCATTATCTGATGGAAGGTAGTGGAACATTTAGGACTATTAGATCAGATTGTACCAGCGGCCCATGTCCTAAACGGATTTAATATGGCGTGCGAAACTATAAAAGGCGAGATTACACTACCAGTGAATGCAACCGCTATAATTTAACACACAAAGTTCTATGTCATTGACGGAGAAATGAGATATAATGCCTTGCTCGGAAGACTGTGGTTACACATCATGAGGGCGGTACCTTCGACCTTGCACCAAATTCTAAAATTTCCAACCTCAGAAGGAGTAAAAATGATTCATGGAGAGCAACCTGCGGCAAAGGAGATGTTCGCAGTTGAAGAAGCGGTTCAAACACTGAAAAAAGCCATGCATGAGGATGCTGGGGACACGAATGAAATGAAAGACGCCAAATAGCAATCATAGGACGCGGTTCCGATCGGATTTGAATGGGAAGGAAAGATAGACATAGAAGAAGACGACTTCGGTGTTCCTAGGTCATTTGTATTACCCGATGACTCGGACGCAACTAAGCCAACGTTGGAAGAGCTTGAACAAGTCATTCTGTTCGTCCATCTGCTGGACAGAAAGGTATACCTGGGCACGAGGTTAACCTCGGAGCTCAGGAGTAAATTAATCAAATTTCTTCAAACTAATGTCGATTGTTTTGCATGGTCCCATTTAGATATGACAGGTATTTCGCCCGAGGTCACCAGTCAATTTGAGCCTTGATCGAAAATTCACCGAAACAAGCGGAGACCAATGGCCGAAGTCAAACATAAATTCGTCAAGGAAGAGTAACAAAGTTAGTAAAAATAGGATCCATACGGGAGGTCAAGTACCCAGATTGGTTAGCTAATGTAGTGGTTGTACCCAAAAAGGGTAACAAATTTAGAATGTGTGTAGACTGAATAAAGCGTGCCCGAAGGATTCTTTTCCTTTGCCTAACATCGATCGCATGATTGATGCGACGGCTGGACACGCAATATTAAGTTTTCTTGACTCTTATTCCGGGTACAATCAAATTCGGATGAACCCAGAAGATCAAGAAAAGACTTCTTTTATAACCAAATACGGAACTTACTGTTACAATGTTATGCCGTTCGGGTTAAAAAAATGCCAGATGGGCCTATCAATGCCTAGTAAACAAAATGTTTGAAAAATAAGTAGGTAAAACAATGGAAGTTTATGTTGATGATATGCAAGTTAAATCCCTGGAAACAGAGGAGCATTTGAAGCATTTGCAGGAGACCTTTGACATACTACGCAAGTACAACATGAAGCTGAACCCGGAGAAGTGCGCCTTCGGAGTAGGTTCGAGTAAGTTCCTGGGTTTCATGGTGTCAAATCGAGGAATCAAAATTAACCCGGATAAGATCAAGGCCATTGAGGATAACCGGGTAGTCGAGAATGTGAAAGGTGTGTAGAGGTTGACAGGAAGGATTGCAGCCTTAAGCAGATTCATATCTTGGTCTACAGATAAAAGCCACCGATTTTTATCTTTGCTTAAAAAGAAAAATGACTTCATGTGGACACCGGAGTGTCAGTTGGCTCTAGAAGAATTGAAAAGTTATTTATCGAGCCACCTCTGTTGCATACCCCGAAGGCAGACGAGCAGTTGTCCTTGTATTTGGCAGTGTCCGAAGTCGCGGTGAGTGGAGTACTGGTCCGAGAAGAAGAAGGTACGCAATTTTTAATTTATTATGTTAGTAGAATAACGCTACCCCCACCTAGAAAAATTAGCCCTAGCTTTATTGAGTGAATATAGAAAGTTGAAGCCCTATTTTCAATGTCATCTAATATGCGTAGTAATGACATATCTATTAAAAAATGTTATGCACAAACCAGAACTATCCGCTAGGTTAGCAAAATAGGCGGTCGAAGTTAGCAGATATGACATTGAATATAAGCCCCGAACGACTATAAAGTCTCAGATTTTGGCAGACTTTGCAGCAGATTTTACCCCCGCAATGGTGCCCGAGGTAGAGAAAGAACTTCTTTTAACCTCGGGTAAACCTCAGAGATTTGGATCCTATACACAGATGGAGCTACCAACGTGAAGGGGACTGGACTTGGGATTGTACTTAAAGCCCCTGCGGGGGATATCATCCGGCAGTCCATAAGAACTTTAAAATTGACTAACAATGAAGCGGAGTACGAGGCTATGATTGCAGGTTTGGAACTGGCCAGGAGCTTGGGGGCAGAAATCATCGAGGCAAAATACTACTCGCTCTTGGTGTGAATCAAGTAAATGAGGTTTTCAGTGTGAAGGATGATAGGATGCAAAAATACTTGGAGAAGGTATATGTAGTTTTACACCGATTCAAAGAATGGACTATGCAGCATGTACCGAGGGAACAAAACACCGAGGCAGATGCAGTGGCAAACCTAGGATCTTCCGTCGGAACGGAAGAGTTCAACTCAGGGACTGTGGTCCAATTAATGAACTCCTCCATTAAAAGCAGCCACGCTGAAGTCAACACGACTAGTTTAACTTGGGATTGGCGAAATAAATACATAGACTACTTAGCGGAGGGGAAATTACCAGTGGATCCTAAGGAGTCACGAGCTCTTAGGACCAAGGCGGCGAGATATAGCTTAATCGATGGGAAATTATACCGAGATTCATTTTACGGTCCTTTAGCCAGGTATCTGGGGGCCAGAGAGACGGATTACGCAATGCTCGAGGTTCACGAAGGAACCTGTGGTAATCATTCCTGAGCTAAGTTATTAGTTCGAATGTTGACTCGAGTCGGTTACTACTGGGATCATATGGAAGAAGACACAAAGAATTTTTTCCGGAAATGTGATCGATACCAAAGGCACGCCCCAATGATCCATCAGCGGGGGGAATTGCTTCATCCGCTATTGTCCCCACGGCCATTTATGAGATGGGGAATGGATATCGTCGGCCCATTGCCCTGGGCACCAGGTAAGGCTCATTTCATTTTATTTATGACTGACTATTTTTCTAAATGGGTTGAAGTGCAGGCCTTCGAAAAGGCACGGGAAAAGGAAGTTATCAACTCATATGGGATCACGTCATTTGCTGGTTCGGCATCCCGACTGAAATCACATGCGACAATGGCCGGCAATTCATAGGTAACAAGGTCAATAATTTCCTCGAAAGTTTAAAGATCAAGAAGATAATGTCCACTCCATATCATCTGAGTGCGAACGGGCAGGTAAAATCAACGAACAAAACTATTATTCA
This sequence comes from Lycium ferocissimum, assembly GCF_029784015.1. NCBI lineage: Eukaryota > Viridiplantae > Streptophyta > Magnoliopsida > Solanales > Solanaceae > Lycium > Lycium ferocissimum. The sequence continues at coordinate 35,124,364 of NC_081343.1, read as the reverse complement.
GAACTTGAGAAAACGGTTGAATGAATCCAAAGGCAGGTGGAAAGAAATCTTGCCGGAAGTACTCTGGGCTTATCGGACAACCTCAAAATCGAGCACCAGTGAGACGCCATTTTCCTTGGTATATGGAGTGGAGGCTCTGATCCCTATTGAAGTCGAACGTCGAGCCAGATTCCAATATGCCACGGAGTCAAATAACGAGGCTATAGCAAGAAAACCGACTTAACGAGGAGGAACTACGCGAAACCGCGTCGCCATTTCGCGCACAAAAACACCGAATGGGCAGGTATTACAACCAAAGAACCAACCTTCGACACTTCCAGATTGGGGACTTGGTCCTCCGAAAGGTCACATTACACACAAAGGACCCCAATGAGGGGAAGCTTGGTCCGAACTGGGAAGGGCCATACAAAGTAATCGGTATAACCGACAAAGGTTCGTACCAACTAGTGTCGGAGGATGGCCAACATCTGCCAAACAATTGGAATGTAGCACACTTAAAGAGATACTATTGCTAAGGTACGGCTCGAACCGTCTTCGTGAATTTTTTAACTTACCTGTTTTTGACCCCTGCAGGAGCAAGCCCGAACGAAGTAAGGAAGATTATAGTTAGATGTGAAAACACGTGTTGCACTCTTTTTCCCTTAGCTCGGTTTTTTCCCGAAATGGGTTTTCCGTCAAGGTTTTCAACGAGGCAACAAAGTACAGCGTGTTACTTTAGTGGAAAAGACTAGCCAAGTGCTAGGACCGGGGACTGCTCGGTAAACGATAGTGTTTCTCTTCTCATACTTCGAACACAAACACTAGGGGACTATCATATTACATAAGCCCAACGAGGCCAAATCGATTGTGTCGTGTAAGCCCAACGAGGCCAAATCAATTATTATTTCTTTAAAAGTTCCTGCATTAGGATTTATTGTGCGGCCAAACGACGGAGTGAGTTGTGCCCGAATAGTGAGTTTTGTTGCGAGAAAATTCGAATGCCTCTCGGCAGTTGTACCATACAAGTTTGTGAAATAAGAAGAACACTTCGATTTAAACTTTGCACATATTACTGTTCGCAATATATCCATTTCACATTCGTAAGTCCGCTATGCTCCTAAGTTCGTAAATAGCCCTGAACCAGGGACGACGAGCTATGGACTATCGTTAACAATCAAAGGATAAAATAAGGGCTCAGCTCAAACAAATTTTAAGCGAATTGAGCCCGACTCATTCACAAAGGCTTTCGAAGGTCTAAAATGGACTTAGCCTAAAATAAAAGACTAAAAAACACTTAAGTATGAAAGGCTGGAAATACTAGCCCAAATGCCCGAAGTGATTTAGAGACGTCCAAATTCACGAGCATAAAATATACATAAGTCACCAACCCTCGGTGCAAAACTCGCTTGTTCTCAGAAGGTGATTCACCTTAAACAAACAAACTTGTGCAAATATCACTCGAAGTCAAGCGCGGGTCTACATTTGAATGAGTTATCAGTATGAATATACTTAGTTCAAATAAACATTAAATAGACAATGTTTTCAAAGACTTCGGTGGGACAACCTTCCAAAATATATTTACATAAGGTCAAATACCGACCTCAACAAAAATTTACAAACAAAAGAAAGATACATTTTTCTAAGCCTAAGCGCCTATCTACTTCTCCTCTGAGGAACCTAACTCCTCGGAAGCGGCAGGTTCTTCTTCTGAACTATCGCCCAAGAGAGCCTTCTCTGTCCGAGTCTCTGCTTTCTCAGCTTGAGCAATCTTTGCACCTATGTCCTTAATACCGCGCTGGGCTTCTTTAAGGGTAAGCACCCGGGTTTTTTGCTTCATATGCTCAGCTCGGAGAGTGGAACGGGCACTGGCAGCCTTAAGGTAGGCATTAGATTGGGCCTGGATCCGGTCCCGCTCAGACAAGGCTTGTTGTACCTAGGTCATCAGCTCGGTATTTTGCTGAGGTAGCACAATCAGATATCGGTTGGCCGCCTCGAGCTGTTCGTTGAGATCTTCAGCAGACTTGGCCCGGGCATCAGCCTTATCTTATGCTACCCTCGAATGCTCCTTTTCGGAATCACGCTCGGTAATGAGGTGGGCAATCTCAGCCTTCGCAGCATCGAGCTCTTGTCGCAGATTAGCATCGGCGGCCACCTCCTCCACAAGTACTGCCTCGATTTCCAATTCAGGCCTTCTCTTGTCAATCGAAAAAATAGTGTATTTCTCAAGCAGGTCCGCCAGGTCGTTCTGGGCCTTAAGCATGAACTTCTTGGCAGCCATAAACTCGGCCTTGAGTAATGAGGGGTCACCCACTGAAAGCAGTTGGTCTTCCTTCTGCTGCAACAGGATCTTGAATTTTTCGGTCTTTGTGCATCCAGCTGGCCCCGAACATCTTCAATCTAGTTATGCAGCCCGGCATTCTCCTTCGTACATCGAAGGAAGCCCTCATGCTGCAAAAGGACGGACTGCGAAAAAGAAGAAAAACTCAGACTAGGCATAAGTACAAGTCACAAGATGAAATCAAAACCGAGGATGTTGAACATACCCAATTGGCTGAATGCATGCTCTCGGTAAAGAGACATTATCTCAAGACCCAGTCCATTTTTTCTCGGTCCTCATCGGACGCAAGGGGCTGAAGATAACTGGCTATTTCGACCGGTCGAGACATGAAATGCGTGTCCGTAGGGACAGTGACTACGATGGACCTGGTCGCATTCGGCTTAGTGCAGTGGTTCTATTTTTTTCGATTCGTATTTGCACTTGCCTCATTTAAAAGGGAAAGTGTCCCGAGGAAATACGATTGTCAATCGTACCGGGAAAAAGAAAAGAATATACTTCCACGTGGATGATGCTCTAAATGGACTTATTTTAGAGTCGCCCCTTAATTTTTAGAAAATGAGGAAAAACCAGTTCGAAAAGGGTTCATTTAAAGTAGTTAAGTCTTAAAAGAATCCTAATCTAACCAAAGTATGGGTAAAGGTTCTGGTGATCCCCCGGGGAAGGTGTTAGGCACCCCGGTATTAAGGATCCGTAAAATACGGTTGACCTACGGGTTCTAATAGTATGCCTTTGTAAATATAAATTGATTGTGATAAAAATAGTTTTGTTTCATATTTTCGCAAATAGAAATTAGTCATTTATGCAAAATATACCATATTTCAAGAATCAAAAGTGGTAAAATTTTACCCAAAATTGGGCGTTTAGGGTGTCGGACTAGAACATTTAGGCTAATACCCGAAGGCTCTTAGCCTAAGTAGGACCCTACGTAAGTCCACCCAAAAAATAGTTTTGAAAAATATTTAGAGTATAGAAAAATAGTTTTTAAGAAAATAAGTTAGGTATACTATTATAGTCCATAATATTCTATATATATAGTCCATTTTATTTCTATCTTTTTCTAAGTTTTAGTCAATTTTTATTTTTTAGCCTAAGTCTAAATAACCATAATTAGTCCCATAGGTTTTGTCTAAATCAGTCCACATGTCCAAGCCCATAGTTTTTTGTAAATGTTCAAATAAGTCCCAAACTTCAAAAAGTCGGTGGTTATAGTCCTCTAATCAAATCCGTCCCAATTTGTATTAATGCCTTAAATTTAGTCTTATCTTTTGTGGCAAATTCGTTTTTGGCAACTTTAAAAACATGGCAATCTCATAAGGGTTCCAATTGGCACAATAATTAGGCAAATAATCAATTTAAAGTACATAATATAAATGAGGTAGAGAATTTGGGCCGACTAAGCTCAAAAGGAAAACATTTATGCAATCGGCCTCGTTTTAATTCCGACGTATGCTCCATTTTGCTCCAATGTTGGGTTGACTCGATCTAGATACGTTAGTGGGCCCCAACAACCAACGGGTTTTGGATGGACAGAGAAGTAAAGGACATACATGACATTAGTATATGTTCACGAATTAAATTAAGTACAGGATTAAAACTATAAGAATAATTATTACAATGCCCAAAAAATGAATTACATCGGATCTGGGCCAAGCCCATGTAATAACAACTCAAAACTGTCTCTAACGTCGCAAAATGAAGGCCCAAAACAATAGTAGCGACTTTACACACAAATCACAAATGATGCCAAAAGCGTAGGCCCAACCTCACTCTCTTCTTAAATTCTCTCTAAGTGTCAAAGCTGTGATATACACAATATACTACTGATATACTACTCAGTTTTCTTCCTAAATTACTAACTGTCAATGTCACGATCCATTTTGCTTAGGCCGTGCGGGCACTTACCTTCCCACCTCGGTAAGCGAACCCTCAACCCAACAATGAATAAATACACGAAAGAATGAATTTAAGACAGCGGAATAGAACAAATATGTAAGTCTCACTATATATATATATAGTAGTAAAAGTGCGAAAGATAATAAACACTCCCAGGGTATAGTCTGAATAATACAAGAGCAGCTAAGGAGAATAATACAGTTTGGAATACTAATACATAATATCTATGTCTCTAAAATATATATATATATGTATACATGTATATATATACATATATATGTATATATATATATATATAGTAGTAAAAGTGCGAAAGACAATAAACACCCCCAGGGTATAGTCTGAATAATACAAGAGTAGCTAAGGAGAATAATATATATATACATACATGTATATATACATATATATATATACATATATATATATATATATATACATATATATATATACATATATACATATATATATATACATATATACATATATATATATATATATATGTATATATATAGTAGTAAAAGTGCGAAAGATAATAAACACCCCGAGGTGTTATAGTCTGAATAATACAAGAGCAGCTAAAGAGAATAATACAGTTTGGAATACTAATACATAATGTCTATGTCTCTGAAATAAAAGTAATACATGTGATAGGGAGGTCTTTAAGGTTAGCGGACGCCATGCTCACCTTGAAAACTCGAGAGAAAGCCGAAGAGTCGATCAGCCACGGGTCACAGAAGTAGATCCGACCTGGTACTCTGCATTCAAAAAAGAATGCAAAAAGTGCAGGTCAGTACAAACAAGAGTACTGGTAGGCATCATCGGCCAACTAAGTATAGTTAACCCAATTCAGATAATAAAGCAAATAAACCAACTAAGCATAAGATAATATAATCACAACCGAGTATCTGTCCTCGCTTATGTAAAGCATCTAAACCCAAATATGTCAAGTCTGAATATATCCGATCCAATCCAATCCAATCATCGCAATCCAATCACCAAGCATCTCAATCAAGTCATAATGCAATGCAGTGCAATAATGGAATGAATGCAATGCAATACCATGCAAATGAGGTGTACATATATACACCGGACGGAAATATCGACGTCTCGGTAGCACAACCCAGCGTGACTTGTGAAGTTTAAGTGCCACCCGTCCCTGATCTTTACCCAACAGATAGACGGGACTCTGGCTGATTGCTCACATGGGGAGTCTCACCGGCACCACCCTGGGGGACCCGCAGAGTCCATGCACTAACAACGATTCCGGAATATCATCGGAATCGGCCATGCAATAACGGTGCCGGAATAGATCATCGGACATCGGCCATCTCACAATCACTCAAGTAAAAGAGTCTGTCAAATAACAGTCTCACACAATCAACGATTCCGGAATTGAACCTCGGACATCGGCCTTCTCATAATTACTCAAGTAAAAGAGTTTATCAAATGTCAATTTCATACAATCAATGATTCCAGAATTGATCTTCGAACATCGGCCTTTTCACAATCACTCAAGTAAAGAGTTTATTGAAATATCAGTTTACTCAATCAACGATACCGGATCATACCGGGTATCGGCCATGCATCATGAATGTGTGAGAATGCGTGCAATGCGTATATCAGTTATCCACAATCAAGTTCAATATCACAAGTACCAACGAAGGTACGCCCAAAAAATGTTTATTCACTTTCCAAAAAGGGATGAAAAACCTTTTCAATATCACAAAGTAC